>NW_020897693.1:34197931-34624963 GCF_003984885.1 Neopelma chrysocephalum | reverse complement strand
CCCGCCGCGCCGCCTCCCGGGCGCTGCGCGGGGCGGGCGGGCACAGCCACGTCCCGGGCGGGGGCTGCATGCGGGGTAACAAAGCCCCCGCGCGGGGCGGGGCGGGGCGGGCTGGGCTGGGCTGGGCTGGGCTGGGCTCCCCTCCGCCCCGCTCCGCCCCGGGCCGGGCGGCGCCGGGTGCCCATCGCTGTACCGCAGCCGGGCTGCCGCTGACGAGGGGCGGGCAGCGGTGATGCTGCCCGCGGGCGATAAGCAGATGAGGGCGATAAGGGAGCCGTCTGTGGCCAGGCGATAAGGGGGCGGGGCGGGAGGCCGGGAGCGCGTCCTGGGGGGAGGCTGGGGCGGGGCCATGAAGCGACGGCTTAGGGGTCGCCGTGAGGGGCAGAGGTCACTCACCGAACGCTGCTCGCCGGGGTCTGTGGTCGGGGTGCGGGGGGGTAAGGGACGGTCGGGCCGGGCGGCCGGAGGGGTCCAGGAGGTGGTCCCGCTGGACAGTAAAGTACCGCGGGGAGCCAGGGGCAGGTTTCCGTGTTAAGGTAGCTTTGAGGAACAGGAGAGCTGGGATGAAATTGCCAGGTGGGAAGCAGTGAGGGGTGGTGAGGGTATTGGGATGTTCCTGTGGCACAAAGCAATGGTGAAGGATGCACCTCTCCCTGGGGGGAACCGTGCTGCTGGTATCGGGGTGTGCAAGGCGTAGAGTGTCCCTCCCAAGGGAGGGACCGAGCAGGGCATTTCTTCCTGGGAAGAGATAACATGCACTATCCCTAAACTCTGGAGGTCCACTAGAAGTTAAAGATCGAGTGTTTTGCTCTGGCTTCATCGCCTGGGTTTGTTCTCTTGAAGTGCTGAGAAGCATGAACTCTGATGGGAGGTTCTCCACAAGATGCAGGAGATTTGTAAACCTGTCCTCCAGTGTGTACCTGGTACAATGGTTGTGTCCTCACCTGTAAGAGCCGGGCTATGTCTTTCCATGGACAGGACTGCTGACTATATTTTCTCACTACCCTGTGAGTCCATTTTGAAAGCTCTGGCATAAAATTGTTCTGTACCTTAAGCACCAAGTACAAGAAATATGTACAAATTACCAGGTCAGCTGCCGAGGAACCTTCTGTAGGGCATCTTGAAATACTTGCTTTTAGAGCTCCAAACAAAAGGTCGTGGGAAATGAGGGGAAATACATCCCGGTTGCCATGGGATTTGATGTGTCCTGGGAACTGGGTATAACCTTTACAGAGCCTGGTAGAGGATTGCAGAGAGAAATGTTACTTCTCCTGTAGTGTTCTGTGTGCTGTTCTTCACATGAGATCATTTCTGAAGGCAAAATGCTTGAATGGAGTATTTCTGTCAAGCTCAACATTGCCCCAAATGCTGAAATGTTGATTTCCTTTAGGAAAAGCAAGCTAAATGCGTATCCCTGCTTCTTCCTTCTCTCTTTGAAACTAATCACCAGCATCACTTCATGCAGCCTTTGTTAACTTCTGCAATACCCAAACATATATGTCTCTGAATAAGGATTTTCTCTTGAATGGAGACCTTAAGCACTGCTGATTTATCACCTCAATAAGGTTTTTACAGTTTTTATTACTTTTGTCTTTTACCTGTGTGCAAGTGGTGGTTGGTAGAAGTTGACTCCTTATATCTAAAGAGGCAGCAAAGCCTGGGTCAGGAATAAATCTACATCCTCTGAATGGATGCATTTTGTAAGAACAGTTCATAAGCTCCCATGTCCTCGGTCCCTTCAGCCCCAGTGCTCCTCAGTTCCTCTACAGACATGGGACTGGAAGGGTACCAGTCATGTAATGGCACAGGCATAATGGGGGACATCATCTGCATTGTGATTGAGTGGCAGGTGTGTTTCCAGTAACAGCACTGGGGAAAGAACAGGGTGCCGAGATTTTAAATGCTTCTTTTAGAGCCATATTGCCTTCCCTGGCTAAAACTAGGCACAGCTGCCTGTAGAAGCAAGGACACTCGTTTTGATTCAAAGCTCCAGCACTAATTCAAGATGGTAGTTCACATTGCCTTCTGTACTTGTGCTTTTCTACCTGTAACAGGGAAATGCTAATAACCCTGACTTGCAGCCAGAGATTTTGTAAAGATCAGTTGGCATTTTTGACACTAGCAATTATTCTTTCTTAAAAATAAAAATATTTTAGTAGAAGTGAAATACAATGCTTGTATGTTTAGTGTCTTAAAATATATTCTTGAATCTCAATTGGAGGAAATGTAGCTGATAAACATCAGCAGGCCACAAATTAAGGTTTATTAAGGGATTTTTGCTTCAGTTTGTATTGGTTAATTATTAGGCAGCGCCCCTCCCTTCTTACCATCACTCAAATAATTGGGCAGCAGCAGAGTATCAGTATTATAAGGTAATGCCATGGCACTAAGCTTTGTTTAGCTGAAAAAGGGAGAGCACAACCATGCCAAGTAAGCCAGTCCCTGCAGTGGGGACTGAAAGCAACTGACGTGACAGCAGAGGACAGAGATTTCACTTCCTTTTCTGCACAGCTTGTGCTTCCTTGCTGTGTGTGAGAACTGTTACACACGCAGGTAAACCCAGATACCAAACCATGGCTAAGATATTAAGGAAAAGTTTATTTCAAAGTTGGAAACCCTAAATACACCACTAAAATCACACAGTGGGTGAAAGAGTGCCCCCAGGCCTGTTTTCTGGTGCTTTTATAACAATACCTTTCGCATGCACATAACTTCAAGGCCGTGTTCTCCTCTGTTCTTTTATGGATCCTCTTTCTCTCAGCAAGGACCTCACAGCATATTATCTTTACACAGGAATCCTAATTCTCAAAACAGGCAGATAATAAACATCCATGGGTGTAATAAATGGGATTTTCCTGTACCGATCTTTTCCCCGGCCTAGTTTTCCTAGCAGTGAAAACTTCCTCAAGCAAGAACTCTTTATTCTCCTCAAATAAATCTTCTGCATATACCTTCCTGTCCCTACACCACAGATGCTGTTACCCGCAGTGCAGGCTGCATAGTGGGCTTTAAACACTGCCTTTAATTTCTGGCAGCACATTATTGTGGCTAGGATGATGAGAGACCAGAAGATCATACAATTTTTGTTAAATAAGAGCATAAATCTTTCATTTGCCTATGCTCTGTAGAGGAAGACTATGCAGAAACTCTGTGTGTATCACTCCTGAGAATGGTTTAAATGGGTGAAATTTTGTTAAGACAGAGTTAAGTTTTGCTGTTAGTGAAAAAATAAATAACATTGGTAAAGAATTGAAATCAAGGCAGAACTTATATTTGATAAAAGTATGAAAGTGGTGTAGACTGCACTAGAAAAATAAATTCTCTCTGTTCTTCAGTGTGAACTGGGAATTTTGTCTTTACTAGAGAGGATCCAAAATTAGTTTTTGTGAACAAGAGTGGTGAGTGATACTGTTGACTTCATTTTATATTGTCTTTTACATTTTGATTAATATTTAATTTTTTTACTTCTGACAATCATTTGTTGTTATGCTATTCTTTTGCTTTTTGTCTTTTTTTTTTTATCTTCAAATACAGTGTCTTCGTGAACTTGCATAGGAGCAATTCGAACACTTAGTGGAGATTTCTTTTTCTTTATGGTGATTTTAGGCCACTGTTTAGTTAACATACGTTTTCCTAGTGTGAACTGGAACATCTCAATGATCTTAAGGATTTTTTCCAACCTAAATGATTCTATGAAACACTGAATGTTGCTTAGAGCATGAGTAGGGATTGTGCTGTCTTTATTGACCTTGGCCTAACTCTTTGTGATCTTCTTCTCTGTGCCACTAACTTCCTTTTTTGTAACTGTTTCAGAGTGGGTTCCCTTTTCTGTATTCTTGAAAGAGCTCTGTGAAAAACCTCATGTGACAAATCAGCATGTTTCTGACTCTATTTCCCAGAGTTTATTTAGCTTTGAAGCTATTATCTAAATCCATTGAAGTTCTTTCAGTGTTTTTAACATATTAATTCTGTTTAATTCTCTGTGTCTTTGGAATGCTTCTTTCAAAAGCACCTGTAGTTTTTCTAAACTGATTTTTCGGAACTTTGCCATTGAGACATTCAGTGCCTCTGTATCACCCTGGATAGCTTGTAACATACTTTGTAAGGTCTCTTTTTACCAAGAAGAATTCCTACGTCTCACAGATTCCTTTGCACCTGTTGGAAATCTGTAGGAAAATTCTGGCAGATTCTCATATTTTCATTCAGGCTTGACTCTACCGGGTAAGAGAGGAGGTGAGGAGCAGAAGGGCAGGAAGTGAGGTTTGCAGCTGCCTGACTGTGTCTGGGCCCTGCAGTGTCTAGCTAAATCCCATTGCAGAGAGAAATGGGCTGGGAGGGATGTCATGGTGGAGTCCAGGATGGCCTTGACCTGACAAGTTAGCAGAGTTGCTGTGCTCAGTGGAAGGATGGGGAAGAAACTTGTACAGCTTTTTAGTCGCAAATTCTCTATGCAAAATCATTACATGAGATATGGTGTTAATTTGGATTCACAGTACTTATGTTTTATGAACATATTTACATGAAACCTTGGGTTTTGTATGGAATAAGTGGGGGAGCTGACTTTGTTAAGTCTAGTGGAAGAGAAGCCTGAGATGGTACAGTCTTTAGATATAAAAATATTCCTGAAAAAGAGGTATGTCTTACACTTCTAGGATATATGGGACAAGAAATAATATATCTTTAAAATGTTATGTGAAAGAGTCAGGTTATACATTAGACAAAACTTTGCAGGGGACAGTGAAAGACTGGAATAAACGTCCTCAGCAAAATACAGGGTCCATATCATTGAAGTGTTTCAAGCATTGTTCATCAGCCATCAGTCAGGAATCATTAGAGTTGGACTCAATAATCTTAAGGGTCTTTTCCAATCTAAATGATTCCATGATTTGGTTAGAGTTGATCATGCTTTTGAGAGGAGGGGAGAGAACCTATATGACCTGCTAAAATCCCTTATGACCCTTTCTTTTGTGCCTGAGAATCACTGGCCTAATGTATTGACTACTGAAGGTGGGAAGTTTTTGCCTATTTGAAAGATTCTCTTGATGCTGAAGTAAGCAGCTAGCTTCTGTGAATGACTTTTACTCATACAAACAGCCTCTTTGATTCCAGTTGCTGCACTTAAATGAGAGAAATGGTGTATATCAGGGTGGAACACCAGAGCACAGTGGCTCAGTGTCAGTTTTTGCTTTCTATTACACTTTTTACATATTAAGTGAACTGCCTTTTTCAAGTGTTTGATTTGTTGTTTGGTTTTTCTTTTTTTCTTTTTTATTTCAGTTAGAGTGTTGAAACTCACTGTTTAAGTGGTGTTTGTGTGTTTTTTCCTTTCTTTGTGTTTAGTTTTCTCCAGCTTATAGTACTGCCTTTAGCCTACTCATAACAAATGTCTTTATGTGAAATTCTTTGCTGTGCAGAAACCCTGATGAGATCAGTGTAGTGCTGAGCAGTATGCATATGCTACAGTAGATCTTTGCCCCAAGTGGGAATTCTACCTTTGCCCCTAAATTTTCTCTTGCCTTGGCTCTAATCAGGACTATCTCTGCAGATAGTAGCAAAGCTTCTTTTACTTGATTACAACGAACCTGTAACCTTTAGTCTTCCAGCTTGAAGCCACTCCCTATTATCTTGTAATTATGTGCCCTTGTAAAAAGTCCCTCTCCAGCTCTCTTCTAGCCAATCTCCTTTAGGTACTGAAAGGGAGCCTACAGGAAAGATCATAGACTAATATGGTCTTGCATCAAACTTCACTGAAAAGACGTCAAACAGCTAACAGGTATAAAGCATTCTACTTAGCTGGGAAGGAAAAGGGGCTTTGTTTTCTGAAGTGAGTGGAAAACTCTTGTTTTAGCAATCGCAAAGGAGTAAGAGCTTTCTGCTATATGAGTGCTGAACAGACATTGTTAAAACCTAAAGTTACACTAGAAAAAAATCATTGCAAATAGTTGTACCTGCTTTAAAGTTCATTAACTTCTCCGGTGAGCTTTTGGATAAAGCTAGAATTTTATAATAAAATTCTTAATTTCATTTCTGTCTGTCTGATATTTTTTTTCTAGAGATGGAGAGGAAACAGACTTGATCCTATAAAACCTTTTTCCTGTTCTACACTGGTACAGAACAGACACTTCTAAAAGATTTAACTGGAACCAGAATAATGAATACACCAAAACATGGGGTATTTATTGAGGTTTTTTGAAGAACTCAGATCCCAGCTTTGAATCCCAACAATGCTTCATGTGAAATAGAAATTGAAATGTAGCATTTCTCACATCCAAACAGGTGTGCTGAGCTTGGTCTATAAAGTATGTTTTTCTTATATGGGTCAGAGTGAGCATTCAATTGTACATACAAAAGACACTACTCCCAGACTACTGAGGTCAGAAACTTATGTGGAGCCTTAGATTCAATTCCGTGTGCCAAGCCTTGTCATACATGCAATTTGCACTTTCATCTGTCTTATCATTGATGCTACAGATTGTCAGTGTATTCTGAAATTAAGGCCTCTCCCTTTTGGTTTGATCAGAAAATCTTCCTTGAACCTGAGTAACCTTTCTTAGCAAAAATTTGTTTTTCTTCAAGAAATTTCAATAACCTGGCACTTCCCAACAGCAAAGGTATTTCCTTAAGAATTTTTTTATAATTTTCTAAGTCAAGTTGGTCCTGATCAGTTTTCTCTTCACAGCTGGTTCCTTAGTGTCTTCAGTTCTAACTTTGTCATTTAGTAGTAATTTCTAACTTTGTCATTTAGTAGTAATAGATGTAATTTTTTTTTCTCCTGAAGCCTAGGATAAAGTTATTGCAGGAAAGAAACTTTCAAGTGCTGCATGGATTTTAGAGTTCTATGCTCTATTCCCTCCTCTCTGATACTCTGTTCTGTCCATGCTTCCCAAGTGTTCTTGTTTGTATGCCTGCAGCATCTTTGTGAAACATAAAAGTGCTACTCTTCCCATTCTGCAAATGGAGAAATGAAATAAAGAACTTCAGGAAGTACTTTTATTGTAGGTGAAATGAGCAGAGGTGATCACTGACCTCATGAGTCAGGTAATCACCTCCATGCAATGATATGTGAACACACCAGCACTGACTCTGGTTCACACAGGTGCAGCAGTGCTGTGCCATGTGTGTTCCCTGGCTTGAGAATCTGCAGCTCAGAGCACTCTCTATTGTTCTCTGCTGTGAGGTGAAATATGCCCTAAATGACTTGTCCAAGATCACACAGGAAGACACTGACAGAACAGGAACATAATGTGAGTTTTCTCTAAGCAGCAAGCACACCTGCTTTAATTTTGTTTCTAGGCTACATAAATTTTAAGTGAATAAAAATTATGTGCATATGGAAAAACTTCTTCCATATTTTTTTGAAAGTAGATTAATTCCTATAATAAGATAGGCTTGGAGGGGATTGATTTTGCAATAGGATTAGTTATGCAAAGGAAACTGTTTTTCACAGTTGGAAATGCAAATAAAATTTTGGTAGATCAGACTTCCATCTTGATTTGCTTTACTGCAGTTAGAGTAGGAATGCATCAATCAGTAGGACTGTATTGATCTGTATTGATAAAAAGTTTAATGAAAAAAAGGGTTTATTACTATTAAGAAATGGTGCATTCTTTTTGTCAGTGTTAATCTCCTGGTTCTTGATTCCCCCCTCCCCCCTCTTTGCTGTTACTACTTCATGGTCCTATTGTGCCCAATTTACTGTGCTACATGTTCCCTGGTTTGCTGAAACCTGCTAATCTAGTAATTATGCTTTCACACTCACTAATTAATTTCATTTTTTGTAGGTATCCTATGGAACATGCTTGATGACACACAGTGACATCTGTTCATACAGAGGAGAGATTTTATCACTGCAGATCTTGGAGGTAGGTTTGGGGTTACATCGAAGTTAAGGTGTAGTACAAAGAGCTGATTATTTTTTTAGCTGTCTGTGGACTGACAAGGTACATTATCTAAGGGAATATCTTATAAGATATATGGAGAGGGATGGCAGGTAAGTTAGCTTCATTGGGGTAGGGGTGTGGTGTGTGCCCAACTTAAATGCCTCTATGCAATTGCACACAGTGTGGGGAATAAACAAGAGGAATTAGAGATGTGCACATGCCTGCAGGGCTATGATCTTATTGTCCTCACAGAGATGTGGTGGGATGAATCCTATGACTGGAGTGTTGGAGTGGAAGGATACAGGCTCTTTAGGAAGGACAGGCAGGGGAGACAAGGAAGCGATGTTGCCCTCCATGTGAACGACCAGCTGGAGTGCATGGAGGTCATCTTGGGAATAGATGAGGAGGTAATTGAGAGCTTATGGGTCAGGATTACACGGAGGGTAGGGACAGGTGACGTTATAGTGGGGATCTGCTACAGACCACCCAACCAGGAAGACCGAGCAGACGAGGCCCTCTATAGACAGATAGGAGCAGCCTCATGTTCACAAGCCCTGGTTCTCATGAAGGACTTCAACCACCCCAACATCTAGTGGAGGGACAACACAGGCAAGGCTTAAACAATCCAGGAGGTTCTTGGAATGCATTGGTGATCACTTCCTTCTCTAAGTGATAGAGGAGCCAATGGAGGAGAGGTGCTATGCTGGACCTTGTGCTCACTAACAAGGAGGGCTGGTGGGGACGGTGCAGCTCAAGGGCAGCTGGGCTGCAGTGACTGTGGAATGGTGGAGTTCAAGATCCATGCGGCAGCAAGGAGGGCATACATCTAGCTTACTACCCTGGGCTTCAGGAGAGCAGACATTGGCCTCTTCAGGGATCCACTTGGTAGAGTACTGTGGGATAAAGCCATAGAGGGAAGAGGATACTAAGAAAGATGGTTGATATTCAAGGACCACCTCCTCCAAGCATCCCAACAAAGAAGAGGTTGGGCAAAAATGCCAGGAGGCCTGCATGGATGAGCAAGGAGCCCCTAGACAAACTCAAACACAAAAAGAAAGCCTATAGAGGGTGAAAGCAAGGGCAGGGAGAAATACAGAGAAGTTGTCTGAGCAGCCAGGGATCTGGTTAATAAAGCTAAAGCCCTGAGATAATTAAATCTGTCCAAGGATATCAGGAACAGCAAGGAAAGCTTCTATAGATAACACTGGCAGTAAAAGAAAGATAAGGGAAAACATGGGCCCTTTCTGGAAGGGTGCAGGAGACCTGGTTATAAGGGTCCAGAAAGCTAAGACGATCCCAGATATGGAGGTAGAAACTGGAATACTTCATTGAACACGCGAGTGCAATTTAAGGGTCTTGGGGGCTGGATGAGATATGTTAATTAGGGGATGGCTTTATGTTAACTAGAGGATTACACAGGTTTCTGCTACAGTTGATTAATATTTCCCTTAACCAGGACTACATGGGAGGGAAGAAAGCAAAGGGGTTTCAACACAGTTTGATGACTTCATCTCAAAGTCCTTCCTTATCCTGCTGGAGGAGCCAGGTTAAACCACATGGTTGTACATCAACAGGTCTTGTGAGGAAGGTCCAGTCTTTCAGATTCAGGGATTTCTCTCAGCCTCTGTTGCCCAAGGTTTACTGCATAGACCCACCAAGCTCCTTTCTGCTGACAGCTGGGTTTTGGCTCCTACACCTGGTTACCCAGAACAATGAGAAGGCTGAGGTATTCAAAGGATTTTTTTTCCTTAGTCTTCCCCGGCAAGTGCTCCAGCCATACCACCCAAGTGACAGACAACAAAGGCAGGGACTGAGAGAATGCAGAACCACCCACTGTACAAGAAGATCAGGTTTGAGAACAACTAAGGCATCTGAAGGTGCACAAGGTCATGGGACCTGATGAGATACATGCGTGGGGCCTGAGGGAACTGGTGAGGGAAGTGACTAAGCCACTATTCATCATATTTGAGAAGTCATGGCAGTCTGGTGAAGTTCCCACTGACTAGAAAAGGAGAAATACAACCCCCATTTTAAGAAGGAAATAAGAAAGACCCAGGAGAATAACGACTGGTCACTATCACTTCATTGTCAGGAAAGACAATGCTGCAGATCCTTCTGGAAACTATGCTAAAGTACATGGAAAATAGGGAGGTGATTGGTGACGGCCAACATGGGGATCAAATCGTGCCTGACAAATTTGGTGGCTTTGTATGGTGGATGAGGGAAGAGTTACTGGCATCATCTACATGGACTTTTGCAAGACATATGACACTGTCTGGCACAGTGTCACACATCCTTGTCTCTAAACTGGAGAAACATGGATTTGATAGGTAGATCACTTAGTGGATGAGGAATTGACTGGATGGTTGCACTCAAAGAGTTATGGTCAACATTTCAATGTCCAAGTGGAGACCAGCGATGAGTTTTGTTCCTCAGGGGTCTGTATTTGGACTGGCACTGTTTAACATCTTTGTCACTGACATGGACAGTGGTGTTGAGTGCACTCTCAGCAAGTTGGCCAATGACATCAAGTTGTGTGGTGCAGTCAACACACTGGAAGGAAGGGATGCCATCCAGAGGGACCTTGACAGACTTGAGAGGTAGACCTGTGTGAACCTCATGAAGTTCCACAAAGCCAAGTGCAAGGACCTGCATGTGGATTGGGGTAATTCCAAACACAAATACAGGCTGACGGAAGAATGGATTGAAAGCAGCCCAGAGGAGGACTTGGGGATGTTGATGAATGAGAAGGTTGACATGTCCCAGCTATGTGCACTTGCAGCCCAGAAAGCCAACTGTGTCCTGGGCTGCATCAAAAACAGCATGGCCAGCAGGTCGAGGGAGGTGATTCTGCCCCTCTACTCTGTTCTAGTGAGTGAGATCCCACTTGAAGTAAAGCATCTATCTCTGGGGCCCCCAACATAAGAAGGGTGTGGACATGTTGGAGTAAGTCCAGAGGAGGCCACAAAGATGATCAGAGGGTTCTGAAGACAGGCTGAGAGAGCTGGGGCTGTACAGCCTGAAGGAGAGAAGGCTCTGGGGAGAACTCCTAGCAGCCTTCCAGTACCTAAAGGGAGACTAGAAGAGAGCTGGAGAGGGACTTTTTACAAGGGTATGTAGTGATAGGATAAGGGGGAATGACTTCAAACTGAAAGAGGGTAGTTTTAGATTAGGTATTAGGAAAAAAGTCTTTACTATGAGAGTGGTGAGGCACTGTAACAGAGAAGTTGTGGATGCCCCATGCCTGGAAGTGTTCATGGCCAGGTTGGATGGGGCTCTGAGCAACTTATTCTAGTGGAAGGTGTCCCTGCCATGGTGATTGGTTGGAACTAGATGATCTCTAAGGTCCTTTCCAACCCAAACCATTCTATGATAAGCAATATGCTGCAGGGATCAAGGCTCACACTCTGGGAGTATAATGGACTTTGCAGAGGCTTGAGAGATGTTACTTTCCACCCAAGTTGTTCACTTTATACTGTTTGAGTTGGAAGTTATTTGGACTGTTAATAAGTCTGTGCCTCCAACTATGGAGTTGATCTGTTTGGGGACCCCTGGTGGCCTAGTGGTTAGCATGCGGGACTCTCACCGCTGCGACCCAGGTTCGATTCCCAGTCCCCCGGGCAGATGGAGCTCGTTAGCCCTGTGAGGCCATCCATCTATGAGAAGGTCACTCTAAACAAACCTACGTCCTGAGGACCTCACTGCCATTGTCCAAGCTTGCTTGGCCCCGGCAGATGAACCTTAGGATTAAAGGGTGGGCTCAGTTCAGCGCAGGCTGTGTCTCACCTAAAAAAATCCATTGCGCAGGCTGGAAAGGTAAAAGACCTTTCCCCAAATCTTCGTTCGCGAAGACTGGCCATTATTTATTATTATGATCTGTTTACTCTCTCCAACTGGAGG
The DNA here is from genome assembly GCF_003984885.1 of Neopelma chrysocephalum. Lineage (NCBI taxonomy): Eukaryota > Metazoa > Chordata > Aves > Passeriformes > Pipridae > Neopelma > Neopelma chrysocephalum. The sequence continues at coordinate 34,613,183 of NW_020897693.1, read as the reverse complement.
TAGTGATGAATCTAAGTTTCAGCTCCAAAACACCTTGTGTGTATTTGAAAGCTACTTCATGCTTACAAAGAGGCTGTGTTTGGGAAAAACTTTGTGCCCTATTTGACAGTTTGTTTCTCCGTCGTGATTATTTAGCTTTTTTCCCCCGGGAAAATTTACCGTGGTCGTGGACATGAAACTGAAATGGGATGAGTGACATCTAGTGGTCAGGAATGAAAATGTGCAGGATCACATGATTTTCCCACAGGACAATGAAAAGTAAAACAATTCCTAAAAATGGGCCTAGATTAATTTAGAATCTACAAAACTTGAAATTTAGAGATAAGTTCCCATCACTGCAACTTCTGTCAGCCTCTGTAAGCAGTAACTTTCCTGCTTGATGTCCAATGCCAAGGAATGAATTTGATATCTGGTGCCAAAGCCGGGTTATTCTCAACACACTCTAATGTCTTCTTGTGTCTCTGTCCCATTTCATTGTTTGTTTGTTTTTAGGAATATTTTTACATGGCTCTCCCTTTACCACAACCGGAATGACTTTAGGATCATATAATTTTGTGATTATTACTTTTTTTTTAGGCCATTGGAGGGAGGTCATCTCATTAATAGCTTTCTCACTTGTGAGAAAGTGATCAACTGTTTTGTAATGCTGAGAACCCAACTCTCTTATTTGTTGCTCTCAGTGTTAGAAGACACTGTTCGCAGTTCACTTCCACTGTTCATGGTTGACACTGTTCACTGTTCACTTCCACTGGAAGGATTCTAGTCCAGGACTGGACTTCCAACATCCAGACCAGGTCTCTGCTATCTCAGGGCAACCTTGCTGAATGGATTCTGTCTAAGGGTACAGAGTGGGTTACACCTCTATGATACTTGGTGGAGGAAATGGGTGGCTTTAATAGGTTCTTTCCTGTTGTAATTTCCAATGACTCTTTTTCTAAGCAACTGGACCAGTGTAACTAATCTTGCTATCAAGTAAATACTTTGGGACAAATTTCAGCTGTCCAGTTGCCACTGAAGCAGGAGCTAGATAAAATCTCTGTCACTCTAGGGCAGTGCTTGGCTTCTTGTGTTATACACTATGATTTCTGGTTAAATTTGTAATGCTGAGAAATGAGCTAGTGTATGGTCATATTTTTTTAGATTTTGGTGATGAAAAATGTTGTGCCTTTCTACTGGCCTGGTAGGCTTCAGAGAAAATGGAAACAGATGTTTCCTCAGATCTGAGAAAGGAGTGGGCTCCACTGAAATTAGATCAATCTTTCTTGTCTGGCTTCCTGGGAAGTCACAGGCATACTCAGAAATCCCCCTGCTGACCAATTATATGAAGTTGGGTCAGTAGTTTGATTAGGTTTAGACTAGCGACCGCTGCAGTTGAGCCAGTAATTAAAGTAATCTGGCAAATTCTGTGCTCCAGAAGGCTTTGGGATGGATAGTATATAAGTACATATGTGATTATGAAAAATTTTGGAAAAAGAGGTGACTAGGATCAGCAGTAGATATGTCAATCCTTCCGGTCTCATGATTCTTTGACGGGGCCTTGCATACATCCGGTTGACTCTGCCCAGCTCTATTTCCTTTCAGGGGTGCAGAAATGGAGAGAGGAAGATAAAGGGATATGTGGCACATATGCTCTGTGTTAGTAACATGTCTGTCACAGCTGTGGGATCTGAAAAGAAAAGGAAGGAAGCAGGTGAAATCTGTTGTGCTCAGAGGAGGCCAGCATGTGTTTGAGTGCTAGCAAATGATAGATTTTTCCTTTAAAATTCTGTGTTCTAATACTGTGAGAAAGAGACAGGCATGTCATTGTTAAATACCTCCTTTATGAAGCCATAACTTGAGCTTGTTTTGTTGCAAGTTTTGTGGAGAAGTTCATACTATAACAGGGACAAAGCCTGGTGACATCATAGAGTTCCTCCAGAGTGGGAGTGTTACAGACAGGAGCTGTGTGTAGGGGAGAACAGCAAGGGAACTTTTCCAAAATCTTCAGTAGTTACAGCTACTGGCATGTGACAGAAACAATTCTGAATTTAGCTTCAATGCTCTAAAGGGCAGAAGAAGTTCTTCAATATGTATGCCTATCGCATTATAACTTTTGCACATGTTTTTAAAGTATATGTGGTCTGGCAGCAATTATAGGTGAAGCCATGCCAGCTGCCTCTCCTGCAATGAGTTCATCCTCTTGGGCCTACAGTGTCATTGACTTTCTCCTGCTGTGGCTTCATGCATAAAAGTGTAAGAAATGCCTTATTGTGTCAAATCTATGGGCCACCTAGACTAGTATTTCTTTTTGCCCTGGAAAGTAACATCAAGCGATACTGTATGGAGCTAGGATGATCCTTGGCCATTCATGTTGTACATCCCTCTCATTCTGCCCTAGAATCCAAAGTCACTGGATTAAGATCTCTGGGAGGTACACTTGTGGCCATTCCTGTACCTGTTTTGGAACAGCTGTCCATAAATAAGTTCTCTTTTTATAGCCTGCACTTTTTGTGTAGCCTGCTGATATTATTGGTCTCCTCAGTCTCACATCACCTGAATTTCACTGCAGCTATGTTTGCAAAATAAAATTATTGCTTTTGTTTGTTTGAAACCTATCTTTCACACAGTTTGAGTGAGAGCCCATAGTTCTAGTGTTGCAAGGTTTGGTGAGTAAGTCCTGCTCTCGTGTTCTTGACTCCCTTCATGATTTTGTAATTCTCAATTGTATCCCTCTGAGCCTGCATGTCTCCAAATTAAAGAAAGAAATCTCTCCTCATAATGCAGCTGCTCCATCCCCTAAATTCCTGTTGTACAATTTTTGTGCTTGCATGAAACACAAGTACTTAAATGCAGATACAAGTCAGTCTCTCAGTAGCTACATTTCCCAGCTGTCCGTCACAAGGCAGAGTTGGCTGCCCTGTTAAAACAGTCAGTGTTCACAGCATAAGTCTTTTTTGAGCACCTTCTGTCTGACCTTTTTTAAAACTGTAGCAAGCAAATTCCAAGAACGCTTGTGGGATGAACTGCAGCAGCTTTCTCTATTTGTGGGTGGATACTGCCCAACTTGCAGCCATCCCTATGGATGTCTAGCTTTTTCTTGGCCTGAAACCAGCTGTTAAAAAGGGTCAGATTCTCACTAGTTGCTTGTGGAGTTTCTGGTCATTTGGGTTACAGTGCTGGCCAGACACCCATTTGTACTTTTTCTGGTGGTTCCTGCCTTTCTCAGTGCTGAACAAGTAAAGTCATTTTTACTTCTTTTTATTAGTACACTTGCTGTATGTGATGGGATACCCATGCTGAGAATGTGGTCAGCTGCAGGAGAGATACAGGTAACAGCCACACTTGGAAGCACTTACACTGATTTTGGCTGGGGCACTGAAGAACTCTGTCTTGAGAAGTGGATCTTTAGAGGAAGTTGATGCTGCAGGCAGAATCTATTAGTTCACTGGTCTCTAAAAAGGGTGGAAGTTACATGCCAGTGATGTGGTTATGATAAAACTGGTTCTTATATGTTATCATTCTTGATTTCTGGCAGCTTATTATATATTAAGTTGTCTTGGTTTATTGAAAATAAATTGTTTTTAATCAATCAATTTATATAAATGGATGAGTTATTTCTTTTATTGATGACTGAGTAGCTCTTTTTGGGACCCATGTTGAACAAAGGTCCTTTTCTCAATTTTAGGTCCTGTAACTGATTTGACTGGATAGCGAAGGGAAGGCTGAAATGTTTAATTTTATATACTATTAGGAATTAAAGGGTGTAAAAGCAAAGATACCTAAAACTAACGCTTGACCTAACTAAACATGTATGACTAGTCTGGTAAGCAGAAGGCTGCAAATGGAAATTTGCTGTATTTTTTTCTCTTTTAGAAAAGTAAAGATTTAAAAAATGGAATGAGAGCTAGTGTTCCTTTTAGATATTAATAAAAATCACTGAATGTGTCCACTACTCTCCTCTTATTGTTGATTTTGCCATATTTTTGTGGGAATAGTGTGAACTACAACATTTTGCATTGCAATCACCCTAATTGTGTAAGTCATGGGGCACATTTCCCCTATCATATTTTATAAACACAGTGCTATGAAACCTGCAGCACCTAGATACATTCTGTATTGGAGTGTCCTTCTGTCTCTTAATAAGAATAATACTCCCCAGAGTCAATCTCCCACATCTCTAGCTGCTGCATTCTCACTGCCAAGAATGTAATCTTGTTCAGCCTTTGCACCAAATGGTATCCTGGAAGCTTCATAGGTCAAACTAAGAAATTATTACATGCCAGAATAAACTCTCACAGACAACTAGTAAAGAATAAACATATACACAGTTCCTTTACTCCTGATCTCACATCTCTTGTTCTCGAAACACTTTCTACATCTTAGGAACTAAAACTGTCACCGTAAACTGTAGACTCAGCATAGTTACTGTTTTCATAGTGAATGATAATCTTCCTTACCACAAATTCTTGCTGTTTCACACTGTCTCTTTTCTTGAACAGAAACAGACCAGCTGCTTTTTCTCTTGGATGCTTTACCAATGTCTGCCTAAGTCAATGCAAAGTTTTTGTGCTCAGCTGTACTCAGAAAAGATTTCTGTTCTTGCAGGCCTTATTTTTTTTTAATCATCATATTTTATCTAATAAAAACTACTACACTGGTTTACAAACTCATCTTAGAATAATAATTTGCAGTTACAGCAGTGCTAATGCTGTAAGGAAAAGTGACTCAGGGCAACTGCTCCCTCTGCTGTGTAATCCTCCTGCCAGAAGGTCTGCACTTGCAGTAGTCGTACAGCTTTGTATTTCATGTGACACAGTTATGTTGCTGGGTGTTGATGCCTTGTACATAGTAGAAATTTTGAGAAACCCTCAATCCCTGGCCTTTTGACACCAGAACATTAATTTCTTTAGTCACACCAGTGAAAAAAATCACATTTTTATATTTATAAGTATTAGCATAATAATAAAATTTTTGTAACAATAAAAAAGCTTTAAATATTTTGAATTCCACAGGGTATGATATTTATGCATTTTTTAAATGCAACACTTCTAGGATTTTTGTTTTATGAAGCAGCACTACACAAGGAAATTTTTGATTTAAATGAAAATGGAAGCATCCAGTACTTTCAGCAGATTTTCATGTACAGTAAATACACTACTCCTTGAGAACCCTCTGTATAGCATAGATAGTGTTAATAAAATTCCTCATTTGTATGTATGTAGCATAGACAGAGCTAATAGGCTAATAATTCCTTAGTGGTTTTGAGTTTGTGGGTTTTATTAGCTTTTACTGGTTTTATTTTGTTATCTTTCTTCTGTGAAAACTTGGTTTTTAAAGGATAGACAAGTGTCTCAGTATTGTTAATGGGATTCCTCTGGTAGACAAGACATGCTAAAAGGGAAACAACATTTCCTGGAATGTCATGCAACATTCTCTTGAAGCCTGTTTTCCAGGGGGATGCCCTAGGAAGAACACTCTCAACTCTTGCAAGTTCCTTGCCCTGGTATTTGTGAACTGCACTGTCCTAGGGGAGTGCAGCTTCAGAATGCTGTGGTTTCACGTATGACCCAGATGCATTCAACCTACAAAGAGCCTCAAATGTCTGAAACAAATATTTGTTCTCAGTGCTGCAGAGCCCTCTAGTATGTCCTGAGCAATCATTAGAAGGCTCTCAAGCTATAAAGATCACTTGCATTTTTGTGCCTTTTCTCTGGACCCACTCAAACTGGTCGATGTCCTTCCTGTGCTGAGGACCCCAGAGCTGGATGCAGCACTCTGGGTTGGGTCTCATCGAGCAGAGTAGAGGGGCAGAGTCACCTTCCTAAACCTGCTGGCCATGCCGCTTTTGATGCAGCCCAAGATATGTTTGGCTTTCTGGACTGCAAGTGCATGTTGTCAGTTCATGTCCAGTCTCTCATCCGCTAGCACCCTCAATTCCATCTCCTTCTCAGCAGCTCTCAATTCCTTCATACCCCCAGCCTGTACTGATACTGGGGGTTGCCCCAACCCAGATGCAGCGCCTTGCACTTGGTTTCGTGAGGTTCTCATGGGCCCACTTCTCAAGTTTGTCCAGGTCCCTCTGGATGGCATCCGATCTCTCAGGCTTGTCACCTGCACCACTCAGCTTGGTGTCATCTGCAAATTTTCTGGGGGTGCACTTGATCCCGATGTCTATGTCATTGAGGAAGACATTAAACAATACTTGTGCCAATACACACCCCTGAGGGACCACTTGTCACTGATCTCCCTCTGGACATTGAGCCATTGACCACTACCCTCCAACCAATTCCTCATCTGCCAAACAGTCATCCATCAAATCCATATCTCTCCAATTTAGAGAGAAGGATTGTCAAGGGCCTTACAGATATCCAGGTGACATCCATAGCTCTTTCCTTGTCCACTGATGTAGTCCCTTCATCATAGAAGGCCACTTCTTGTTGACAGATTTCCAGGTTCCACTGCAGGTTGGGAACTCCTCACAGGTGTATGAACACAGCATTTGTCATTTTGCAAAAATGCATGTGATTTATTCTGTTTCCTTTTGTGTTTTTTTTCCCATGGGAGAAAATCAGGCAATTGCTTTTTCCAGTGCTGAGTTATAAAGTACAAAGCTGATTCTGATGAAAAAATAGCCTATGATCTCTTGATAATTGATCAAAGCAGGCGATTTTGAACTTGTTTTAATCTATTATTTAAATAATATGCTAAATAAAAAACACACTTGATTGAACTTTGTTTTACCTTTATAGTTCTTAGTGGTTTTCCTAAAAAAAATTCATATTCACTGTAAACAAGTCAATTTGTAGCTTTTACTCTGATTTTCACAGGTCCGTCGACATTACTTCTCTCCTTCAGCCACTGCACATAGCAGTACAGTTCACATAGCACCACCTAATAGCTCTGATTTTTCCCAGAAATGTCAGATCTCCTGTGTGTGTGTTGTAAAGGCCTCTTCTGTGTGTTTCAATGGATTCTGTAGGTATTTCTGGATGTGGGGGTATAAATGGACACCAGAAGACAGTAAGTCAGAGAGGGAAAAGAGTATGCTAAGACATCATGTCTGAAAGTCTTCCAAAACCTAATTAGCTCTGGAGTCTCATAATGCTGTTGAATCCACAAGCCTGTTAATCAGCCATATCTGTTGAAGGCCACCAGGCCACTAACAAACACCAGGATCAACAATGGGATGCCTAACTTACACCACATCCAAGACAGTGGTGGCTGCTCTCTGCAGACAGGAACTACAGGTTGATCACCAGCTGAATCAAGGGACCACTGGAAACACTTTCTGAACCCCTGCTAGAAGCCCTTGTATCAGTAGAATCTTCTGCTTCTAATGTAATGGCTGGGATTGGCCTCCAAGCTGTTGTTCCAATCCAGGAACTCTGTGTTAGTGTGTTGGTGTGAGCTGTGTGAAGGGGATGTATTGCATGTAGTTATCTGCTATTGATATTAACAGCTTGATTTTATTATTAATAACAGCTTTATTTTTTAAAAAAGTGTTCTTGTAAATTTGGGTTATGATTTCTGTCTTCTTCCAACTTGATATTTTTAACATATACACTGAGTAATCCAGGCACACAGGTAAATCAGTGTAAGTTCCTCAATGATTCCTGGCAGGTAATGAGGCCAGAACAATCCTGGAGGGTCAGTCAGGGTACTTCAGCTGGCACATACAGGGTCTATATGTCGTAGATGGGACCTTCCTGTAATTCTGTTCATATTCATTAATAAAATTAATTGTACAGGCTTATCTAGACTGGTCAGGTTATAATAATGGCTGCCACATTTCTTAGATACTCAGATGTTAGGTTTGGGGTTTTTTTTGATTGGTAAATTGGATGTTGGATAGAAATTATAATTTGCTAAAAATTTGCAATAAAGTATTAAAATTGTATTAAAGTACCTGAAATATGTTAGGCACATCTACTAACTTTAAAAAAAAATATTAAAATGCAGGCATTTCATTAGTATTTGGATATTTTATTATTGGATATCTAAACCGTGAAGATCAGAAGCAAGAATGACATGCTGGAGGACAGAAAGTTTTATATGAAAGGAGGAAGGATACCAACAGGTGAAAATACTGTTGGAATATATATTGAAATAGACTGGAAGAGCAAGGCTTAAGTTTGCCACATTTTGGAAGTAGTAGATATCATTCTCTGCTCTCTGGCTTTTAGATATGACTGAAAATGGGAATATTAGTTTCATTCATTCTCAGTTCCCAGGTGAGTTTCAATTGTCACTGAGTTAATGCATCTGAAGAAAATCATCTCTTTTCACTTTCTAGCTAGCAAGAGAGAAACTAATTAAGGCATAATTTTTTGTACAACAAAAGCTGAAAATACTGGAACAATGAAAATACAAGTTTTTGTTCTGTGGTGAAGACTGGAAATACGCTTGCCATGAATAATGATGTTTTATAGTAATGAAAGACTACTATGTAAATTTGTATTTGTCAGAGCTGCAAAATGGAGACTAAGTACCAACTATGCTGCTAGTGTTATGCAGACCTTTGATTATAAAAGGCTGAATTCTGTAGAGCACACCAGTGCACAAGAGACGGGCTGGTTGGAGAAAAAACTCAAGACTTTTATTCCCCTCAAAGGCAGTTCTTTCAAAGAGGTGTTCAGCCTGCTGGGAATATCTGTTTCAACCTAGACATGCTTTTATTGTGTGCTTCACATAGGGCATAGTTTTAGCAGTCCCCTGAAAAATTTAAATCTGCATGAAACATGGCACAAGCTTGCAATGACAGTAGGATGGCTTTCAGGAGATCATAGAGCACCTTTTAATATTCAAGTGCTGTGACTGTGTATCTGTCAAAAAAAAAAAAATCTGTGGTGAAATCATTAGCCCTAAATTTTAATGGAAAAAGAAAAACCTGTAAGTTCTCCAGATCCTTACAGCAAGATTTCAATTGACTTTGAGGCAAGGATTTTTCTCAGTAATAAAACTAGTAACTGATTCAGTTGGTACAGTTATTACTTGTTTACGTTTTGCTGAAAGGTGATCTAGAAAAGCATAACATGTCACTCTACAATTCTCAGCATGATCCTTATAAAGAGCCATTTATGGGTAACCTTAAAATTTCAGGGAAAAAATATTCTATTTTATTAGCTGAATATTTAGTTTTCCTTATACTATTACCAGCATAAGTGCAAACACCTTACAATTACTGGAATTATTCATGGTGTGCAAAGCTGTACAAGACAGATGAAAAGCTAATTTTCCTATTAGGTGTTTCTCGTTTATTCACTTCACCCTCATGTGAATTAATCTAACACTAGGCACCAAAGCATCAAATGTGATAATAACTAGTGGGGGATGTTATTTTCTCATATTGCTCACCTATTGAAATCTTAAATGAAAAAACCTTATAGAATCCACCTCATGAGGTAACCCTTCACTGACAAAAAGTCAGTGTTAATTCAGTATCTTCCCCCTGATTGATCAAATCACTGTAGGAAACTGAGCAGGGACAAAACTTGCTGCAGGCCTCATAGTGATGAAATGCTTCCCCTAGGTGAATAATTCCAGTGTTCACAGCTCAAAGACATGTGTGGCAGATCTGTGAGGAGAAACAAGGTGTCTAAGAACACCAAGTTAACCCCATAAAGGGAACTCTAAAACAATGATGAGTCGCGTTATCTTCTGTGATGGCCACAGGTACTCCTTCTCCTGGTCATTTTGTTATACCCTTCCTCCTTGAATAAATTATGAAGTGCATACGTATTAAAGAAAAAGTGTTAAATGTTGCTTTTTTAACCTAATTTAAAATCTTTATAACCTATTTGAAGCCATACTTTTCCAACATCTGTAACTGAATTCAAGCTCCTGATCTTTCAGGCTTGCAGTTTGAGTGTGCTGTTCCAAGAAATACAAGATTAGCATGAGAAGAAGAGAACTGTTGACACCAAAATCACAGATTTGCTCACTCCCTTTTGTTCCAGACCAAGCATCATCCCTAGAGAAATAATTTCTCCTTCGTGTTCCTGTACAAATCAAATCCATACACAAAGAATTCTTTCCCGATGCTCTTAACATACCAGCTTTTCATTCTGAAGTTTGTGGTCCTCAAGACAAATATCAGTGTTGTGCATGTCCTTGTGAATCAAAAGACCTTCAGCTCTGTGGGGTTTAACCTGTTTTACTTAAGGGAGGCATTGCTGCAATTGTATCTCAGGTTTCTTCCCTGTTTTTCCCACATGATTGTGTTTTGAGACTGAAGACAACTCCATGATGTGCTATGGAGGGTGGGAATTTGGTGACTAATGACTTTTAATTTCTTCTGCTGTTGTGTGGGTCTGTAAAAAGAGAAAATCTTAGCAAAGCATGCTTGTCAGTAGCAAGGTGAAGTTTGGATAGGGTGATAGGGCCCTTCCAAGTCTTGTCGTACCTGTCTGTCTGAGTTAAATGACACCTAACCTTGGTCAGGCCTGGAAGGACACTTTTCGTTCAAAAAAAGAAAAAAATGTACACGGTGATAAGACCATTTCCTTTCTCACAGCGTCTCCTTTAATGTCAGGCCTGAAATATGAAGTCATTAGGGGATATTAAAACAGTGCTGACAAACTAATTAACAAAAGACATTACGCCGGATGGGCTCAATTTATCCTTTTTAATGGTTCTTATAAATGGGTGCCGCCAATTAAAATTAATAAAGATTTACCAGCGATTGCCCAGCATACACTGTTAAAGAGCTCCACTGAAGGTCGCCTTAAAGTCAGCCTTGTCAAAGCTGCAAGTTCAGCTCCCAGTACCAAGCCATGCCGAGTTATTCTCAGTTATGGTTTCCCAGGCAGTTTCTCTTTCTTTGTGTTTGGCTGAAGTTTATACACTTCTGTCTCTGTCTCTCTAAGTCCTCATCCATCTGCCCTTTGACTCTATTAAAAAGTATCCCCCCATGCACTATTAGATTTGTTACAGTTTCACAAAGGAGAATCTCAATAGTCAGTATAATGAGAACTTTGTTCTTTCCAAATCTGTTACGAAGAAATCCTTGACAAACAGCTTTCATTTAAAACCACTCTTTATTTTCCGGCTGTCAAATTAAGGTATTAACAGTGTCCCTGCTTGGGGGCAGAGTACGGATGACCACGAATGCCCTGCGTGGTTATAGCTTTGTTCAGCTAGACCAGACTGAATTCTACCAGGGCATGCTCTTATGGCTTCCAGCATTTCACCATGTGTAAGTGATTAGGCATTAAAAATGTGAATTAGGAATGCATCAAGGGAGAAGTATGCTAGTATCCCAGTGACTAAAAATTGGTGACAAATAGTAACTTCTTTGCAATCTGTCCACCAACAGGAAAACAGCTAGGTAGACTAGCCGTGCAGCCACAAACAGAACCTCAGCTCATCTCTGAGGTTCTGCCCTCCATTTCCATTTTGTAAGGAAATGGGGTAGGTAAACTGGCTGAATACCATTCTTTTTTTACCCATACTTCCTTTGATAGAAATGTTGTCAGAAAGACTGCTGTAAGTGGCTGGATGGAGATGCAGCTGTAGCTTTTGCTGAGTTGTGTTGGCAGGTCTGTGCTGATCTCTGTGTCATGGGCATGTATTGGCTGTAATGGGCAGGAGACAGACTGTGGTAGAGGGTGGAAATGTCTGCTTAAGAACTGAACTTTCACTTTATGAGAGTATAGAGCATACTTACCTGCACTAGAATGTTCATTATTTTTCTATTGCTATGAAAATGTGATTTGAATGATTTGGCACAATCTTTTTGTGTTGGTTCTATTAAGGATTCCTCAGAAGGCAGAACTGCTGTTGTCTTCTCATGCACATTTAGAACTAGATTCCCAGTGCGAGATGGCAAGACATGCTAACATTTTTGGAGAGTAGCAAACAGTTCCAGATTCTTTACTCTTAAGTGCCTGGTGAGTGACTGCTATATACTGGAAAGATGAGACTAGAAATGGTATCCTCTGTTCTGTTCTTTGTAAAAATACTGATGAAGCGCAGTAAATTAACAGTTCAAATAAAGGAAAGAGATCCATGGGAGCAATGGAAAAGGCAGTGTTACATGAGCTAGAGAAACAGCTCGACTGATTTTGTGGGAAACCACCCCAGGTTGCCATAGCTTGGGCAAAGTGACCCTGCTGAGTCAGTTGATGAAAGTTCTGGGAAATGAGATGAATTAGATCTCTGAGAACTTTGAGAGAGGTGAAGCTACATGTTGTTGTAACTATCTCACTGGAGCTAGTTTCTTACTTTCTTTACTTTTGCCACCTAATTTCCCCATTTTGAGTATGCTAAGCACATACAGGAAGTCTATATATTATATTCCAGCAGTGAACATGTCATCCTCGTGAAGCTTAAAGGACATGATAACAGAGAAAAGATTTTCAAATTTTCTGAGGAGGAAGTAGGGAGGGGGTAGGAAGGAAAGGAAGGAGAAAGAGAAGAAATAAAATTGAAGAGGAAATGAAGAGAAAATTAAACTGAAACATTGTTACTGAGTAGCATCTTCCAAATTGCTCTTAACCCTTGTGTGAAATTTTAGTAACTCCTTTAGACAAACACTGATATTTTTTTTCCTCACTTACAAGCACTATTCTTTGGCAGAAAGGTAGATTATTTTTTCCAGTTAGAAGTATGACACATTAGGACTAGGGGTCAAACTTTGGATTTTGGAAGCAAATTTTCCACTCTATTGAAAAAAATCAACTGCAAGATTATAGGGTTAGAAATGTGAGTCCATTCAAGGGTTTTCAGAAATGACTTGTGGTTTCAACCTATCTGAATTTCTGTATTTATTTCTCTTATATATGCTATGTGAAAAGACAACAGGCATAGATCTGGAGCACAGACAAGGTACATTGTTATGGCAGTTGATGGGAAACCGTGAAGCCATTATTCTGAGTGGAGAAGGGCCAAATCTTTTTCCAGGCTTCCTGTAGAGTGAAGCTCTCATCTATGGCTACATCTGATAGTTTTAAAATACATCTTATTTCAGAGTCCTCAGAGTTCCTCTTGAGCTGTCTGAATACCTAAAAGCCCCAATAGCAGCAACTTGATAGGACCAGTTGCCCAAAGCACATTCTCTGTTGGCTTGTCTAGTAAATCCATATTTAAGTTGATGAGAAGAAGGTATTTGCACACCACTTCAGCAGAGATTTTAGTAGCATGCAGACTGTACTCTTCCTATTCCACGTTCCTATAGTGTTGAAAATATCCTTGAAATAAGTATTTTCTTGAATTCTGTTACTATCCCATGTCCAATTATACTTAGTGTCACAGGACTATAAATTGTTTACTGTCTCATAGTAAAATTTTGGCACAGATATTTGTGACAGAGGTCTTAATCTTTGTAAATCTCCCTAAATGTCTTCTTCTGTGCCATGTTAAAATAACCACAATCCTTTAGGCTTGTGATGCCTAATAACAGTGCTTAGAACAAAGATTATCTTCAGGTAATTAATTTTTCCTCTTAATTTTCTCTCCTTTATTTCTGATACATATGTAAACAAGAGCTTTGTAGTGTCCCTGTAAGCTGTTTCATGTTTAGTATTCAGTTTTCATGTGATTCTGGAGAAGGGAAAATGCAGAAAGAAAATGCGTCCTCTAATTTAAGAAATATTCAGCTAATGGCAAGTTATATGTATTTTGGGTGTTGAGACTTCTCTTACCTGATCCCCTAACTGCCTTGTAGTGGAGGATCCACCTACTTGGGACTTTACATTTTTTTTCTAGCTTTGTACTATTCAATCTTCTTCAATTCACAGTTGCTTTGCAGGTTTGCTTGAGCTAAATCCCCACTAAAATAGCAAGGTAAATGGGTAGAAAAAACCCGACAGGTAAGGACCAAAAGTGAAAAGCAGTAGAGCATTGTGATTTCAAAAAGTCTAAATAGCAGCAAAGAAAATAGCATGTGAGAGATTTCACATTGTTATCAAGGTTTGTTCCTAAAAACAGTGGCTATTCTGGAGCTTTCTTGGCTTCAGCTCCTACGGTGTGCAGAGCTGAGGGGACACTGCAATTAACAGTGGAAATTCTCTCAGCACTTCTTTGGATCTTTGCATACTGATGGGCCATATCACCTAAACCCCTTGGTATCCTGGAATCTTCTCATTCAATTAACTTACAAAAATCCCTACTCTTCAGAAACAGCCATATGTAAGCTGCAGTCTTCTCTGGCTTGAAAGTGGCACCACTGAAGTTTGTTTGTGTACATTTGGGTATGAGCTCTCATCTTTCCATATGTAGTGACTCCCAATCAAACTTATTCAGGATATGTTAAAGGGGAATATTGGGGTGTATATGTTGCAGCCTGGTTCCAGGTTGCAGTTTTGCAGTTTTCTCAAATAACCCTGCGCTGAGGGATCACCAGCTTTTGCCTGCTCTCACAATTAATCGTACATTAATCGTGCCCTCCCTAATTCCTGCTTCAAGATAAATCTCTTGCGCTCTCATTATTTGGCTAATTGCTGTGGGTTATATGGCAGTCAGTTGCTCTTTGGCAGGGAAAGATTAATGGAGGACATTTCCTTTGTTTTGATTTCATTTGCTAATTGCTGTATGGAGAGGTGGCTATGTTAATTCATCCTCTCTCCCTGTTAGATAGCAGGGTTTTGTTTAGCATGTGCTGGGAGAGGAGTAGGTTGACAGGAATCCTAAATGTTTCTTTGTCTTGCTCTGTGGATTTGGCAGGGGGAGGTTTTCAGGCAGTAGGCCGGTTTTAGCAGTTCATAGACTGGGTGCTCATATTCTTATGTGCTTTTTGTATGTTTCCAGGCATAGGATGTGCTAACTATAGGTGCACAAAATGAGGAATAAAAATTTTTCTGCAGTTTTTCTGGGGGCTGAATCATCTGCTTGTTGGTCTCTTTATACTTCTATCAGACTTGTGGCAGAAAGTCAGAACCCCACTGAAAAGCCCACGCCTTTTAATTGAGCATGTATGCCACCATTCTGGCCCCTGACAAGACGCGAAGTCAGACCCTGTGAGCAGCTAAGTACCCAGAAATTGAGTGTTGTTACTAGCTCTGTTTTTATTAGGTAATTTAAAAACAACTGTCACCAAATGTGCAGTTCTCTCAGCTTTAGGTAGATACAGAAATCTGAGGGAAATGGACAGATAATTGAGCCATTCACACTTGTTTGCCAGAAAGGAGTCCAAGGCAGTCACTGGTGACTGAAAATTACTGCCATCTGTTGCCTATTCTCTGGCTTTTGCAAAGTGTCTGGATGTTCCTCTTTCCCGCTGAGACAGATGTTTCCCACTGCACATCTGCAGTCTGGGATTTGTACTAATTGCCCTTTTCCATTGACACGTTCATCCACAGCCATGAAAAATTCCATCCTCACCACAGCAGAGAGGCCTCAGAACAGAGGAGTAACATCTGAAAGGCATAGTTGTGACGAATTTGCCTAGTGTCTTCTATAATTTAATTATTCTGTGAATAAATGAGATACCCCAGTCTCCAGAGTTATCAGCTTGACAGTTTTTACTAGAACAAAATTCTTTTGATTCAGTGGCTGCAGCAATTAATTTAAGGATCCAGAAATAAAGTCTTTATTATAAAAGACTGCCAGTCTTTCTACCAAGAAGGCTGTCAGCCTGTCCTCTTAGTTTGGGGAAGATGAAGAATCTGGCCATCTTTATGTCTGGTTGCTTCA
Source organism: Neopelma chrysocephalum (assembly GCF_003984885.1). Lineage (NCBI taxonomy): Eukaryota > Metazoa > Chordata > Aves > Passeriformes > Pipridae > Neopelma > Neopelma chrysocephalum. The sequence goes on along the minus strand of NW_020897693.1, from coordinate 34,597,574 downwards.
AAGATCTTTAAATAGAGCACAATAAATTCAACCATGAATAGCAATAGAAATAATTGTGCTAAACTGTTTATGTTTCTGATTGTTTGTAGCAAAATGGAGGGACAGGCTTTAGTTATCTTTCTAATTATTACTGTTTTTTAAATTCCTGCAGAAGCCTATCTGTTTTCACTTTATGAGAGTATAGAGCATACTAACCTGCTCTAGACTGTTCATTATTTCTATTATTTTTCTATTGCTATGAGAACATCTTTTTTTCTCTTTGATAAACTCCTCAGAAGGAAACATTTTGGGACCTCTCACAATTTTGTTGCTCTGCTATTATTGCTATTGTTTTAACATAGGCTCCCTGCACTAAGTCACCAGCTATTTCTACTGTGCTTGCATTTCTTTTTGCATCCCTTTTTAACTTTCTCCCCATTGCAATGAGCTTAGTCTAGAGTGGATCTTCTTGGCTGAGCAGTAAAATTCCATTTCCAATAATGTCCATATTTCAAATAACCATGCAATATCATATCTGATCTTGGACATCCCTGTTTTACAAGCTAGGACTCTTCAGGCATTTCCTTGATCTTCTTTAAGGAAACCATAATTTAGTGTTCAGAGTGCATCCTGTATGCAAGCTGTCAAAATTGCTTTGTGTACTTCGTCAAACTGTATTTTATGTCTCCCAAGAGGATGCTGATTTCAAGAGGCTGCCAGGTTTTAAGATGCTGCCCTGTTTCAGATCTCTCAGAATATGGCTGGGCAGGTTCAGCTCTGCTTTGTTATAAATTATTCCATTTGGAGCACTTGGAACTCCTCTCATGTCAGGTTGGCAAACTTCAGCCCCAAGCAGGACTCTCGGTATAAGGTAGTCATTGGCTGGAATGTGGAAAGTGGTCTTCAGAAATCTCTTCATAGCTGCTGAGAGCTTTAGAATTTACTGCTCATGATCTAGCAGTGAAAAGTGCTTTATTTTGCGATATGTGTCACTGCTACAATGTTTTTGTAATTGTGGGTGAGGATGGTGGAAACATGAAACATTACAGGACATTTCATGTTAGAAATTAGTTTAAGATAGGCTGTGACTAAGAGTGTTTTACAGTAGGTGTCTGAGAGAAGGCCCACTATGAACTAAGTCATGTGGAAATGATTCCCAGGCACTTAATGTATTTTGCAATTCCTGGTATTTATTATCCATGGCTCTCAAAGCTCTTTCAAGAAAGGTTAATGCTGTGAGAAGTCTTTAACACAGGGGCTATTGTTTTGCATGGAATAAGCTCACAAAATCACAGAGTAGGATGTTGAATAGGGCAAGCTGACTGGGAAATCCAAAGAGGAAAGTTGTTTAGGAAAAGGATAAGGCTCAGCTCCTCAGATGATTCAACAGCCTGTAAAAGCATGGAGTACTCACTGCTGTAAGTAAACTATCTGAACTTGCCTTAGGAGTCCTAGCTCTTAATTCATGTCTAAATTCTGGCTATTGCTCCCTACTGTGAACCAATAATGAAACAGTTGCAAGGCTGGATAGGGGCACAGTGTTGAATATGAGGGAACAACAGCATCAGGAGACGAGGACCTCTCCAACGCTAAGTGATAAAACAATCAGAGGCCTGTGAGAACTCTTATGGCACTGGGAACAGACAGCATTGCCATCATGATACTGAAGCCATGAAGCCTAAACATAGAGTAGCTAGTGCTGCCTTGAAACTGCAAAGAAAAAAATGTGTTACAGTGACCTAATACTCAGCTAGAAGTGGCCTTTTTTGTGCAAGTGTAAGTGCATTTGAACATTGAACTGAGATTATAAATTTTTTAGTGGGCATGAAGGTTGCTACTGGAAACATGGACTTGCCTACACCATTTGTTTGGAAAGCAGTTCTTGATGAAACATCATTAGCAGCAAACTCAGTGGGAGAGTGGAAATTAATTTCATAGGCATAGAATTAAAAACAATCATGCTAAATATTGGGATCAATCTGTAGGGGACCCCTGGTGGCCTAGTGGTTAGCATGCAGGACTCTCACTGCTGCGACCACGGGTTCGAATCCCAAGTCCCCCGGGCAGATGGTAGCTCGTTAGGCCTGTGAGGCCATCCATCTATGAGAAGGTCACTCTAAACAAACCTACGTCCTGAGGACCTCACTGCCATTGTCCAAGCTTGCTTGGCCCCGGCAGATGAACCTTAGGATTAAAGGGTGGGCTCAGTTCAGCGCAGGCTGTGTCTCACCTAAAAAATCCATTGCGCAGGCTGGAAAGGTAAAAGACCTTTCCCCAAATCTTCGTTCGCGAAGACTGGCCATTATTATTATTAATCAATCTGTAATTACTGACTTGGCTTCAGATAGGAAAGTATGGTCAGTGACAGGCTGGCTACACTTTCTATTCTCCTCCCAAGACCTAAGGAAAGGCCATGATAATCCAAGATCATTGCCTGAATCTGTCCCAAGAAGGCTTTTTGGAATGACTGCCCTAGCTTCAGTAATTCCTACACTGTAATATGGCGCAAAAAGCCTGATTTCTTGTTGTCATACATGTTCTGTTCACTTGCTTGAACCCTTGGAGAGAAAATTCCTCCAATACAGAAACTGGCAGGTGTCCAAAGTGGATTATAGCCAGAACCACTACCCCAAGAGAGTATCTGTTCTTTCTGGGAAACAGCAAATGCACATCAATCAGAAAAGCACACACAAAAGGCATCCCATAAAATGTTAGTTGACCTGACCATAGATGTAGCTTTCTGGCCTTGTAACAAATTTAACTATATTAAGTAGGAAAAAGATATCACCACTCAGTAGATTCTGATGACATCTCGTTGGTCCTCTTCTTCTGGTCTTCTCAGTGGTTGCAGACTGTATCTGTCAAGTGGTGGGGGGAAAGAGTTCACACCACTCCTGTTTCATGGGGTTTATATTGTGTGGAAGCTAGGTGGAAACGCCCCCTGTACCTCCCCTGGATGATGTAATAGTCAATCACGGAAAATTTCATGAGTCTTTGACATCTTCTAAGATGTTGCAACTGTCTCTTACTTCAGCATAGTTGAATCAATCATGGCCCATTATGGTCCATCATGTGAGATGAATAGCTCAGGCTTGGTGTGAATGTCTTCAGTGTTCCCCAGAGGGGTTTTCACAGCTGAGTCATCATATAAGAGAGGACACTGGCATGATAAGAAGGACTATCCCACCTCACAGGATTTGCCTCTTATCAGCCTCTTCCCTTATCTGGAAATCCAGTTTGTAGCTTCAGGTAAGCACACCCTTTTGCACCTGGGATAGTTGGACAATAGTACCACCTTATCTCAAGGTCCTTCCCCAGTCCAAATTAGTAGGCATATCCAGGGATGGATGGACTTCAGTTGATGAGCAGCTGTTTCTTTGCAGTTTGCTACAGTGGACAAAAGTTTTTTGGTGATCTTAACAATATTTAAGCCCTTAACCATTTCAGTATCTCACAACACTTGAAGCCAAAAATGAAGAAAGAGTTCCTGAAACATGTAGTGAAAAGATGAGTCTTGCAAACTTGCAGAATTGGCATAAAGAGTGGGAGGAAAATAAACCCACTTACACTGTAAGAAAGTCCTAAGGGAAAGGAACAGTAGATTCTTCAGTAGATTAGAAGGATGATATTAGCTAAGGATATCTCTATGTCTTTTTCAACTCAAATGGACAAAACATCAAAGAGAGAAAGACTTCTTAAAGACTAAATATGTGAGATCAGTCTTCACAAAAGACAGGGAAGAGCTCTCAGCAATCAATGCAATTGCTAATAAAGTAGCACAAACAAATGCATTTTGGCTTTTATTAAACATCAGCTTGTGTTTGCACATAGATAATATGGACAAAAGGATCCCTAGGTGAAGAATCTGGGGTCTGCAGTAAAAGGAAATGGCTCCAATGAGGGATTATGAGTGTCTCTTTTTATGGAGCAGTCATCTTCAAACTGTTTTGATCCAACACCCTTAAAAGTAAAAAAAATTTTGAGCACGCCTGACCAAGCCTGGCCCTTTGGAGTCAGTTCTTGAATCTGCTAGGCTCTGAAGGAGTTGCCTGATTTTCTGAGCTGATGCGTACCCTTTGCTTCTGCTGAATGAAATCTAGGGTGGGCCACTCTCTGCCATAAGGCCTAGGGAGACACTAGGGAATGAGTAAACTAGTAAGACTGATGTTTTCAGAGAAAATCCAACTTTCAGTGCTTAGATGCCCACTACTTGGATTGATTCTGAAAGCCCCCTGCCTTTGTTAAGGTGGATGTTTGATAGGAAGTGTTTTCACTGTTCTTGGAGTCTATGGAGAAATAAAAACAATTTAGTCTAACAGATAACAGTTTAAACACAAAAATAACCATGTTTTGAAAGTAGTATTTCCATCTGGTTGTAAATGAGGTATCAAACTTTTCATTAGAACATTATCTGTGATCTAAAATATTCAATCGTAAACTGAGAAAGAATAGCAGCATTCAGCCTGTTGACTGTTAAAGGTTTGACAGTTTAGGATGGAGAATCAAGAAATTTTGGAAGCTGGAAGTTCTTATCTATATTTCTAGTCTTAGAAGTGTATAATTTATAATTTTTCAGTATGATTTGAAAAATGCAGTACTTCAATTTTTTTTCTTTGTTTAATCAAAGTCATGTCTTTTTGAGTTGTGTGGTGGTATTTTTAATATTTAGCAATAACATGATTTAATTTTAACTGCCAGCTATGTGAACAGCGCATCTAAGTGATTCCAAGGAATCCTTTTTAGCTGTAGCAATCTGGGATATCAGCCTGTCAGGTAGCAGAATTTTCACTTCCAACGTGTTTGCATGCATAGATTTAAGGTGAAAAATTATTTCCTTGTCTTTCCTGTGTGCCAGGGATCAGGAAGAATGTTCCTACTTAGTAAAAATTCTCAGTTGTCTGGAATAAAGAAAGGAAATGGGCTCTGTATTTGTTTTTCTTTACTAAATTTTCTCACTGGTGAGTAACATGTAACTCCAGGAAGATTAATGTAATCCATCAGATTCATTGTCATGTTCTTTGGATTAACAAATATAGCTAAAATCCAATTTCTTAGTCCAATTTTCTTGGAATTTGCAAGGTTATATGGATTCATATCAAAAACTTCAACTGAGGAACAGGAAATGTGGTCTTTAATCTATTTTAATCTTGTCATGGAATTTTACATTTTAAATTTCGATGGAAATACTAATTTTATTTTGGTGTTCACCATTGCCTTCCTTTTTTTTTTTGGCAAATACATACATACTGGTATGCAAAATATGATAGTATTCCTGACCAGGAGGACATACAATAGCTATACCAGTCTGAGTCAAGCAATGATGTAGTTTAATGTGCACACATTTAGGATCCTAATTTTTGCATTTTATTATACTAGAAAATCATGGGTTCATTTTTATCAGAAGATTAATTTGTGTCAAGATCTAATTGGATTGAAGTTGGAATTCAATTACGATGCACAAATAGCTTTAAATTTTTTTATTAGTTATCTATCCAGACTGTTGGTGGTAGTTTTACTTAAAGCTTAAGAAAATATTTTTTACTGAAAAATGAGCATTAAAAATCCATCTATGCTTAGGGAATTGAACATATTGTTTCTGTTTGTTCACATCCTTCAGTATTTTAAACTAGCTTAATTTACATTCTCACATGTTATTTTTCCTAATGTTTTGTAAAATAACAATGAATTTTCCCGGTTTTCCAGCTCCCAGTTGATTTCAGCTTTCAGTGCACAAGTCTTTGAACTGAACTAGTTGAATAAACCAAAACATCTCCCTGTACTAAGAAAAAAGACTTCTGTTGTCAAAATAAGGTTCCTGTTTTAACAAGCCATGAATCTAGAAGTTTGGACAGTGGGTTATATGGATTTAGTGGTTTGATATGAAGTGCTTACTGAGAATCTGTACTACTTGCTCTTTTCAAGTTGAATTTTAAACAAAAAAACCCAAAGAGAATATGCTTCTGCACTCCAGCTGCTCTGGTTTAGAGTCCAATATACGTTTAAACTACCTATATTGGTATCTATTTCTACATGTCCTCTGACAAGCAGCAGTGGCTATTGAATGATGAAAGGAGCAGGTACTGAGTAGGTTGCATGTATACATATTATTCTGAAAACAGTATTGCTGGAAGTTGTGTTCATAATTTCATTATATTCATTCTTTCTCAGGAGCTAATTCTAGTTTGTTTTTTCCCCCTCCCTTGTAGACCATGAGAATAGACTTAGGAAACCCATAGCACATTAAAAGTCTTGACTTGGTGAAAAATTAAATTAGAATTAGTGTGCAGGGATTCAGGTAATAAATGGTACAAATCCTGCAGACCCCTGACTTGTAAAAGCAGCCTGGGACTGACCACTTCAGTGTCTCTTCAGCAGTTCATAGAGAAGATTAAACTGGTTCATACCAAGGGAGAGGGCCTGTTCAGGTTTTCTTAAAATGCAGCCTGCATTCTTCTGTGCTATTCATCACCTGCCAGGTCATCCGCTTGCACAGTCATAATACTACTAGCTGAATTTAGGTTTTTTTCTGTCTCTTCATAAATCTGTACTGCCAAACAGTTAATAGCAGGACCCAGCAGGAAATAGGCATAGAGTAATCCCAGCAGATGAATGGCTGTCTCTCTGCTTCACAGTGAAATGTCTGTACTACCGAACAAGGGGTGCCTGCATTGTGCTGTGAGCCCCCTCTTCCTTCTTTCTGTGCTCCACTTTTGTCCAAAGATCCTTTCTGCTTCAAGGCTGGGTGCCCCCAGTGAGTATGTAACACTGGTGGCTTTTTTTCCCCCCACAGCTCCCTTTGAATTCTCTGATTTAATGCCTGGAGCTCTTTTCAGTCAGCTATTCAGTCAGCTGCTTTCCCTTAAGTTTTTCCCCTAGGTGTGTTTAAAGAGTGATTTGAAGGAAATTAGGCTGGTGAGTCTTGTTCTTTTTATGATGAATAAATGCCTACCATTCACAAAAAAGTGTTCTCCCCTCTCTCTCCACTCCCAAGGAAAAAGACTGCATCCCCTGCTATGGTTCCTATAGGGCTCTTCGGAGAAGTCGAAAAGGGACAGGGAGCTTTCACTATCCTTCATAACAGAGTTGTTGAAGCCCTTTCTCCTAAACAACAAAAAACCCTTTATCGACTTTTTCACTCTCGCCTGCGCTTAGAGCAAAGTTAGAGCTCTCTGCTTCTGCTCCCGATGAGAAGCGGGAGGGAGCTCTCCCTTTCCCTACAGCTCCTGGGAGAGGGTTTCCAACCGGCAGCTCCCGAGGCTGCTCCTGCCGTTCGGCCGCTGGCCGCGGAGCGGCACCACAACACCACGGTTGGCGAGGCGGGATCTCCCCGGGAGAGCCGCGGGAAGGGGTGGGGGGTCTGCCCTCGAGGGGAGCTCCACTTACCCTGCCGAGAGCCGGCTGGAAGGCAGGGCTGGCGGAGGGAGCACCGCCAGCTGCTGATGGCTCGGCCGCTGGGCCTTGGCCGCTTCCTGGGTCGGCGGTCCCACGGCTGCCCGCGCTGCCCTGATCTGCTCCCTGCGGCGTCGAGCCCGGGCTAAGGGAACGCTGCGAGCTCCAGCTGCAGCCCTGCATTTGTAATGGGTTAATTACCCGGCAGCAGGGAGGAGAGCAGCTGAATGGGACAGCGTGTCTTCCCCGGGAATTTTGTCACGTTGCCCCACGCAGTACTCGGGCGCTGCCCTCATCACCACCAATACTCAGGGTACCCCCTCCTCCTGCCAACCTCTTCTGTGCGTTTGTGTTTTGATGCTGCATTTCAAAATTCCTCAGAAATCTGGAAGAGCTTTTCAAAGTCATGTCTTAAAACAATTTTCCTTTTCATCTGAGAATAGCAGACACTCAGTGAAGGTCAGTCCAGGCTTCCGAGGGGTTGAAACAACTACACAACTATTTCATGTCACTCATGGCACAGACTCATTTAAATACATGTGCTGGTTGCTGATACGAGTCTGGCCTGTATCACTCCTGTAGCTCTACAGGAACACAGTTGTGAGAGCCTGATTCTACATTGTGTCTGACTGGAACAGAACGTATAAATGTTGGCTACTCTGGGGACCAGTGCACAGTGAAAGGTGCAGTGGAGACCTTTGAAAACCATTTTCTTGTCATTTCCCTCCATTAAAGGCCACCATTTCGCTAAATAGAGATGTAGGGAAACCCAACTCTGCCTGCTGCCATCAGCTTAGTGTACAGTAGCTGGCTCAGTGGCGAGGCAGGAGGAGGTACTGATGGATGGTCATGTTAGGCAAGGTGTCAAGGGAATCCTTGATTACAGTTTGATCCTTTAACTGTGTAACTGAGATAGGGAATTGATCAGGCCTTCACACTTGAGGGAGGTTGTCTAGAAGAACAAGCTAACTAAAATGTATTGATAAAAGGTCTTTCTATTGCACAAAAAAATTTTGGGTGCTCAGGTTCCCCAGCTGATGCTCTGTCTCCAGTGACATTGACCAGATGGTGCAGCTCAGAACATGGTGTTCGTGCTTGTGCTGGTGAAAGGGCTGAGCTCAGAGCTGGCTTTAGCCCAGTGTACTCCTTGCCTTCTCAGACCTGAGCTGCTCCATGGATCATGAAGGAGTATGGAGGCACCTGGAAACAAATACATCCCTGGACACTAGCGGAGAGTGTGAAAAATAGATGGTATGTGATAAAGCAGCTTGTAATTGTGGGAGTTGGTGTATTGAAGAGCATGTACTCGTGGGTACTTACAGAGAAGTTGATACTCCAGCAAGGTTGTGAGTGTCTTCCTGTACCTCACCAAAGTAGCCCTGTCCACTCTATGTCTTGCTTTCTGCCTCAGTGGAAGATTTGATTCCCAAACCCTTGCTGTACAGCCATATAGTAACAGATGGTCATGAAAATGCTGAGTATTTGGTTGCAGTAGAGTAGTAGAATTCCTTCATCTCTTGATGAAACTGTCAAAAGCCGCAGAGACTACAGAACTGAGAAGTAGGAAGGGCAATTTGTGGCTTCAAGCTTCCTACAGGAACTATCTCATGACACCAATTTTCATAGTTTGGAGGCCCTCCCCTTAGATGAGTAAATTGAGAAACATGGTAAGAGATCGGAGTCCAGAGTATAGGTCTCTATTCAAGGGATAAATCTCGCAGGAAACTCTTTTGCTGTCTGGTGAATAAACCCTGATATCCTGCAGTCCTGTAGTATCCTTCTCAGAGCACCCCAAAGTACTTAGCTATGTTTTTAAATGTCCCACTGTCCTACAAGTTGGTTCAGAGTCTAAAGTCCTGATTGACTGATGGGGGCCCCAAGGCATAGAACTGGGTTATGTGATTGTTACAAGGTCATACTAGTTTATCAGCTCCCATTTGCTGGCTTAAAACTTTAAAGGTTTTACAAAGCTTCAGAGCTTAAATCCCTTTTCAATTCTCTGGCTCTGTGATTTTTGCCTTTATTTATTTTTTTTTTTAAATGTAAACCAATTAAATCTCCTCTGGGCAGGCTTCTCTGTAGAAGATCACATAATCTAACTCATAGTGGGAAGAGACTTGCAAAGCTGTACATGCTAGACAAAAATCCTGCTGAGTCTTGTGTAGTTTATTTAACCTCTGCAGAACCTGACACATGCAAAAAATATTTTTGCCCTATATCTGAAAAGAACAGTGTGCTTGTGTACCACATGAGGATCCATAGGCCTTTCCAGTCCATTGATTACCATTAGTTACCATAAGTGAGTGTTAAACAACACTCAAAATGAGAAAATCCTTTTAAATGAGCAAATTATGGGTCTTAGGAAATCTCTGAATTACTGATACTAGCTTTTGTTCCATTTGGGCATTTCTTCACTATTTCAAGGACTGTGAGATCACCTGGAGAAGGTTTATCCTGGATATGGAAGACAGCTAGGAGGGCTCTAGTTTCCTGTTAGTATTGTTTGGTGGTGACTACATCACTACACATCTCCTCTTCTGCAATTTTCCAATTCCCAACTATGCTATGACTGCATCCTGCCCTGCTTTGTACACCAGAAGTCAAAAAAGAATAAGGGAGTAATGGAAAATCTGATATGGAAGTCAGTTGCTAAAGAATAGGGATATAATTTATGCCAGTCAACATAGTTTTATGGAAACTAGGTCTTGTCAAACAAACTTGATCTCGATAGTGTAATCTCAAAGAATGGATTGTTAAAGGCAATTGTATAGATGTGATGTACTTATACTTTCATAAAGCATTTGACTGAGTACTGCATGATAGTCTGGCTAAAATTTTAGTATTATACGATATCAGTAAAGTGCCTGTTAAATGGATTAGGAACTGGTTAGCGAAGAGAGCTCAAAGGCATCATTTGTGGGAAGTATCACTGAATGAGAGTGTGTCCAGGGGATTTGGCAAGAACTGATATCAAGTTCAGTCTATTCAACAGGTTTGTCCATGATTTGGAAGTAACTATAAATCATAGCTGAGTGTTAAGTTTTGCAATGTCACAAGATAGGATAATAAATAATGAGAAAAAACTATAATATAAAGTGATTAGCATCACAAGGAAAGGGAATTATAACAAAATATGTATTAGCAGTCATGTTCACAGTAATACACTTGGGAGCAAGTACTGTATCTTTCAGTCCTCCATTCTGTAGCCTTATATTGAAAAAAGCTATTGCATTCCTTAGAGTTGACCACAGGATCAGGGAGTGATTTTTAAACTACATGTATGGCATTGACAGACTGCTAGCAGAATATAGCATGTAGCTCTAGTACAGAGTTTTCAAAGGAAGGTAGAAAAACTGAAGAGAGCAAAGCAGAGGAACTGAGACTACTTGGAATGAAAAAATAGACCTCAATTAATTTAGTTTCAAAAGCATTGAGAATGATAGTGCAGAAGTACCTTAATGGAGAAAAAAATGCTAGGTGCACTTTTTTTTCTCCACTGTGATCAGAGGACCCTTTCATGACAACAGGAACCAACATCTGGAAGCTAGAACAGTTTATATTAAAGCTGCTAGAGTAGTTTATATTAAAAATAAGGCACATTTTGTCCAATAGAAGAAAGATCAAATTCTGGAAAGACTAGCAAGTATGCTTTTTGTTTTGTACATTCTCAGCATCTATCCAGTGACTTAACTAAAGAATTGTTTTAACTCATTATTGTTGTACTCGAAGTGTAATTTTGTGGTCTGAAATACAAAGGAGGCAATCCACATGGTCTTCCTGCCCCTAAGTATGACTCTGTGAAGTGAACAAAATGCTAAATAGCTTCCTTTTGACTAAGCGTCATCTTTGTCCTTGCATCATATGAGGTCATATGCAGCCCTGCTGAGTCTCACTGTGCCAGTATTCAAAAAGTACAAACCACATGACCAGATGATGTATTGTGTACATGTATACACTCTCTCTTTATGTATGTCTATACCTTGCAAGAACCTATCTTTCTTCTTGTGCTCCCAAGCCACGAGTGTGTTTATAGGCATGAGAAAAAGCCTTTTGTTAACAGCTTATGCTGCATTTCCAACCTGCACCTTCAGTCAGCTTGCCGAGTCAGGCAGCCTGCTGTATTTCAATCTCATTTTCTGGCCCCTCAACCTGCACTTGGAGCTCCTGACTTTGCTCGGTCCATACTGCACTAGATCCCTCTTCCTCAACCTAGAATGTAGGTAGGTTATTTCTGGCCGTCTCTACTGGAGGAGTCAATATGGGAAGCTGTAGAAAATGAAAAGGGTGCTAAGGAAGTCTCAGTAGGGCCAAGTAAGAAAAAGCTCTGCTATGTCCCCTTTCTTTGCATCTATGAGTTTGCAGATCGAGGGGAGGGGAAATGTTGGAAAGAAGCCTTGGACAAAAATTAATAGGCAAAGATGGGGAACAGCCAAGCAGGCAAAAGAAGATATAAGATAGAGGGAGCAGAAAGAACAATATGAGGAGGCTGAGGGGAGGTCTTTATAGTAAGATTTCTTATTAGAAGACTTCAGGAGAATAAGCAAATTTGTTTGCAGCCAAAGATGCTGTTTTGAAAACACAGAGGCTTATGTGTCCCTCTCATGAAAGAACTGCAGCACCATCTTGTTTCTTTCTCATAATGGACATGGGCTTATGTCCTCTTCTCCTGTTTTGTATTTCCAATGGAGCTGGATTCGCTGAGCTGAGGCAACAGTCAATCCTATTGTAAATATTAGTGCTGCATTCCTGGCAGTACCCCTGCATTCCCACAGTGGTTGTGGCCAGGGTCAGTGACCCTTGCAACAGCTGTGTGCCCTTTACCCTTGCCTTCTTTCTCTGTAATGGCACTACCACTGATTTAATAGCATTAATGTTTAAGCCTTTCTCAGATCATTCTACTTTCATTGGCCCTCCTCTTTTATCTTAATTTGGCTGGAAGAAATGGCAGCTTTTCTTGCTGCTTGCTAATGAACCTGCCTTGAGCAACTTTGCAGTTGGCAAGGAAAGCGATGTGTCTGTGGCAGAAAGCAAAGCCTGCTAGAGTCTCTGTGGACCAAGACTTTTTCTCAGATATGTTTCATTTTCTCAAATGAAATTACTTATTTTGTGAGTCATATTTTTTCTGTTCCACGTGTGATTAAATCAGCACTCTGTGAAGTTTTGTCAGAGGAAAGAAAAATATCTGGCTTGTAGGATAGACAGTATCCAAGTGGTCAGGATTCTTATGTGGGATACTGCAAACATTTACTGTAGCAAATCTGAGCGGGACTTTTCCACAGGCTAGGCTATAGCAGCTGTAGGACTGAGCCCTTGCCAAAGAAGCACTTATTAATTCACACAGAGTGAAAAAGTTCCAGCAGGGGAGACTGTTCCCAGAAAAAGAAATTACACCATTCAAAGAATTTCGCTATGCGGGGGAAGAGCCAAGATCAAGTTTCAGGTCCAGAAAAGTAGACCAGGAACTTGAGCCCAAATCCCTTATATCCCATGTAGGTGCCTTTCTACACGCAGGCTTCTGTGTTGCCCAGTGCAAATTAGGGAGACTTCTTTAGCAAAAGTTTCTTCAAGACAGTGAATTCCTGTAAAACATGTACATTCAACAAATGGAGTAATTCCCAACAAAGCTGGTTATGCCAAAGACAGAAAGAAAAAAAACAAACCATAAGCAGTTCTATAGATGAGATGGTGACAAATAGGTAGAGAGGGAGATGTTAGGGTGATAATTAGATAGTTGACCAAGCATGGGCAGATTTGTGGCAACTGCTTAACTCATGTCTCTCTTTTCAGTTCTTACAACTATCTTCTGTGTTTGGGCTGCAGCATGTGGCAAATGAACAAATTTTACTTGGAATCACAGGAAAGATTGGCAGGTCAGCATCATTGCCTCCTGAATGCAGTGTATGCCTGTAAAATGCCGCACTCCCTTTCCTTTGCCTGTTTCCTTTCTGTGTGTAGGAGGAATGGAGCTGTGTTTTGATGTGTGGTCCTTTCATGTGCAGACATGAACTTTGGGATTTTGGCTTGTATGCAAACAAGTCCTGCCATTACATTTGCTCTGCTTTTCCTGTAGAGCCATTGTTTTTGAGCAGTTCCTAGGGCTGTTTGTTTCAGATCCATGGCTGCTTCCCCTCTCTCCCCACTTGGACCAGAATTGCTAATCACTGCTATCAAAAGAGGTCTGAGTAGATCTTTAATTCACCACTGTACACTTCCTAGAATTACTGTTGTGCTTGCTTTTAACTGGAAGGATTTGTTTCTTCCAGACACTTGGTATTGCTTCATGTAAGTGCAAGATCACTTCTCCAACACTGGTTTTCATCCACTACTGCTTGTAAAGCATTCTCGAATAACTGCTTGGCCTTTGGAGTGAGTTAGTCCCAGTCTATTGCCAGTGGACATCTGGATCAGAGTCATGGCTGGCATTGACCAGTCCCCTTGACAGTAGTCTTGGCAAAGAACTCAGGGCTTGAACAGACCATTAGATAATTAGAATCTACTGCAGTGACTTACAGTCAAAGATCCTAAAGAAATGGATGCAGGAGGTCCTCTTGCAATCTTAGAAGTAATAACTCCAAAGGATTAAAATTGGTTCTGAAAATGTTTCCTTTTCTCTGACCCCTGAGTGTATTGTAAGCTTTTGCTGAGTTTCCTGATCAACTGCTCTGTACTCCTGGTGGGACTTGCAAACCAGGAGGTTTATAGGAGATAGGCCCGGATCTTTCTGGGGCTTGTTCATCATCTATATAATGGTTAAATGTTTCTCCTGCACAGTCTTCTATTGCTAGTTGAGGAATCAGAGAGAGTATAGCTGTAAAGTTTAAGCTGAAATTTAAGATCTCTTGTCTCTGTTCTTCAGGTTGAGCACAAAGAAGTGGAGAGTTTTATAAGTCTGAAAATCTGACATTGAAGTTGTTCTTCTAGGGAAACAAAGAGGGTGGGAATTAATCAGAGCACTTACATTCAACCTTTTCAATTTTGCCAATATTTTTAGTGAGCAACAGCAACCTTTTCCATTTCCCCTCTTCTCTATTGCTCTCCTGTGAAAGTGAACAAGATACACAGCTGTGCCTATACATATACAGCATTTTTAAACTAACACTATAAAGTGAAGGTGGATTTTCTTTAAATATTTCCTCTTAGTGAAGACATTCCTAAACTAGAGGTGTTTGTATCTGTTGTTTGCTGCTTATCTGGTAAATTGTGATGAAATACAAAGTCACTGGTCAGCAACAGCCTGTCAGAATGACCCTGAATGACGCTTTGGTGTGGAGTACCTTAAAAATCTTATCAAAATCAGAGTGAGTTTGCCTGTGCTGTGTTAGCACCATTTCACAGAATTGAATTGAACAAACTAAGCGTCTTATTATTGCTGTTTGGTAACATGCAGAAATCCTAATCCAGAGGGAGACCTGACTAACAGGCCCAAAATTTATTTGGAAGCAAAGGTCAGGACGCTTGTGTGAATTATGAATTGATAAATGAATGATAAATGTTAAAAACAAGAGCCTTCCTTGCTTCAAGGTGCATAATCAGCACTTGCTAGAGTGGTTCAGACAAGGATGTCTGGTCACTGCTCACCAAGCAGATCTTGTTCAAGCAACAGGTGCTGACAGCTGGGGGGAACATGATTGTTCCTCAGCTTGGTAGTACACATGCTGCCTGAGGGTGCAGAGGGAGAACCGGCTATGGGATTCGAGTTCTTGCTGGCAGAAGTGTCATTAAATTCCTCTTGTATCCAAAGTGTACTTTAAGAACTTGATTCAACCCTCCACCAAGAAGGGCAAATAATATCTTGGTACATTTTCTTCCCAGAGACAATAAAATTCATTTTATACTTCTGTTTTAAAGAAAACTTTGATTGTTTTCCTCATGCTGTCATCTGTCATTTGCGTCAACAAGTAGGTCTGCCCATGAGATGCCATTTAGATCCTTCTGTCTAGGCGATTGTTCTTGCTAGAAGACTATGTTGTAACCTTCTTGTGTTTGATGGAAGAGAAATTTACTTAAAAATGTGAGAAATAGTACCATCTGAAGTATGGCTCTAAAACGTTGTTCAGAAAAGAAGAATTTGACAATGAAAAACTTTTTTTCCTACTATGAATTAGTGTGCCAGCAATCCCAAGCGATGTGACTATTGAAGCAGGCATTGGCTATGGAAATGGAATAGCACCTTGTCACTATGGTTGTACTGCCTTTCAAGATGGTAATTATCTGGTGATACATGAGCATCTGTCCAATTCTGTGGAAGTGGGCAATTCAAAACATTGCTTCTTCGTTCCCTTCATCAATTGAAACACACTTTGTGTTTTGCTGACACCGGTTATACCATACATTTTGGTAGCTCCTGGTCATTCCTCCAAGCATGGACTATCTGTGATTATCTTTTTATTTCATCCTATTGCCTTTCAGCCCCCAGCCTCCAAATACTTGTGCTTTTCCACATGGTGTTCTGGAAATGCTCTTTCCAAACTTCTTTATGAGGCTTCTTTGGATGTTTGTGAGCATTCTCAACACTCATGTCTTCTTATGAAGGCATTGATGTAGGATGTTGAAGTTCTACAAGGAAGTGGCAATAATGACTCAGCTGCAGTTTATTACTACTCTGTGTCTTCTATCTGTTCCCTATTCTTCCTCTCCATCATTTTTATGTGTTCATGGCCTTATTAATGGGGTATTGCTGAAATGAGGAATTGTGCTTCATCTTGGCGAAAGATTGCACCTTTGCCTGTTTCAGTGACAGAGCTAAAAAGGTGGGCAATGTAAATAAAGCATAATGTAGCCAGCTTAAAGAAGACAGAAGTTCTCCATCAACCTGCACCTCAGGAAGTCCTCCATCTTCCCCACATCACCATCGGCCAGTCAGAACTCAAATCAGTCCAACAGTTTAATTACTTAGGCAGCCTCATCTCCTCAGATGGTAAGATTGACGGGGAGATAGACAATAGGTTAGCGAAGGCACATAGTGCTTTTGGAAAACTCCATAAAAGAGTATGGCGTAATAAACACTTGAAGAAAAGTACCAAGATCAGTGTTTACAGAGCCATAGTGCTGTCTACTCTTTTATATGGTTCCGAATCATGGGTCATCTACCGCCATCACCTGCGTCTCCTAGAACGCTTCCATCAACGCTGCCTCCGTACAATCCTGAACATCCACTGGTCAGATTATGTGACCAATACATCTGTTCTTGAACAGGCAGCAATCACAAGTATTGAGGCCATGCTACTGAGAACGCAACTGCGATGGGCAGGGCACGTCTCCAGGATGAAGGACCACTGCCTCCCTAAGATCCTGCTTTATGGTGAACTTGCCTGTGGCTGCCGCAAGAGAGGAGCTCCAAAGAAAAGATACAAGGACTCCCTGAAGCAACAACTCAGCCTCGGGCATATTGATCACCATAACTGGTCTACTCTGGCCTCTAATCGGGAGGCCTGGAGACAGACCATTTATAACGCTGCTGATGCTTTTGAGAAAGCACGCAGGATCACCCTTGAGGAGAAAAGACAACGCAGAAAGAATCGAGCCTTGCAGAATATACCATCTAAGGAGTCTTTCTACTGTGTCTTTTGCAACCGGACTTGCCTTTCCCGTATTGGCCTTTTTAGCCACCAACGCGCTTGCAAGAAACGTGGGTAGAGCCCTTCCCAAATCTTCGTTCGCGAAGCCTAGCCATGATGACGATGACAATACAAAATTATAATTAATAATGAAGGTCCTTCTTAGCTGCTTCAGCACACTTTTCCTTTGGTTTCAACAGAATATTTTGAGGTCACAGAATCACAGAATATGCCAAGCTGCAAGGGATCCACAAGGAGCATCAAGTCCAACTCCTGGCCCTGCACAGGACCATCACAAGAGTCACACCATGTACCCAAGAGTATTGTCCAAATGCTTCTTGAACTCTGTCAGGCTTGGTGCTGTGACCACTTCCCTGGGAAGTCTGTTCCAGTGCCCAACCATCCTCTAGGTGAAGAACCCCTTTCTAATATCCAACCTAAACCTCCCCTGACACAGCTTCAGGCCATTCCCTCAGGCCCTGTCACTGGTCACCACAGAGAGGAGATCAGTGCCTGCCCCTCCTCTTCCCCTCATGAGGAAGTTGTAGACTGCGATAAGGTCTCCCCTCAGTCTCCTCTTCTCCAGGCTGAACAGACCAAGTGACCTCAGAAGCTCCTCATATGACTTCCCCTCCAGGCCCTTCACCATCTTCGTTGCCCTCCTTTGTACACTCTAATAGCCTCATATCTTTCTTATATTGCAGTGCTCAAAACTGCACACAATACTCAAGGTGAGGCCGCCCCAGTGCAGAGCAGAGCAGGACAATCCCCTCCCTCGACCGGCTGGCGATGCTTTGCCTGATGCCCCCCAGGACACGGTTGGCCCTCCTGGCTGCCAGGGCACTGCTGACTCATATTCATCTTGCTGTTGACCAGGACCCTCAGGTCCCTTTCTGCTGCACTGCTTTCCAGCATCTCATTCCCCAGTCTGTCCATAAATCAGGCACCAGTGCTCACAAGATAATGCTGCCAAGTCATAACCTCATCAAACCCTTTCTGAATTCAGTCTAAAGCCAGATAAGAAAGGATGTTTTAAGGCTATAAAGGTTCTTGTACTTTCTTCTCCTACCACTCTCATCTCCCCTGGCTAACCACCTTAAGCAGCCATTTCTAAACTTATTCCTTCCTTGCTGAGTTCCTATTGGATCCCTCTCATATTCCTGTTTTTATCTCACTACCCTCATGCTGCCATTTTAGTGTGGTGCCATGGAGAGTTTTCTTATGCTTTTTGGAGCCCCGCCCGGCCAGTTGCAGCCTTTTAATGGCAGTGGCCTACAAATCATATATTGCAAGGCATCTTCCTCAGTTATATGTTTTGTTAAATCCACAGCCTCTAGTGTACTCTCAACTTTATGCAGAGATCACAAATGATACACTAAAGATACAAAAGATAGGGTTGGTTTTGAAATGTTCTATCTACGTGGTTGTTTTCTTCCCACTTCTTTTTAATTTTAGGGGTTTTTTTGTGCCTGAAAATATTTATTTACAGCATCACCTCTTCCTGTTGGATGTCTAACTGTTTAGGCAGTAGTTTGTAGTGCAATTTTCTGTCTGCATTAGTCCTGTGCTACATTTATTTCCTTTGCTGATGGTTTTGACTGATATAGAAACTGCTAATAGATTTCTGCAGGGAAGACTTCCCACTCCACATAATCACCTCCCAAAATGAATATCACTTTTGTTGTTGCAATGACCTATGACAGAGACATTATTTTTACATTAATTGGTGGCCTATAACAAGGGAGTTAAACAGATTTCAGGACTGTAGTGTAAACAGGTATTTGAGTGATAGAAATCCAATGACAAACTCCAATTGTTGGTGAGTTCCTGGGGAAAGGTCACTGTTGGTGTAACTTCTCTTCAGCACTCAGAGGACTGCAGTGGCAGATCTTGCCAGATTTCAAAATTCTAGTTTAGAGAAAATATGATAGTAAATTTAGGAAAGGTGTCTCTAAATCAGCCAAGCAAGACAGAGGAATTCATGGTGCTTGCCTGGAGTCACAAAGAAAGTCAGTACTGGAGACGGAGTATTGTGACTGCAGGCTTTTGCTTAGGCTGTGTGTCTCCAGTATAGAAAGATGTAATCTGTCCAGCTTTGTCTCCCTGGGACAATGACTAGCAAATGCTCCAGAGCTGCCAGCAAACTGTTAGTGGGAACCTCTAAATGGGCAAAATCTGTACCATCAAACCCTATGTAAACTAACTGCAAGTTGAAAGATATTGTATTGTTACCTATATTCCTGTCTATATTCCACCATGAAAGGGATTAAAATATTACTTTAACACACCTCAGCCCCTGAAATGCTACTGAGCATTTGAACAACATCATTCTTTGTGCATGTAGAATATTTTTCTCACATGGATCTTGCTGATTTCCCCTCATTCTTGATTCTCTCTGTTGTTTGTCACATATCAATTCAAGACCTAGCCCCATCTCTGACTGTAGCTATTCGTTATCAGCCCCTTTGCCTTTACCACTTCCATTTGTAATTTAAACACCCTAATTTAATAGGTTTGTCTCATTATTTTGATTAATCATATTAACTCATATTAATTAAGAGATGGATTTAGGTAATGACAGAGGTTAATGGAGTCAGTTTTCACTTTCCCCTGGTTTTTCAGGGAAGGGGGGGCAACAGGGGTAGGAGGAGAAAATAAAAAGAGAGACTAGAAAGAGTGAAAAAGAGAAACTGTTGGGGGGGAAATCTCAGTTAGCAATCAGAAATTCCCTGCTAATTGAATGTCTGATTTTATTAATGATGAAATTTATAAAGGTCCTTAAGAAAAGAAAAGAATTTAGCCAGTTCAGCAGTTAAGTGTGAATATTAACTAACTCCAAGATAAAAGTTAAAATATCCATTTTCTTTTCTTTTCTCCAGTTCTTTAAATAAAAATCTCTCTATGACACTTCATGCCATTAGAGCATTAGCTTACTTTGCCATCCATTGCTAAATGGCTGGAGACTGTAGAGAGAATGCAGTGTCCTGTATAGTTTAAGAAATGCTGACTCTGGAGGGCAGGAAGTTAATACATGGATCACTTTAGAGCTTAGTTTCATTGATGATGCTCTCTGATGATGCTTTGATAAGTGGAAGAAGGATTCCAGCTCTGACCTACATTCTGTCTCTTGTCTGTCATACTTGTTTCCCTGAGGCTCAAGAAAACACAAACCACAAACAGAGTGTCAGATTCAGACTGAACTTTGTGTTGGTGCTGTGGGCTGCATTTCCATCTCCACAAAGGTATGGGGAATCCTTTGCTTATCCAAGTCCTTCCATGACAGTCTCATGGTTATTACTCCTGGGCATGCCCAGCAGCAGGCTGCTCTTAATTTGTCTCTTTCCTATTTGCACCAATGCTATATAGGCACAGAATCCCAATTGAGGAGGGGAATTCCTTATAGCCCTACTGCCCTTGTGCAAATGACAGCATGAGGGCAAGTCAGTGGAAAGATCTTTCATCCTATGCTCCATGACACTTCAACTGACCTGCTTCAGTGAACATTTGAACAGAAAGTAATTTTTGAGCTGAATCTAGTTGGTAGTGAAGTGTGGGGTACCTGTGCAAGATGCCAGAGTAGGTAGTTGTAGTGGTTTGAACCAAGTTTCCCCCTGAAACTAGGAAAGTGGTAACCCCCAGGGGGTGGTGACCCTTGGAGCTTGACCCAATCAGTGCTCCTGCAAAATATAAACATATCTCTGGAGACCGGAAAAGAAGCAGTGGTACTTGTTGTTAGAAGAAGAGGTGGCCATGTTGTAGAAGCCACGAAGAAGGGGCTCAGGGCCCTTGGGGGCTTTGCCCCCCCCCAGCCCCGGTTGGGGGGCTGCAGAGACTCGGAACACTGTTATAGCTGGGCTGAGTGCCTGTGGCCAGGAGCTGGGAGAGTTTCTCCCCAGTAGGAGCAGTGGGAGACACTGGGAGCAGCAGCGGAGACAGCAGCGTACCGGAGCAGTGGCAGAAGGCCAAGCAGATAAGAAGCAGCAGAAGCCGGTATGCAGCTAAGACAGACACAGACCTGTCTGAAGAAAAGGAAAAGCAGCAGCAGAAAGAGAGAAAAGAACCAGCAGCAGAGAACAGGACAAGAAAACCAAACCAGCAGCAGGAACAGAGTTTCGCGGGGTAAGAACTAGACAAACCAAAACCCCCGAACTCGCTAGAGACCCCTCCGAGAAAGAGGAGGGGATGGTGGACTGAGAGGAGTCCTAAAGTGCAGTATGCACTACAGAGAGGAGCTAAGAAGCTCCAGCCTCCTGAGAGATAAGGCAGGACGGCAAAAGGAATGTGTGTGGAGGGGGTGACCTTGGGCTTCCCCTCCTTGCTGCAGCTTCAGAGGAGCTGGCAGCCATCTTTGAGTCAGAGCATGGAAGCTCTGCACAGGAGCTTGATTTCCCCTGAGGATACCAGACCGTCACGAAGACCCCCATGCTTCGTGATATGACCGTGGTGATGCGACCTTGTCTGGGGTTACGTAGTCCACGGAAAGACCCCCGTTTTGAGGACGGAGGGCCGAGGGGCTTGGAGACCCCCTCGTGTGTGCTGGCAGAGAGCCAGCAACTACTACTGCTGCCTGGAAGAGAAGAAGAGAGCCTGCTGCCTAGAGAGAGCCTGCTGCTCAGAGACTGGAAGGGGTCTTTTCTTCTTCTTCTCTCCTGGACTTTTATTTGGAGGGAGAAGAGATTTGGCCCATTGTAAATATTACTGTCATGGTAGAGATAGATATAGAGTTAAGATTGTATGCAGTGTATTATAGTATAAGTATTTATTTGTATAGTCTTTTGTAATATATTCCTTTCCCCCCATATTGAGTCTCGTGTTTTTGTCTGGAAAACCCATCTCACATGGGGTTGAGATGTGGGAGGGGGGGGGCTAGGAATCAGAATTGGATTTGGGCTTTTTCAAACCATGACAGTAGTAACCCTTTCTTCTTACCAGAAAAGAACATATCTGTGACAATGATAACATTCCAATAATAATATTTTTGTGACAGTGGTAACAAGGCATACATAATTTAGAGAGGTAACCACACAGGAAGAAAAACTGTTATGCAAACCCTAAATTAATGAAAATGAGTAAAGACTTCATATAAATTGTCACAAATCTAAATCAAAACCAATTAGAACAAGAAAGTTGTTTTGTGAACAAACTGTTACCCAAAAATATTTAATTTCAGGAAAGCTGATATCCTTGTATACATTCTTCCAGTAAATGATGCTGTCGAAATGTAGTACTCACAGTGACTTGTGAAAGACAGCCAGTAAAGTTTGTAAGACCATGATCTAGTTTCAAGTGTAGTGCACTATCAGCTCAAAGATTATATGACAATAAACTACAATGCAAAGCACCAAGAACATGGTAAACATTTTCTGTGAGGTATTTGGGGAAATATTCTGTAAGTGTGACCAACTATAGTCATTGTATTTGTGTTAAATCGGTAGAATATGTTGTAAGTGGAAGGGCACACAGTATCTCTTGAGTATCCAGATTCTATATCTGCGGGACAGTCCCTTGCTCTCAGATACTTTAAACTACAGTTTGCAACATAGACAATCTCATGTGAATTTTTAATTTCATCCATCTGGAGTGCTTATACCTAACTTGACTGCCACTCAGAGGAAATTTTAATATATATTCCAGAAGTTGATTATTTTTTGGTGATTTGTCATTAAAATTACAAAAGTCTAAAGTGGAATTTTTCCATAATCGGTATATCAGAGTGGATGAATGAAAAAGATTTCACTTCAAAAGGCACTAGAGCAGGTGAAATCTAATAGACTAAAGACTAATTGACCTTTTTTGTGACTTTGATGAAAACATCAAAAATCAATTTTGCTTTATCAGTAATGTTTCAAAACAGGTAAAAATATACCACATTTCAAGGTTGTTGGCAACTTGGGAATGTTGACAGTCTGTTTCTATGATGTCAGAAAACACTATAAAATTAACATTCTTTTTGTTGTTATTTTGTTTCATCTTTGCTTAACATAAGCATAAGTCAATGAGAGAATGATTTCTGTGCAAAATGACAGGTGACCTGAACAGTGGAGAGCCGTAAGCTTGAAAGATCCAGTTGGTATTCCCAATTTAGTATCTTTTGGCTTGCATATAGAAGTATAAGCATGCAAGACTTGTATTTTAAAAGTACAAGATGCAGAAGAGAGAGAATTCTGGGAATGTAACATTAAGGGACTTCAGAAATAGATGACTGGAAGCGTCTAAATGCAGCCTGACATTATGAAATGACCCAGCGATATTTCACTAAATTGGAAATTAGAACAATACAACTGGCAGCATGTTTTTGCTCAGAAAGCTAAGATCTTGTTCAAGCAGGGAAAGCCTCTCAGGCAGACTTTGTCTCTGTGGAATCCCTCTTCATGGTTACCAGCTCATCACAGATGTCTCTCTACCTGGGAGTATTTCCAAAACTCCAGTTTCTGAAATCCTGCTTTCCCTTGAAGAATTCTTATTTTATTAAAAGCATGCAAAGCTTTTATCTCTTCAGAAAAGCTTGAAACAGTAGAATAATAATAGCTCAGAAAACATAAAACCCTGACAGGAGAATTCAATACATGTATATACATATATATATATATATATAAATTTCAATAGTACTTCATGATGTTTTAAGACATTTAGGGGATTATTTTGAACTGTACTCAAAAATAATCAATGATATCACAGAATATGCCAAGCTGGAAGGGATCCACAGGGAGCATCAAGTCCAGCTCCTGGCCCTGCACAGGAACATCCCCAAGAGTCACATTGTGTGCCTGAGAGTGTCATCCAAACACTTCTTTAACTCAGAGAGGCTTGGTGCTGTGACCACTTCCCTGAGGAGTCTGTTCCAGTGCCCAACCATCCTCTGGGTGAAGAACATTTTTCTGATATCTAAACTAAACCTCCCCTGACACAGCTTCAGGCCATTCCCTCAGGCCCTGTCACTGGTCACTACAGAGAAGAGATCAGTGCCTGCCCCTCCTTGTTGTAGACTGTGATGAGGTCTCCCCTCAGTCTCTTCTTCTCCAGCTGAACAGACCAAGTGACCTCAACCGCTCCTTACACGGATTCCCCTCAAGGCCCTTCATCATCTTCATTGCCCTCCTTTGGACACTCTCTAATAACCTCATATCTTTCTTATATTGCAGCGACCAAAACTGCACACAACATTCAAGGTGAGGCCGCACAAGTGCAGAGTAGAGCAGTGAAAGGTCAGATGGTTAGAGAACAATAGATACAGTATTTTCATTGTGGAATTGGGAGGACTGGACTGCTCCTTTTTTGGGTTTCTAGTGGATACTGTTTGAATTAATACGTGTCTAAAAGGCAAGTTTGAATAAAAAACTTGACTTTAAAGGTTATGATTTCTTTTCACACTTCATCACTTAAGTCTGAGGTACAGATTTTTTTTTTTTAATTAACAGTAGACATACAGGAGATTTGCATACTTCAAGAAAGTACTAAATAGGCAAAAGCAGATTGTGATACTGGACTCTGTCTAAAAACAAAGATAAAAAAAATAACAGCACTGAAAAATTATGTAGATAGGATATTTTTCATAAAAAATCCGTGGTAGTTTAATTCTGATTTTACTTGTGTTGAATTTACACCAGATGAAAGTCAATGAAGTTGCTGCACAGTGTACAGTAGCACGAGGTTAGAACCAAGTCCTGTATCATAAAATATTACATGTAAGTGTATACATGCTTCTTTGTGGGTGCACTGTATCTCTTTGTCTATGCATATTCAACTGTATATATTTCATGGCTGTTGTCTGCATAATTCACTTCCAAACCCAGCATGCGTTGATTTTCATAACTTTTTGTTCTATTACAATATTAATGGGACTATCAATGGGAAAGGACAAGAGAAGCATTTTTAATGTTTATCTGACAGTTGCAAATTTCACTTGAGGTTGTTTACTGGGATCTGATTGTTGGCAAAGAGAAGTAGGAAAGGCAGCAAGATGAATGGGATCACAGGAAGAAGAGAGGTATTTATGGGTCCTTAGCACCATCTAAGAGTAATAAAAAGTCCTGTCTTACCCCTCCTTTACTAAGTCTTAAGTTTTAAACAGCAAAAAATGAGGGATTGTTTTAATTAACTTCTATATAATCCAGGTGGCCTGCTCAAAGTGAAACACGTTGTATTTAGATATTTGAAAAAATGGGTGAAGTTCTCAGTTTGTATATTTATTCTCATCCAATATATCTTCTCTAGTGGGGAAAATGCCTGCAAATAAGGGAGATTTTGTGGACTTGTGGATGAACCTGCAATGTGATGTCAAACTGTGTACCAAATTACTGTCAGAGTTTGTCTTTATTGATCTTCAGTTCTTGGGCTATCCTATGAGAGGCTTATTTTTTATGCGGAGAGCTGAATCTTTTCCCACTTTTGCTCTGCAGTTTTGCAGACTCTGTGTTTTACAGATCTGGGCATTGCACCTCCAAATTTTCTGCATTGCAAATATCACTTCAGACAAAAAAAAAGGCCCCAAAACAACAAAACCAACAAACAATCTCGGAATTCTGTTTGTATTTTATTTTATGCTTTAAAAACTTTAAGTAGCAGTTTGTCAACTAGAAATGCAGAGAGCCTAACTTTTCACCAATCAATGTTTAAGAACAGAGTAAAAAATTTATAGACTATCGATAACACAAAAATGGTAGAATGGTAGCCTAGGAGTGTTGTGCTCAGCTCTGGTACCCCTGTTACAGACTACTGCAGAAATAGAAGAATTTCAGAGCTAGGTAGCAGACTGAGTTGTTTGGAAAAGAATGCTGTTTCATCTAAGGTAAATCTTTGGAGAAGACCATAGAAGTATGGCAGAAAAGTTTATTTGTCATGCCAAATGAAATACAGTTTAACTGGTTGTGTAGATTTGAACTGCTAAATTCTTCTTCCTAGAAATTACAGCTCATGTGGTTTTTTTTTTCTGTTCTTCTCATTAGGCTGGTCTATTTTGGTGGATTATGTCTCCTTTGATGCACTGCTCCACTGAGAAGCTTTGGGGGGACTTAGACCACCACTTCAGAGCACGGTGGCAGATCTTTTTTTTCAAATGAAAAATATGATGTTTCCGCAGGAAGCAGAAACGTTCCCAAAATTGTAAATATGTCAAGGGTAATTAATTTGGAGGAAGGCTTGCAAGAACTCTCAGTTGTCAGTATGTAAAATATTAATTGTCATAGTACACGAATTCTTATTGTGTTTTGAAATATCAGTGAGCAAAAAATAAATGTGGAAAGGGACAGATAAAAACCCCTTGGAAACAAAGTCAAACAACTATACAAAATGGGGTTCTCAGCTGTAATGGATGGCTTCTACCATTTGCTGTCTTTCGACAAAGCAGTTCTCAGCCAGAGCCAGCAGTTCTCAGCCAGCGTCCTGCACTGAAAATCATGGCTAGGCTTTGCGAACAAAGATTTGGGAAGGGCCCTACCCATGTTTGTTGCAAGCGCATTGGTGGCTAAAAAGGCCAATACGAGATAGGCATGGCCGATTGCAAAAGGCACAGCAGAAAAACTCCTTAGATGGTATATTCTGCAAGGCACGATTCTTTCTGCGTTGTCTTTTCTCCTCAAGGGTGATCCTGCGTGCTTTCTCAAAAGCATCAGTAACGTTATAGATGGTGTGTCTCCAGGCCTCCCGATTGGAGGCCAGAGTAGACCAGTTATGGTGATCAATATGGCCAAGGCTGAGATGTTGTTTCAGGGAGTCCTTGTATCTTTTCTTCGGGGCTCCTCTCTTGCGGCAGCCAGTGGCAAGTTCACCATAAAGCAGGATCTTAGGGAGGCGGTGGTCCATCATCCTGCAGACGTCTTGGCCTTCAGTCGTCTTAGATTGAATAGGCTTCCATCAGTACGATATCGTATGTAGATACCGTCCTGATCATCGAGGTCTGCCGTGGGCCTTTGGAGCATCATTGCACTGAAAATACTATGATAGAAACACATGTATCACAGGTAGTGCACAGAAAACTCAGCTTGGATGGGTAATGAGGGAATTTGACACTGAACCAATCAACCAAAACAGTGACCTCCCTGAGATGATGTTGCGAGCCTGCCTGATCTGTGAGCATTTGGACTGGGTTGTTTTGATAGGGACTTTCTTTTCTCGCATACAGTCCTGCCTTTCCTGAATCCCTCTCTTCCCCATTCTGCGGGCTGGGGAGAGCTGTGCAGACGGACAGCATATAGTCATGCACGTAGTCCAGCGGCTTTGAAAACCATCTTGTGAGAACAAGGGAGCAGAGGAGAAAATGCTTCACTGCTGCTTGTGACAGAAATCCCAGAGAGACAGAGACGTCAGGGGAGTCCACACAGTTTATCAACTACCAGGACTAGTTTCTGTTCAGTGATAGGTTTGGGTTAATTACAGTTAGGTTCCTTTCAGTAGATAGGTTAATTACAGCTGTGTATTCCCTTGTTGTCACTGCCCCCAAAAGAGGGGTCTATTTCCTACCTGCAAAATCAAAATTTGAATTGGTACCGAGGCAGTGTGGGCAAGTGCTTTATTGAAAAGCCAATGGAGAATCAACCAATGGAGCATGTCTTCATTGCCAAAGGCTTCCCCAGCACTATTAAATCAATCTAGTTTTAGTGTGCCCCTGTTCAGAGATCCTTCCATGCACTGTACCCAACAGGCAGTACTGGCTTAGCTATTTGCTTACCTCTGGGCTCTGTGTGCAGCTCTCTCTACAGTGCCCCTACTGCCTGCCTGCCTTCAGAACTGAAGCCTCCTTATTTGGAGCTGTCAAAGGAGGATTTAGGAGAGATGGTACATGGCTCTGCTTAGCTTGCTTTGTTTTGGAGTGTTATGTGTAACAGAAAACTGGTGTGGCAGAACTAAACGGTCTGCACAGGTTTTAGGTGAAAGCAAATATCTCTACTGGCTATGAGGTGGTGTAGCACCAAGCGAGTTTTTTCCCCAGGATGATAGATGATACTGACTGACATTATTATTTATGTCCTGAAATTAAGTGCTGATTAGCATATCTCAGGTTGGCTGGTGGATGAAACTGGATGGACACCAATAGCATAACCCCATGAAAATGTATCTTCAGCAGTGCACTAAGGTGCACACTATGTTTGCACCAAGGCTAGAGCTTGTTCTGTGGCTCATAAGACTGGGGAAAGACTGTGTACTTTCTGCCTCTCCTGTTTCTTAAAACATCCCTTTAGCAATGAGTATTGATGTGCAATAGGCTCTGCTGAGCATGCAGCAGTGATTCTCAACTGAGTGCCATGGTCACAGATGGCACCTGTTCATGCTTATCATAGAAACTTGTTTTACAGGATCATCCCAAAATGCGGAGAACAACTATGTTGTTAATGCAGAAATACTATTATAGTGCCATCATAGGTGTCTGTGATGCTGAAAGTCACATGTCATCTGCTTGTGTGAAACTCTGCTCTAAGACAACCTGATTCCATCTCTAGGTCATATGCTGAATTAAAAAGGTGTTTGCTGTATTTCTTCTCTCTTTCCAAGTAAAAGTCTTACAGCTGTACCCAGCTCTTCTCAGAATGACTTTCATAGGACAGTGTGGAAATTTGGGAATTATGTTTAATATATTTATGATTACCTTTATTCATGTTCATAAAATGCTTTGCAGGCATTTACAGTGTATTTTCAGATCCTGATCCTTAGAAACTGTTATGTCTAACTTGAAGGAAGGAAAGGAAAGGTAAAAGGTGGTAAAGGCTTTTTCTCAGGTCTGCAGATAGAGCCACTGGGCATTGATATCTCAAGTATGATGCCTGTCTTTGTGCCCTAAAATATGACTGTATTGCTAATAGACTGGTGAATCACTGACTAATAACTTTGCTATGCTGGGCAGTAATAAAGGAACTCTCATATGCACCTATTGGGAGGACAGCACTGGAGAGATGTATGTGCATGATGGGAAATTGGTGGTCAACCGTGAGACCTTCAAAGTTGTACAACCTAGCGAATAAGTCTCTAGGTTTCACTGGGTGCTATATGAAGATCAGAAGAAGGAAGCACTCTCAAGTATCAAGTTGAATTTAGCAATGGAATTTATTCTTACTGGATGTTGTAGCTGACCAAGAATATGACCAAGAAAATGATATTAGATATTCAAGTTCATTGATGACTAATAAATGGAGTGGTTTTCGTAGAATCATAGAATACGCTGAGTTTGAAGGGATCCACAAGGATCATCAAGTCCAGCTCCTGGCCCTGCGCAGAAAATCCAAGAGTCACACAAAGTGCCTGAGAGCATTGTCCAGATGTTTCTTGGACTCAGACAGGCTTGGTGCTGTGACCACTTCCCTGGGCAGGTTGTTCCATGCTCAGCCACCCTCTGAGTGAAAAAATTTTTCCTAGTATTGAACTTAAATCTCCTCTGACTCAGCTTCATGATGTTTCCTCAAATTCTGTCAGTGGTCATGAGTGAAGAGATTAGTACCTGCTCCTCCACTTCCCCTCATGAGGATGCTGAAGACTACAATGAGGTCTCTCCTCAGTCTTCTCTTCTCTAGGATGAACAAACCAAGTGACCTGAGCTACTCCTCATAAGGCTTCCCCTCCATACCCTTCACCATCTTCTTTGCCCTCCTTTGGATGGTTTCTAATAGCTTAATGTCTTTCTTATATCATGGTGCCCAAAACTGCACACAATATTCAAGGTGAGGCCGCACCAGTGCAGAGCAGAGTGGGACAATCCCCTCCCTTGACCAGCTGGCGATGCTTTGCCTAATGCACCCCAGGGCAGACTTATTAACTCCTCAAAGGACTAGGTGATAAAAGAGTAGGTGGACTCTTTCCCAAGCACGTGGCACTAGCTGTTGGTGAGAGAGGATATTTAGTGTGATGGACCTTTAGTCTGCTTGTATGTACTTGACAATGTGCTTGTTATAGCACATTTTGCTATAACAATCAATGTACACTCTAATCTTGAGAATGATGGATAGTTAGGAATGTTAAAAGCTATGACAAGGTCCTACAGCAACTCTTCCGCTTCAACATTCCTTGCTCTGTCCTTGCAGCACTCTGTGCAAAAGCCCAGTTTTCTACATTCTAACATGTTGACGAGTATCAAGGCCTACATAAGGAGCACAGATGGTGCTCTCAGAATTGGTTGTAGAGACTTGATCAACCTGTGAATGTGCAAGTCTGAATATCCTGCAATGATCTCCAATTCTGCTGTGCTTGTGAGGTTGCAGTGTTTCAGAAGAAGTTTAAGGCTGAGGTCCTTTTTTGTTGATACAAGAGCTAATGTTAATGTTGTTGTTCTAGAATATGACAAATGTGTTAATATATTCCATGTTCTTTAAGTGCTGTTAGTGCAATACTGTTCACTTTCTGTCGTGACTGTTGCTGCCCGAGTTGTGAAGTAACTTGGCATATATTTGTTTTAAAGGTGACAGTGTTTTAAAGCAAGGTGAAATGATTCCAATATATGAATTCCTAGGTCTTTTTGAAATGGAAGAGTACATCTGCCTAGAAGTAGTAGATAATAAGCCTTCTTTCAAACTCCATTTGAGAAACAAAGCTGCTGCATCTCAATGTTTTATATACATTTGTGAAGTAGAATTGTCAATATTTAGAAAAAGCATGTATCCTTTATCAAAACTGTAATACATAAATGAAGCAACTGGGGGCAAAGCTTCCCCAGACCCCTTCTCTATTTTCAAAAATCTTAAATACATTTAAATTTGAAATCTAGTGTTCATTGATGGGCTGGCCTTGTTACACTCAGACTTGTTCCTGTGACTTGCATGGCTGGGAAAGGAAGAAATTTTGGAGCATAGTTAAGTTTTTTCAGAAATCACATGCCTCTTTTGCCTGTCTGCTTGGGACGAATGTAAATGTGCCTGTGTTTTCTGGTGATTGTCCAGAAGATAGCCTCTTCGGCATTCCACCGAACGGCCACCTGTCTGCCTGTAATAAATGATGTCTATAAAGGGAAGTGATCGCAGCCATGATACATATTATAAGAATATAAACAAATGCCTCTGCCTGTATCAGATTGAATAGAAATTATCACTTACAATTGACAAATGGAGAGCAGAGATAGTTAGTGGGTATGAGAAAGCTCAGCCAGAGCTGGGCCAGGTGTAAACTTTCTCCAATGAAGGCTGTCTGCAGAAAGCAGGTGTTGAGCCAGCCAGTGATGAATGGTGAAGCTGGAGGCTTGCTTGTGTTAATGATCCACATATCTTTGCATAGCAGCTCACAGTCAGTAAAGCTTCTTGTTGCTTCTCAGAAAGCCTCCTGATGGGTAGAGGCTGCTGTTTTGGGGTGGAGTCTGTAATTAAGCAAATAGGGAGCAAAGCAGAGAAGTATTCCTGAGCATTTCTCCAGCAGAATAGTACTGACATGTAGTGTTTCCCCTCATAGTTTAAGTGTCATCAAGACCAGCTTGCTGAACCCAAGCAAAGCACACCTGGCTGAGTACAGAAATGCTATTTTATGTTACTGTAATGATAAGATTGTTGTATGAACAGGGGAAAGGGGTATTCCTTGGAACTTTCCAGATCAGTAATCTGCCTTATATGACTGCTCTCCTGAATGGCTGCTATTATTTCTCCCTCTTGTCTCTGTGTAGATATAGTATTTCCTTCTCCAGATCAAGAAACTTAGTATGTCCAAGTAAGCCTAAGAACTGACCAGTGGGCTGGAGAGTGAGACAAATGCATTCAGTCTACAAACAGGCTGAATGTTTTCAATTCCCACTACCATTTGGCCCTTTTTGTTGAGTCTTGGGAGGGATGCTGGAACTAAAGAAAAATATTGGACCAGAGATGGAAAAGTGTCATGGGTTAACCCCAGCTGGCAACAAAGCACCACCCCGCTGCTCACTCACTCCCCACAACAGGATGAGGGAGAGAATTAGAAAAGTGAGAGAACTTGTGGGTTGTGATAAAGACAGTTTAACAGGTAAAGAAAGAGATAGGCATGCAAGGAAAGCAAAACAAGGAATTCATTCACCACTTCCCATGGGCAGGCAGGTATTCAGCCATCTCCAGGAAAGCAGGGCTCCATCACACTTGGGAAGACAAATACCACAGCTCTGAACACCCTCTCTTTCTTCTTCTAACCCCCTCTTTATATGCTGAGCGTGATGCTATATGGTGTGGGATATTCCTCTGGTCAATTGGGGTCAGCTGTCCTGGCTATGTCCTCTCCCAATTCCTTGTGTACCCCCAGACTCCTTGCTGGTGGGGTGGTGTGAGGAGCAACTCTATCTGAGCCAAAACCAGCATAAAAACAATTTCTCAAGACAAGTAATACCATCTATGTTGTTTGGCATGAATTTAAAACTAGAGTGGACAAATCTCTGGAAAATATGCATCTGGTAGAAGCGGTGAACAATGTGTTTTTTATGAACTATTTGCACAAGAGCTTTTTGGATTCTACATGTCAAGATCTATTCCTGCAGATACCTGTAGTGATCTGCCCATATTTTTATTTCCTGTCCAAAACTATTTGGAGATGAGGTTGTTGAAAGAATGAAGTAGGAGTGGCTAAGGAATCAAAGTACAGGTGAGAGTGCTGCAGTGCAGATCAGCTTTGTGCTTGCCTCCCAGTTTGGTAACAAGGAATAAAGATAGCATCACCATCTATATGTATTTTTGTAGAAAAAAAAATTGAACATGCAATAAGATGTAGCATAACCCACCTGTTTGCCTCTGAAAATGTTCCATATGGGCTCAACGACCAAGGGTCTATGTGAGTTTATGGGATACAGAGCTGACTGGAGTGAAAGCACTACATGAAAGAGGCTCATCATATAGCTACTGCCAGGAGTGGGAATAGGCTGGGTTATGAGCTGTCACCTTGTGCTCTTCTTTCTGTTTACTGAAGTACTGCCTTGTGCCTGGTAAGGGAAGCTACTCTAGTTCTTGGAGTCTTGCCCTAAATCTGTTTTTTCAGTTTGGTAGAAAACATATGTCCCAAATCTCTAAAAAACTCGTTACTCCTGCTGGAGGATAAGTTCAGGGAGTGCTGCCAGTCAACCCTGTGCAAGGACTTTCAACTCAGAAGGGAATGTTCTCTCTGTTAATCTTCTGTCCAGATACTGAATACTACTAGGGAAAGGGTTATACATGAGCTGGGTAATTGAAAACAACATTACAGAAAAGTAAAGCATTTGAAAGAAGCACCGGTTTCTTCCTCATGTGTTAGTTCTACTGATACCTACTACTTTAGGTTTCCTCTCCAACATAGGAAGCTATTGGCTACAAATAAACTCTCCTTCCTTTTTTTTATATTGTTTCCAATTAAAAGATGAATGGTGATTTGTCTGGTTTGCAAATGGGATAGCAAACTGTTCTGACTGAAGGCCCACTGGCTTTGGCTTGCTTCCCTGTCTTAAATTTCTTTTCACACCTCATATTTGTCCAGTGAGAAGGCTCCTCTCCAGAGATCTGGCTTAGGTAGAGTGCACTGCTCTACACACTACTGCCCAGTCTTGCTAGGACAGAATGTTCCTTGCATAAGTTCATAAATCATGTAATGCATGATGTGATCAATATATCCCTTCCACATTGAAATTCCAATAATCAGCTTCTCCAAGCAAGTAGGAGTCCAAACCTAGTACATATACACCTCAAATCATGTTATGTCTATCAACATGTTGCTTTTGGGGATTTTGTCACAGATGTTGGCACTGTAAATTCTCTACAGCAGTAATTAGGATGTGTTTCTGCTTGTGAATCATTGTTCAACAGCAGGGCATTATTTTTATCCCTGTGTTTAGAATTATGTGCTTGCTTTAGCTTTAGTGTCACAGCCGTGGGCTTGTATTCGTAGTTCTGCCACTTACTCCTGTGCCCTGGAGAATTTGCTATTGGTCTCTGTCCTGTACTTTTGATGGCACAGCAATACTTTCTTCTGAAACCACTCCAAAATCTTCAGGCAGGACAAACCACCTAAAGAATGCTTTGTGAGTAAAATGCTAGGCTGAATGATAAAGGAATCAAAAAATTGCCTTGCTGGTTTCTTAACATCTTATTGTTTGGAAAAAAAGTTAAACTATCCTTCTTATAAAGCTTATAACAGAATAACTGACACTTGTTTCAAACATGAAAGTCCTTACAGTAGGAAAAAAACCTGTTTATTGCCTTAGCTTTACTATACTTTTCTTTGTGTGTTACATTGACCAATTCTTGTCCTATTTTAATCCAGAGAAGCCCAGAATGATGTTTCAAGGGTGAATCTAAGGCAGTCTGAGTTTATCCACTCAAGTTTGGTACTGAGAAGAGGAGGTGATGAATAAAGTACTTATAACTTTGCTTAGGTAAGTGCCCCTTTGTCATGCTATCATAAATAAAGTCTGTGCAGGTTTAACAATTAAATTAGCTACTGGCAACAAGGAGATGTTGTCTCCTAAGTATATTTGTTGGCAGGTGCTCACACATACCTAGAATTGTGTTGGAGTAGAAGATATGTCTTTAAAAAAAACCCCGACCTTAAAAAACAAAATCACATAGCAAAAAAAATCAGCTCCTGTTCTTTGGTGGTTCACTTTCTGGTGTCTGATGGAACATTATAGATCTGAAGGGCAGTGCTGTTGCATTCATCTGGTGTTTAAGGATTAACTTATTTTGCTGCAGCTTCAGTGTACTTTAAAATTTGACTGAGTATTATCTTGAATGTTCTTACTTCATGCTCTTCTTGTAACTGAAGTTGAAAGTGCCTACTGCCATGTTCATTTGGCAACACTGACTTTCATTGAGATATGTCTGACTTATGAAAACATTTAAAATTAAATAGGAAGAGGTAACAGGCAGTGACAGCATATCTCACCAGTATAGTCCTAAATTAATTAAACACTGTGAACTGTTATTAGTAAAGTTATGGAAGATACAGTAGACTATAATGTATATTGATCACTTATATGTCACCTGGATATTTTCATAGTTGCAAAGGCTTTCCCCCAACACAAACTCCTTTGTATTGAGTGCAGGTTTTCTTTTTCCAGCCAGAACCTCTGTATGTAGAATCACAGCCTTTACTCCAATCTGGATAGCCCTCTCTGTTTCATCAGTACAGATGTATGAAAAAAACAGGGGAGAATGAGAGGAATTGAAAAGGATCAAATAGTGTGTAGGGGATACTGTCAGTGGAGCTGAAAGTGAGTGTGAGCTGATAAAAGCTGTTGCAGTGCTAGTGAGAAGAAAGGGACTGAGCATGGATACTCACCGCGCTTTCTAGAAGAGAATGTCTTAACTCTGCTTTTGGTAGGGAAATTTTCTATCTTTGTCCTTTCTATCCCCACTGACAAAACTCCATGGGAACTAAGGCAGTATGAAGAAGCTGTAGAAGTTTCAACAAGAATTCATGTAGCTTGGTATCCTGTTTGACAATGGCCCTATTGCACACTTTGAGAAGAACAGTAGTATTTGGTAATCCAACAGTTTAGGGGCTTCCTGAGCCAAACGTTTCATATTAACTACTGTGATGAAAGGTCTTTGTAAGGACCTAAGCTGAACTACATTTAGCAAAGCAAGAGGGGGAGCAGTGTGGACTGGATCTTCTCTTGATCCCTGAAATATACTCAAAGGTAAAACCAAAATACTTTCAGTCAGCCCAGAGCTGTTTGTAGGGCAGTAGTGCCTTGGCTGTTTTGATGAATTCAGATTAAAAACACAAAGTTCATCTTTAAAATAGGTGGGAATGAAACCCTGTG
This sequence comes from Neopelma chrysocephalum, assembly GCF_003984885.1. Lineage (NCBI taxonomy): Eukaryota > Metazoa > Chordata > Aves > Passeriformes > Pipridae > Neopelma > Neopelma chrysocephalum. Next base: position 34,561,994 of record NW_020897693.1, on the reverse strand, counting down.
ACCTGGAAGAAGGTAGGACTGGAAAATATCATCTGTATGGGGCATGGTTTCAGGCCAGAAGAGCTTTTGTTTGTTTGGTATAGGATATGAATCACAAGAGGAACTTGTTCTCACTCCAGAACTGAGTGATTGCTTTGTCTTGTTGTGGAGAGCAAATGTAACCCGGTTAATATGGTTGCAAAGAGGCCTGCAGTTAAATAAAAACTTGGATTTAATTATACCAGGAACCTTTCAACTGTTACAGCTTTCTCAGAGGCCATGGCACTCACAGTTTCTATATGAAACACAATAGATTGTAGCTACCTGCTTTGCTTGCTTAGTACTGGGCCGTGAGGCTTGGAGTATGAAGGAACATTTATGTGTGAGTGACTGGGATGAAGATGTATGGTGGAGAAGGGATAATGCCTTAGATGCAGTACAGGAGCCTGTATTGTTTTTGGTTGTGCACGTTATAAGCCCAAAGAGGAATAGGCTGTGCACAATCCAAACAACTCTCAACAGTCTCAGCCACAGATTCCTGGCAAGGAGATGTTATTTAGGAAGAACACTGGCATCTCTTTTGAAGGAACATGAATTGCAAAGATATTACTTGTGAGACAGAGTGATAAAAACATAGTGATGCCTCAGAGTTTTTTGATTTTTTTATATGGGATTTCCTCTTTCTTACACCTTTGCTGTTTGTTCTCTCTCCCCACCTTTTAAGGAGAATCAGGGATTGGAGTAATTTGTTGGGTTTGGGATGTGCGTTACTGTCTTGCTTTTTCCCCACCTGCTGGTTTCTCTTCTCTGTCTTTGGGCCTTGCAGGCTAACATATACCTGTAGCATGAATGTGAAGTTATGCAGTTCCGGCACAAGGCCATCCCCTTTCCCCTCTTTGTCCCCATGCATGTGCCAAATGCGTTAAGAATCAGTCAAGAGGACTGCTACAAAAAGAAAATAGCACTGACATTATCTCTGCTCTTCCTACCACCCTAGGGTTCCTTGTGCAGTACTTAAGCATTGTTGTTAGTAGGAAGGTGATACTACCTCCCTCTATGGTGCTTGGAAACGTGGTCTCTCTAAGTGATTTAGACTTTTATCTCCCTCTTGAAGTTCCTCACCAACACCACTGTTTCAGCTGTGTTCTTATTCTCAAATTTCAATCTAAACAGTGACCTCTGTGTTCTGCTCTGTTGCTGTGGGTAGGGCACAAGGGGACCCTGTTCTCTTTCCTTTCTTTCCCCAGACATCCTGCATGCAGGTAACTATTCATCCCATACAGGACTGATGGTACATCCTTCTAGAGTACATCAGTGCTGCCCCTACCCTGAACTGCTGGATAGGAACAGGAAATACATAATCTCTGGTCCTCCTTCTGTAACAGTTTTGCCCCATGTGAGGGGTGTGTCCCACAGCAGTATATCTCAGCATATCCTTAGTGCATAATTATGCTCTGGAGCTGACTTTTCACAGTGACAATTACCTTCCCTGTAATTTTCCAATTAGGAACTGCCACCTCATGCTTTATATGCGTAAAAGTGTGACATCACTCTCTCTATGTTTGTTCCAGTGGAATGAAAGAAACTAAGCACTATGATGGGAATTGACAACAACATGTAGCCTCATGCAGACCAGCCAGCTCTTTCCACTAAGGAAAAATGTACATTCACTCTGAGCTGGATAGCTTTTGGATCCTGACTTGCAGCCACTAGCTCATGACACTAGGCAATACTTCCTCTTCTCCTTGTCTTTCCTTTTCACTTTGGCTCTTCTGTCTGCCCACCTGACTCAAATCCAAGAGGAGAGAGCTAATAACACAATAATGTGGGGTGGGAATCTTTCCACTGCACCCTCTCCCCACCCCCACTGCTGTCCATACAAGATTGATAATGAAACCGATACCTTTCACCAGCGTAATTTTCATATTTAATGAGCGTGACTCAGAAACTATTACATTAATTAGTCAAATCCCACAAACCGTTAATGATGCACGCAGTAATTAATATTGTATTCAATTAAAAGCTGACCTGTTTCAGGTGCCTTCCCCTGGTTTGGGGGCCTCTTTGCAGATAGCGTATGTTCCAGTGCCTGAGGCCAAGCCTTTTATTTTGTTCCAGTAGTGGGCAAGGGAGGTATTTTTTTTCCTGTTTTGCTTTTATGTTTTTTTTCTTCATGAACATATGCTGGTTTGTCCCCCAGCCCCTCCGCCCCTCCATCTCCAAACGTGCTGCTCTCACTATACAGACAACCTGCTTGCTGTGATTTATGGGTTAGCACAGTGCGGGGCTCACAGACTGGAAAATTTCCAGTTTACACAAGAATTCCCTGAAAAATGAGCTTGGTTAATTTATTTCTTTCATTAACGAGTTTGAACTGTGAGATAATCTTTCTGAAACCTGCTACCCATGCCTTCACAAACCCTGGGAAGCAAATAGGGCCCCTGTTCTGCTTCCACAGGGCTGAAATTCACACCTCAACTAGCTGTACATAAAAACGTGTGGTCAAAACCTATTTTTGAAACTTATTTAAAGAGGTGAGGTTTTTCTTCTCACCTGAAGGTGAGGGGTGGAGGTCCTAGGTCATAACGTTAATGCTGCAGACCTGCACTGAGCTCACTGCTATATCCTGCTGAAGCCTGTGGACTTGCTGCTCGTTGGTTCTGTGGGAGCCGGGTGCAGGATTTAAGATAAGCCCTCTTCTATTCAGCTGTTCACTGGTTGCCTAAGATCCAGAAACTATATTCAGTAATTTCCTGTGCTATTTCTTCCTGTTCAGTATGAGGTAAAGAGTTGTATATAGGTCCAGTCCTGATGCTTCTCTTTGCAGATGTGATCTGAGGACCGCTGGTTACACTTGGTAAGTGTAATGGCAGTTTGGACCATTCCATCAGAAACATTAACAACAGACTCTTCGACTTTTTTTTTCCTGGGGTGTGTGTCTGTTTTGTTTGTTTGGGGGTTTTTTCCTTCTTCATTTTTGCCCTGTTCACAGTTATGGTATGTTTCCAAATGCTCTATAATACCTCTATTCCATGATGAGTGGCTTGGAATATGCTACCTAATCCCTCCAGCATATTCAGAGATCTTGCTTGGGCTCTCTCTGATTTTCCTGTGTTCAGACGTAAGAAGGATGTGGAAGTGTTGGACAAGTCCAGAGGAGGGCCACGAAGTTGATAAGAGGACTGGTGCACCTTCCCTATGAAGACAGGCTGAGAAAATTGGGGCTGTTCAGCCTGGAGAAGAGAAGGTTGCATGCAGACTTGATAGCAACCTTCCAGTATCTGAAGGGGGCCTACAGAGAAGCCGAGTTCGTCAGGAACTGTAGTGATAGGACAAGGAGTAATGGGTACAAATTGAAAGAGGGGAAATTTAGGTTAGATATGAGGAAGAAATTCTTTACTCCGAGGGTGGTGAGACCATGGAATAGGTTGCTCAGAGAGGTTGTGGATGCCTCCACCCTGGGAGTATCTTAAGGTCCATTCCAACCCCTTAAAATTCTATGATTCCATGATTCTATGACATGCAAATGGGCAGTACTGAATACAGCTCTAAACCTTCTCACTTAAGTTGAATAACAAGGAGCCATTGTCACCCATGTGTCTCACAAAAGTTGTGTCTGTGGATAAATATTAAAGCATCATTTGTAATAAAATCATCCTGCTTGCTGCTGAACAATTTGGTATCTGCTCTGACCAAAGCCTTGTCCACTGAATCACTGCTCTCTAAACAGATGTCTTGGTTTCTCTTGCTATATTGCATTATTTCCCCATACAGATAAATGTACTGCTCTTCATGCTAAGTTTCTGCAGAACAGAAGGGAAAAATATGCTTGTCTTGAAAATATGCTATTGCTACAAAGACTTTGAACGAGAAACACATGAAATATCACTGTGATTTCTTTCTAAATAAGTTTAGTCATCTTTAAAGAAAATAAAAAAAATGAAACAAAATATTTGTATTACTTAGCTTTGTAAACATCTGTTATTATCCTTTAAATCAATAGAATTTACTGAGAAGGAGCTTCACTTATTATCATTAAGGACTTTCATGGCAGATCTAGTGATGGTGTCCACATACTGAGACCTGTTCAGTAAACCAGCTGAAATGTTTCTGTTTCTGTAGTGTTTGCCACACTTATGTCTTTCAGCCTGTCTTTCAGCCTTTTTTTTTTTAAAGTTTTTGGACCTCTGAAACAGTTTTCCATGAATGTGTCAGCTCCTTTATACTGACACTGAGCTTCCTGACAATAGGATTTCCTGTACCTGTCTTTTGTGGTTCTTTTGTGAGTATTTTTGGGAATCTCAGTATTTTGTAGACTGTAACCTGAGAACCCTTAGTGTGGATGATGCGGGCATGCCAATATTTGACTTCAATGCTGTGTAGGGCAGGGAGAATATTGCTTTTTGTTCCTTGACAGAATTGTTATGCACTATGTTAAATACCTCAAAATACCAGCTGAATAAAGTATCACAAATACTTTTAATCTGCATGTGCTTCCTTTGAAAGGGCAGGTGTCAAGTAGGCATGACTATGAAAATGACTGCAAGTGCTGATAAGAATACTTTTGTTTTCTGAGCCACTACTACTTGATTTTAACTGAGGGTTAGGTAATTTTAACAAGGCCTGCTCAGAAGGATTCAGTGGGCTGCGTCCCATTCTGTCCAGTTGGCTACTACAGCATGTCACTGGTGTGGTTGGCATTGTAAGAGTGCAACCCAGGGAGTGCCTTGGGGCTGGGGGACTAATGAAACACATGACAACTCCCACAGGACTATGGTAAATATTCTGTGGTTTTGAGATTGTAAGAGTGAGGTAAAATTATCAACACTGTTTCCAGCACAAATCCAAAACATAGCCCCATACTATCTGCTGGGAAGAAAATTAACTCTACCCCAGACAAAACTAGCACACCCTTAAATGTGACACATATATTTCTTGGAGCTGGTTGCTAGCTGGCAGGTTTGCCCTTATGTATTCTTTTCTTTCCAGAACAGTTTGCTGTCAGAACAAGCAAGACCTTCCTCCATGTTTATATTGTGTTATATTGTGACCATCTTGTTCATATAATCTTGAATGCTTTGCGTTAAACAGAGAGACAGATCTTTGCCTTGGAAGGTTAGCTCACCTTTCTTCCTTACATCACTATGCTGGACCACGTGGTTAGAGGAAACCAAATGAGTTTTCTGTTATTTTCAAGAGCTGGAGTTTTCCCCTGAGGAACTGTTGATGTTCACTAAGAAAAGTGAGGGCAGAGCAAAGTTGAGCACATATTGAAGCTGAGCTCCTGTCTTTCCTCTAGAGACTGAAGTTAATGGGGTGGCATGTGACATCCTCTTGGTGCACAACAACACAGTCACTGAATATCTGTCAGTGGTTTTCCTCTCATCATTAAGAAGTTTACTGTGCCTAAACAAAGGAAAGTCTGATTTTTTGGGGGGGGGGCAGGACACAAAATGTGCATAATTCATAACAGGAAAAACATAAGAATTCTCTAAGTCTTGCTCACTGTGCTTTAGTAGTCTCAGTCAAAGACAGATGGGCAAAAAATCCTTTGATCATGTTGTACTAGTGTGTGGAAGGTAAGGCAGCTAAACTGAGAGGAGGAACTGTGGCATGAGTATCGCTGGATAAACTTGGGATGAAAGAAGATAGAGTCCTTTGCATTTGGGCTTCTTATCCTTCTCATTTAGAAGAAACCCAAAATTTAAGTAGGATCATGTTTTTTCTTTCTCTGATTCCTAGGACAGTCCAACTCCTCTAATGTAATTTGCAAATCAGAATAAATTCAAGTAAAGCTAATTGACAATCCCTAGGGAGAATCAGAGAAAGAAAATGCAATTCAGCTCTTCTGCCTAAGAAAAAGACACTTCTAGATCAATTTACATTAGGACAGTAAATATCTGCAATTTTTTTCTTTCTTCGTAGAAACACCTTCATTTAATTTGTACAAATATTGCCATGAAGAGCTGAGAATATTATTTACTAAGTGAAATGATGAAAACAAATAACTTGGATGTAACTTCATTTTATTTTCTAGAATCTGTATCAGTCAACAAGTGATTTGGGTCGATATATTTATGAAAATAGAAAGGAACAAAGAATCTCATCCTAGAACATGGTTCCACACTGAAGCAGTTGGCTTTTACCAAGACTCCTGCAGGCCAAGTTCTGACCTGATGGAAGATGCTTGACTGTGCCCTGCCTGTGAACATTGATGTACACCATCATGATAGGCTTCACTTGTTACGAAGGTTACCCTTTCCTTCTCTTCTAGTTGAGGCTCCTCTCTCTTCATCATCTCTGTTTCTATGCTTCCATCGTGCCTTAGAGCAGCTGTTCTGCTTTCATTATGCACTCCTCTGCCTGTCCATTCTGCTTGGAATGGAAGTCCCCAAGCTTTTGTCCCTGTTCAGGACTCAGCCAGGGTCATCAAGAAGAGAGTAGTAGCTGTGATCCAAAGCGCGTGTGATTCTCTTTGTTCAAAGGAAAAGATATCCGGAAAAGTGATGTATTTTGATTTTTTTTTGTTGTTTACAAAAAAGGAACATAAAGGCTCATTTCTTGAATAAAGTAAAGGGCAAACAAAAACAGGGTTTTTAATCCTGATAGAACTGGCTATATCTCAGTCAAGGTCAAAGCTGCCTCTCACCTTCCTCTTGGGGCTTTTTCCCTTTGCTTCCTGTATTATCTTCATCTCCACCAATACAGGTTTCATTTCTCTCAGAGACCTAAACAAAAAGTAACTCAGTTTCAAAGGATTTTCCTTTGTAGTCCATCATCTTGGATGGAACAGCTAAGCATGGCAAATGTAGTGTCATCCAGGATTAGGCTTGGCAACTGATGTTTGCCAGGAGCCTCAAGTACAACATAATATGTCATGATCTTAAACTTTCTAAGTACCATTTTGAAACCTTAAAGATGAGAATCTTTCTTTATCCCTACCTGGTCAATGGTAGTTGGATTAAAAGGCATAAGATTTGGCTTACTGGGCATGGATGCCTTTCAGAAAGCAGGAGATATCTGCTGGGAACTTTCCTGTTCCCAATGTCTCAAGAGACATCTGCACTTTCCTGTTCCCAAGAGCTGCTGGTGAGGATGGTGGTACCCATGCATGAGGAAAGCACTTGTGAACTCTGTGCGTCTGTATCTCTGTGTATATATGTGTGTGTGTCTCCATTTCCAGCACAGAAGAGAATCCAACAATATTTCACCCAAATGAGAAATGTTATTCTGCAGATTAAAGCCACGCAGTGCTTGGTTTTGTCTTTATTTATGCCTTTCTATTTCCTTCTATGCTGACGTGAGTGCACATGCTGGGAAGCACTGAAGGACATAATTGGCGTTGTGAAAAATTATTGGGAAGCCAGGACGTTCCCTTGCAGTGATCCCCCCCCTTCTCTTTCCCATCTGTCACCATCTAATGTGACAAAGTTTTTATCGGGCATTGAGGCAGAGGAGATTAAAAGTAAATACTGCAATCAGGAAGCAGCTGGGGGGAAAATGTAACACATTTCACACTAACCTGAACAGCTCATCAACTTAGCCTTGTATATCTACAGTGGATGAGAGGAAGGGAGGGCTGCAGGGGGATGGTGGGTTTAACATGCTTCTCCACACTGGAAGTCTGAAGAGGATCATGTGTTTTCCTAAACAAACAGGGCTCATGCTTTCTGGCACTTGCTTGCTTCAGGAAAGGAAAAAGCCCCGGGAGCACAGTAGTTTTATGCTTGCTTTTGCAACAAGCTCTTGTAAAACGCTGTTTTCCCAGACCCCGATTCGCGTATTTTTGGACTCCCTTCCTGCGTACTATCATGTCCTACTCAGGTAGGAGGTCCTTACCAGACGTGTTGCTCTGGCTGCATCCAGATGCCACATCATCTCTGGGGAGCTGCAGGATGGAGAGTTTGTTGGCTAAATGAGAGACACTACAGGCTCATGAGATTGGACATTGAGATCTTTGGTACTCACTGTGCTGGGCACTGTTATATCTCTCCAAACTTATCTGCCTGCAAAGGTCAAAAAACCTGAAGGTTTTGTACCACATTGCTTTATTCTTATTTATGTGTATAAAAATTAAAGTTGTTGAGCACTACCAGTCATATTCTCTTCTTGCAAAGTTTTTAGAAGCCTTTGTTTCAAAAAACATTGCCTATGTCTTCTTCCTTTTTTACAGTGCTGATGTGATCTGAATTTAGTGCTGAAGAACAAGGGTAGACTCTGATGCATGTGGAGGACTCAGGATCTTCTCTTTATCCCTGGGATAAATAAAGCTTTGGAAAGTGATGCAGGCTTCCCTGGCATCTCTGCCCTGTGAATGTGTCTCCTGCTATGGAGGGTCAGGATCCTCCCAATTTAGGAGCATTTCAGTCCCCAGCATTTGCTTGGTCCTTGGCTTTGCAGCTGAGTACCAGTAAAAGTCCAATCCATGTAATTTTGGCTGGCGTTTCTTCTTCTTTTGCCAGGAAATGGATTCTGACACTGTTGTTTTAATTAATTTGATGTGATTTCCTTAATTTACAATAACTTCCTGTTTTTCATGTCACCTGCTCTTCAATGCTGATGAGGTGTACTGTCATTGTTAGCAAGTTTTCTAAGGATAAAAGAAATCCTAAAGTCTTTACAACTACTTGCTGAACAGCTGGATTAAAAAGTGTCTCCTCACATGGAGTGAGCTCCTTTTGCTGTGCTTGGTAATCTATCAGGATTTCTGAAAGTACAGAGGTTGTTTCCCTTCTAGTTTGATACTCTTGGTTGTGAGGTAAGTTGTTGTAAATTTGGGGGGTTTTTTGTTTGTTTTGTTGTTTGCTTGGCTTCTTTTTTATATTGTTGGGAGTTTTTGTTTGTTTGTGTGTGTATTTTATTTTTAGTGGTGGCCTTCAGGTTCCTAGCACTCCTGGTGCAGCTGTAATAGGGAGCCTGGCTTGGCCTTGTGTTAGCATTTGGTGCTCTGCTCTGGTGGTATCACTCTGGGGCCATCCAGCTAGGAAAATTTGGCCAGGCTGTACAATATATGCCAGCAACATGTATTTTGTCTGTATAATAACATTTACATTATTGGCTAAGGAACCTCGATATCTCCATAGCATGAATGGAATGAGGTAAGGATGTCAAGCCGAGAAGCTTGATGTGACCTGACAAAGCGTGCTTGCAGCTTGGAAAGCCAAACGTATCCTGGGCTGCATCACAAGAAGTGTGGACAGCATGCTTCTACTCTACTCTCCTGAGAACCCACCTGGAGTACTGCATCCAGGTCTGGGGTCCTCAGCACAAGAAAGATGCAGGCCTGTTAGAGAAGGTCCAGAGGAGGGCCACAAAGCTGTTTAGAGAGATGGGACACCTCTCCTATCAAGACAGGCTGAGAGAGTTGGGTTTGTTCATCCTGGAGAAGAGAAGGCACTGGGGAGACCCTCTAGCAGCCTTCCAGTACTAAAGGAGGTCTACAAGAAAACTGGAGAGGGACTTTTTACAAGGGCATGTAGTGATAGAACAAGAGCGTATGCCTTCAAACTGAAAGAGAGTAGTTTTAGATTAGATATTAGGAAGAATTCTCTACTGTGAGGGTGGTGAGACACTGGAACAGATGGCGCAGAGAAGTTGTGGCTGCCCCATCCCTGGAAGTGTTCAAGGCCAGGCTGGATGGAGCTCTGAGTAACCTGTTTTAGAGGAAGGTGTCCCTGCCTGTGGCAAGGGGGTTGGAACTAGATGATCTTTAAGGTCCCTTCCAATCCAAACCATTCCATGATTATATAATTTAAAATAAGGCAAAGGGCCTATTATTATACTTTCTCCAGTATCCTTGCCTTATGAAAAATAGGTAACTTATTGATTTTTCTTTTTTCCAGTGGCCATATGAAATAAATATCTGCTTGCTAGTGTTTGGCAGCTAAATCCTAATAATGCTGTCTGTAACAGGAAAGTACTAGCCCTCATTATGGAAATATTCATTTGATCTCCTATTGATGCAGTTATATGCTTTATCCTAGGTCCACGGGCCTTGATCTGGTCTTCTGTGTCATTGTTTCTCCAAACATCTGAAGGCCACTGTCACTGTTACAGACCAGAACTGGGAGCACTGCTCTTATTCTCTCTCCTCTCATACTGACATCAAAGTCAGAGGGAGGAAAAGAAGTCACACTGGCACGCAGAACATGACACAAGAGGTATTAAACAAATTGGGGGGGGGGCAGAAGGAGGCTTGGGAAAAGTGCTGTATGGGCAGAGGACTGTGTGCAGGAAAGATCAGACTGGACCTTGAAACCCTCTAAGGATAGAGATTTTAAAGTACCTCTTGGTTAACATGTTCCTCTGCTTATTTATGGTGAAAATGTTCTTCCTTGTTATCAGTCCAAATCTCCCATCTCTCTCTACAGTCTCTCACTCTTCTGCAGTGTCTCCTCCATGAAGATCCTGGCTGTATATTAATAACCTCCAGGCCATTTGTATCAAAATGTTCTTAATCTTCTTGCTTTGTGTGTACAAATACAAATCACCCGATGTAAAGTTGAGAAGAAACTGAAGAATTTGTATTGAAGTAAAAATGAGCTGAAATTTAGCCTCACAAAAGCTGTGAAAGCTAGGCCGATAAAACAGGCCTTCATCACACCATGGTGGTGCCCTAAAATGAAAGAATATATGATTTCTATAATTCTATGATGTGGGCTTTAGGCTGCATCCCTGTTATGGTTTAAGCCCAGGCAGAAATTGAGCACCATGCAGCTCAACCACTCTCTCCCCCAAAACCTGGTGGAATGGGGAGGAGAATCAAAGGAAAACTTGTAGGTTGGGATAAAGGCAGTTTAATAGGGAGAGCAAAAGCCACACACACAAGTAAAGAAAAACAAAGAATTAATTCAGTGCTTTCCATGGGCAGACAGGTGTTTAGCCATCTCCGGGAGAGCAGAGCCCCATCACACATAACGGTTTCTTGGGAAGACAAACACCATCACTCAGAATATCCCCCGTTCCCCCTTCTTCCCCCAGCTTTATATACTGAGCATGATGTCATATAGGATGGAATATCCCTTTGGTCAGTTTGTCTGTTTGGTCAGGCTATGTCTCTTCCCAACCTTCCATGCACCTGCAAATTCCTCGCCAGTGTGGCAGCACGAAAAGCAGAAAAGGCCTTGGCTCTGTGAAAGTAATCCTCAGCAATAACAAAAACATCCCTCTATTATCAACCCTGTGTTCAGGACAAATCCAAAACACAGCTCCATACCAGCCACCATGAAGAAAATTCACTCTACCCCAGGTGAAACCAGCACAATCCCCCATCTTGCAGTTTTTTAACACCCTGAGTTCAAACGTAGATATCTTGAAGAGAAATTCCTTAGTGTTTGTGACATATCTAGGTGTAAGAGGGGAGATGTCCAAGAAAAATGGCTACTCCATTTAAACTCTATGCTAACTGTACTGTGCACTTAATATGACTGAGGTCCTCACTTATACAGATGACAAATGGGAATACAGAAATGCTATCCTGCTCACTGAAGAGGGAGAACAGTCTTCAGGGAAGGCAGGCTAGTGGGGTTTCATGCTCTAGGTAACTAGTAGGGACAGGTGCCCTGCATCTGACTGACCTCAGCACCTACCGCTGGGCAATGTCTTTGTCACATTCTCTCTGCATGTACTATAGGAAATTTCTAAGACTTCCTTGTGCTTCAGCATCTCATTTGCCATGACATTCACTGTAACCACCTTCCGCTGAGATCAAATGGGCAGGGTGTTCACAACAGTGGATAGTGGAGGGGTTCTGTACCTACAACCTCCTTAAAACCTCATTTGATGTCCATAAGATTTTAGTGGTACTGAGCCAGGCACGTACCTGGTGCGTTTCCTTTCCCACCCCAAGTTAAATAGAGGAGAAGACAACTGGTTAATTTATTTCAATACATTAGCATAGAGCATCATGCTGTGGCTAAATATTTGCTCAAAATTATTGACAGGGAGGTTGCCTGAGCATTCCTCCTGTTTCATTCTTTTGCAACCCTTAAGAAGCACATGCAATATATATTGATGGCTGATGATGTTCAGTTGCTAGTAGTTTTCCGTTTAATACTAATTTTTTAAAACAGAAGGAACTGATTCTTTTTAGGAGCTACTGCCTGAGGGTGCAGTCATGTGAGCAGGCAGACTCAGCTCTTGGTGGTATCCTCTCCACAGAATGCTTTGCTGTAAGAAGCCCTGTTAGTAGTTCAGAAAGTAGTACTTTTCTAGGGTTAGGTGGATTCTCTGCTGCTAAAGATTCTGCCTTTTGGATATGACATAAAACTGAAGTTCTGAATACTTTCATATTTTTATAAGTGTTCCCTGACTCTCTGCTTAAGTGTGTTATAAAGAGTGCTTGTGCTTTGTTTGGGCAATACCAAGTACCATGATGAAGTGCAAGTAACTCAATGGGATTTATACGAGCTTATGAAGCGGAGAATAAACCCCATAGTTTGCACAGTAAATCAATTTGTAAAGTGCTTTGGGATCTTTCTGGATGAAAGGCACTATATAAATGTAAGCCATGACCATTCATCATTATTGAATATGAAATAGAGATATACACTCTATCAAGCTAGAAGCAATAGGCTTGGGCTCATGATTGCTCACAAGACCCAATCAGTCATCAGTTCACGACATAATGCGACTAGAATAAAAAAAGAAAACCCACAGCAAATCATTCCAAGCAATGCAATTAATGGGCATCCAGTGTAAATAGTGATCTCAGTCAGGAAGACTGGGCTTTTCCCAAGCAGTAGAGTTGATGCCAGAGTGTTAGCAGGGGAAGGAAAGATTCGTCACCAGCACTACACCATATAGACATGCACTACAGCTAGACTAAGAAAACATTGTACTTACGCTTTTCAGATTTGGCTTTTCTTTTTCCATTTGGGAAATGGAACAGAAAATGGTTTTGTATGAAAAGTGTCAGCTTTCATTCTACAGTGACTCACAGAGATATTGTTCATTTTTTTGCACTAAGTAGTGGTCCAGGCCCCTAGCTCTGTCACCCAACCTTGGCCATCATATGTAGCATCTACAGCTCTTGTAATGCAACATGCACATGCATGCTAGGGTATATAATCTGTTTCTGCTGCTTATCCTTGAAAATATCGACTGCTGTAGTGAGCTCCATTTTATGACAATTAAGTTGAAGTATAGGCTCCTTCAAGAGCCAAGAGAACTAAGGACGTTCTTCACTTGTGCAAGGGTCCTTGCTGCCCATATATTTGCCTTCTGAGGGAAGGCAATACCTTGTATGAACTTCCCCTCCTTCTTTCAGTTGCGGTGATGTGTCTGTCTCTTAGACTGCTATGATACTGTGAGATATAATATTCTGCTCTCATTTTCTGTTTGTTACCAAAGAGAGATTGAGCTTTAATAAAATATAAGGAGGGAGGTGAAAACTGGAATAAGAAAGTGAAGGAGGGGTTCAGTGATCCCATTACATAAAACCTGTCTTACCACAGATGGTAAGGAAGAATACAAAACTTCCATCAGCTCTTCTACTGCCATGACCACCAAGCAGTAGCCTGCAGAGTATATATTGTCTGTAGTGCCCTATATTTTCACCTGCAGCTATCTTCATCTCCAGTACAGAGTGGAAGCCTGATGTGTTCTGGAATCACTAGATGGAGCAGACATAGTGTTTTAGACTACCCTGCAGTGCCAGAGGTGCTGCTATTGCAATTCAATATCCCATCAGAAGTATGACTGTAGGATTGTAAGGTTGAGGATCCTGTAGTAAGGTTGAGTCAGCCTGTAGTTCTGGTAAATCTAGTGCACAAGACCTTCTGGCAGTCATCAGTGTGGTTGTTTTCAACCACACTTTACCACAGCTTTAGAATCATATGTGTGCTAATAGCAGATGAAACTCAGTTACTGCTTGGCCTTGTCAAAGTGAGGCAAAAAAATCAGCAATTAGAATCATAGAATTATAGAATCTTTAAGGTTCAAAAAGACCTCCGAGATCATTGAGTCCAACCTTTGACCAAACACCACCATGTCACCTAAACCATAGTACTAAGTGCAGTTGTTTCTCGAACACTTTTAGAGATGGTGATACCACCTCTGTGTGCAGCCCATTCGAATACTTAACAACTCCCTGAACAGCACTCCCAGGTTCTTTTCTGCTGTGCCAGTTTTCCAACCATTCTGACCCTAGCTTGTCAACTTCCCAAGGTCAGAGAGGCCCTGCAGACAGACCTCGATGAATTAGAGGGCTGGGCTGTCACCAACAAGGGCAAGTGCCAGAGCCTGTGCCTGGGACAGAGCAACCCTGTCTGTGTGTACAGACTAGGGAACGAGAGGCTGGAGAGCAGTGCTGTGGAAAGGGACCTGGAGGTCCTGTTCAGTGGCAAGTTGAATATGAGTCAGCAGTGCACTCCTGGAGGACATTAGGTAAGGCTGGGCGAGGGAGGGGATTGTCCTGCTCTGCTCTGCACTGGTGAGGCCTCATCTTGAATATTGTGTGCAGTTTTGGGCACTGCAATATAACAAAGACATTAAGCTATTAGAGAGTGTCCAAAGGAGGGCCATGAGGATGGTGAAGGCTATGGACGGAAAGCCTTATGAGGAGCAGCTAAGGTCATTGGTTTGTTCAGCCTGGAGGAGACTGAGGGGTGACCTCATTGTGATCTTCAACATCCTCAGGAAGGGAAACAGAGGGACAGGTACAGATCTCTTTACACTCGTGACCAGTGCCAGAACTTGAGGAAATAGGATGAAGCTGAGTCAAGAGAGGTTTAAGATGGATATCAGGATAAGTTTTTTTACCCACAGGGCAAAAAAAGGTTGGGCACTGGAACGGGCTCCCCAGGGAAGTGGTCACAGTAACAAGCCTGTCTGAGTTCAAGAAGCGTTTGGACAATGCTCCCAGGCACATGGTGTGATTCTTTAGGTGTCCTGGGCGTGGGCCCAGGAGTTGGACTTGATCTGGTGGGTCCCTTCAAAGTCAGTATATTCTAAGAGATACTACATAACTCCAAAAACAAGGAAGGGAAGTTTTCTAGGCTAAGCAGATCAGTAGAAGCCATAACAGATAGTTACATGTGCTGATATGGGAATAAAGAAAATGGGAGAATCACCATGACAGAGGATTTCACAGTATTGAATAATGTGAAAACATGCCTGGGGCAAAGGCAAGAAGCGAGAGGAAAAGACCCAAACTATGCTGTGTTTTATATTACCCCCTGGAAAGGGGGTTGAGGTCACTGTGGTTAGATCTCCAAAGCATCAGCCCAGTTCCCCAAGAACACAGTCATTCTGTTCCTGCCCTGTCCCTAATCATCTTTCTTTAAGTATCTGCTCTAGGCCATTGCCAGTGGTAATGTTCTAACATTGATTGCACCCTTGACTGATATATCTACAGTGCTTGACAAAAATGGATCTTGTCTTAGGAGATTATAGTGCTTGAGCAAAGTGGCAAATAGAGCAGATAGAGGGGAAAAAGCAGTATATCTGCAAAGTGTGAATCATTTAAAATACAAATAAATAGAACAGAAACTTAATGTAAAACCTAACAGCTGTGAAATATACTCTAAACCACTCACAGGAAGGAAAAACATATTGTGAGTTAAAATGTAAATACGGCCAGAAATCAAATCAGTTGGAATATAAAATCTGATGATGCGTGCATTAGGGAGGTAGGTATAACCAGGTAGGGAACTAGATTCAGGAGAACTGTTGTATATCTGTTCCTGTGGCAGTGTTAGCACATTTAGAGCATTCTGGTGGAAGACTGCAATTTGGTGAAAACATAACGGTCTCCTGAGTCACCTTTCTCCTCACTGCTCCACATTGTGGTCTTCTCTCTGGAGAGCCAGAGTATTTTCTGCTATTCTCTTGACAAGACAGGTCCTCTTTCTTCTCCTCCTACCTCTTTTAATTTATAGTCAGAGTGAGAAGATGAGGGAAATGCTGAACTCCTGACTTTTCCTCCACTCCTCACTCATCAGCCTCTACTCTGAACTAGATACTATGAACCAGAGAACTTTCTTCTGCCCACAGGTTAGAGATTGTGGTACAAGAATGTGTCCCTTTTGCTCCCTTTGACTCTAGTAGCAGATATTTGATCCTTATTCACTCTCCCTAGTGGACCCCAGATGATCAGGCTGTCCTACATCTGGTCCATGAGGCTTGAGAGAAGGCAAAAGTTGTGGCATCTTACACAAACGTGTAAGGCGCAGATAGTGTGTTGAGAAAAAAGTAGAGTAGGAGGTGGGGAATACAATTTTTAATTATGCCTGAATACCCTCTAAATTGTCAGTTGCAAGCAAATTCAGTCACCCTCCCACCCATCTATTTTCTGTTCTCCATATGAGGTATATGTACTGCCCTTGAATTACAAATGACATGCTGATTTTGTGATGTTGCTAAGGCATGTCAAAATGTGCACATTATTTTTGCAAGAAGTGTTGGTTTAGAATCCATGTGGCTAGAGAGCAGCTCTGCGGAAAAGGACCTGGGAGTCCTGACACAAGTTGAAGATCAATCAGCAATGTGACTTTGAGGTAGTGAAGGCTGAGCACATACTAGGTTGCGTTAGTAGGATTTTATCCAGCAAGTCAAGGAGTGATTATTCTCCTCTATTTAGCAATTGCAAGACTACCTGAGTCCTGTGTTCATTTTTGGGCTGCTTAGTATAGGTAAGATGTTGACAAAGCGGAGCAAGTCCAGCCACTGATGGCAAAGATGGTAAGAGGACTGGAGCACAAGAGATGAAAGGAGAGACTGGATGACCTGAGTTTATTCAGCTAGGAAGAAAAAGCTAAGGAAGATCTAGTTGTAGCCTTCAACTGCCTAATGGATAGTTAACGAGAAGACAGAAGGAGTCAGAGCAAAAGATGAAAGGCAATGAATGCAACCTGCAACAGGGGAGTTACGATAGCTCTAAGGAAAATATTGTTCATAATGGGAGTGGTGGCAGAGAGGCTGTCTTCTTCAGAGACAGTCGCAATTTGCCCTGAAAAGCCTGATCTAAGTTTGAAGCTGGGCCTGCTTTGAGCAGGGGTTTGGACCAGAAGACCTCCAGGGTTGCTTTTCTGCAGTTCTAACTGTGATTTGTAAGACAGCTACATTAAATTACACAGTGAGTTGACTTAGAACATGGCAGACTAGAATAAAACTAGTTCCTTGCTTTAGCCAGAGAAGTGGGCAAAGAGCCAAATGAGGTACATCAGTTTCAGTGCTTTAGCCTTCTCTTGAACGGAATCAGAAGCATATCCTGAAGAAAAGGGTCCCTGAAGTTAACAGACACTTTGGTATTATACAGTGGGTGTTTCTTGATAGATGGTTGCATGTGTATGAGCTGCCCTCATGCACCTAGCTAATGATGAGGATAATTAATTAGAACTAGAGGAGACAAGTGTGCCCCTGTGAGTTTATTGGCACTTGATAACTACCTTGGAGAACTGAGCAGCATAAATGAGGGGTCATAATCAGAGATTGAAGTCCCTGCTCTGTAAAATGCCTTACTGAACAGAGAATGCCATGGAAGCTGGGCTTGCAGTCAGACATTGTTTAATGTGTTCTTGATTGTTTTCGTGCAGCTTTATTTTGTCAGAGGGAGTATCAGAGTACCATCTTTCTTCAGTTCTGCTGACTGAGAGAACTTTTGAAAACAGAAATCCTGAAGGAGTTCCTGTAGTTAGTGCTGAGTTTCAGGTGCATTTGTACGCTTGTTTTGTGAACCTGTTTCCAAATGTTTGCTTTTTACTCATTTTATGCATACTATTTTTAAAATAGTCTAGGTAGGACTTGGTCTTCTGCAATCTATGGACAGCAGTATATACTGTGTCTTGGGATATTCAAATTAGGCAGAGGGAGGCCTGTGCTGCAGTGAAGCACACTACCCATAGATACGTTGGAAGTTCCATCCTTGGAAGCTTTCAAGACTCCGCTAGAAAAGGGCACAGCTGACATGTTCTAGTGGTGGTAGAGGTCCCACTTCGTGACTGGACTAGATGCCCCCCAAAGTTTCCCTCCAAATGATTTGATGAGGTCACTGCATCAGGGCAACTCGTCCTCTCTTAAGGCCTCTGTTCTCACCAGAACAGATCTGTTCACAAAGTAGACAAGTGTCTTATATCAAACACCAGCTGCAAGGACCACTTGAGCTGAGACAGGTGTAGTATGGTGCACCTTGGGGCTAGCCCAGGTTTGCTGGAGAAACTGTGGTGTGAAGGGGCTTTAGTTGCTCTATCCGCTTTCTGCTGGGAAGCTGCTGGCTTGCTGCATCTCCACATTACCTTGTCTGCAGTTCTCTCACTCTGTGTCAGAGGTATGGAGCCAGCAGCAGACCTGGGCATTGCTAGAGAAAGCAGTGTGTGTATCTCATAAACTTGCACAGCTCAGCCCTTTCTTACACTTCACACTGAAGTTTTTTGCCTCAAGCTTAAAACCCCCCCGTAAAGATCAAACTGTAGTGGGGAGCAATAACCTATTTCCTCCTGGAGAGCAAGAATACGAATGTTAGGTTCATCCAGCCCAACAGAGAACTGATGACACTTGCAGCACTGTCTAGCCCTGTGTCATGGTTTGAGCAGGCCCAAAAGTCTAATTCTGATTCCTAGCCCCCCCCCTCCCACATCTCAACCCCATGTGAGATGGGTTTTCCAGACAAAAACACGAGACTCAATATGGGGGGAAGGAATATATTACAAAGACTATACACATAAATAAATACTATAATACACTGCATACAATCTTAACTCTATATCTATCTCTACCATGACAGTAATATTTACAATGGGCCAAATCTCTTCTCCCTCCAAATAAAAGTCCAGGAGAGAAGAAGAAGAAAAGACCCCTTCCAGTTTCTGAGCAGCAGGTCTTCCTCTCTAGGCAGCAGGCTTTCTTCTTCTCTTCCATCAGCAGGAGTAGTTGCTGGCTCTCTGCCAGCACACACGAGGGAGGTCTCCAAGCCCCTCTCGGCCCCCATCTTCAAATGGGGGTCTTTCCGTGGACTGCGTTTCCCAGGACAAAGGGCGCGTCACCACAGTCATATCGTGAAGCAGAGGGGTCTTCGCGACAGTCCTTATCCTCAGGGGAAATCAAGCCCCTTCACAGAGCTTCCATGCTCTGACTCAAAGATGGCTGCCAGCTCCTCTGAAGCTGCAGCAAGGGAGGGGGGGGGAAGCCCAAGGTCACCCCCTCCACACACATTCCTTTTGCCGTCCTGCCTTATCTCTCAGGAGGCCGGAGCTTCTTAGCTCCTCTCAGCAGTGCATACTGCACTTTAGGATTCCTCTTAGTCCACCACCCCCTCCTCTTTCTCGGAGGGGTCTTTCTAGGGAGTTCGGGGGTTTTGGTTTGTCCAGTTCTTACCCCGAAACTCTGTCTGTGCAGTGGTCTCGATTCTCTTCCTGCTGCTGCTTTTTCCTTCTCCTCAGACATCTCTGTGTCTTCCATAGCTGCATACCGGCATCTGCTGCTTTTCTGGTCTTTATCAGTTGGCTCTTTGCCACTGCTCTTCGGACACTGCTGTCTCCGCTGCTGCTCCCAGCGTCTCCCACTGCTCCTACAGGGGAGAAACTCCCCCAGCTTCTCAGCCACAGGCACTCAGTCCTGCTCAACACCGTTCCAAGTCCACATAGCCCCCCCAACCGGGGCTGGGGGGGGGGCAAAGCCCCAAGGGGCTTCTGCCCCGGCTCCTCGTGGCACTACCACAACATGGCCACCTCTTCTTCCAACAACAAGTACCACTGCTTCTTTTCCGGTCTCCAGAGATATGTTTATATTTTGCAGGAGCACTGATTGGGTCAAGCCCCAAGGGTCACCACCCCCTGGGGGTTACCACTTTCCTAGTTTCAGGGGGAAAACCTGGCTCGAACCACTACACCCTGCTGCACTGAAGATAGAATATCTGATAGGATGACTCCTAAGGCCTGTCAGTTGGAGACAACTGAACTAATTAAGCTGATAGATGACCTCTAAACTGGCTTAGTGAAATTGGTATTGGTTCCACCACAACATCCTTGTTTGAGTGTGAGAGCAGCTTCTTACATTTTGACTGGTGAAGGTAGAGAACAGGTTTAAAATGAGATTTTGGTTGAACTGGTAAAGCTTTCTCATGTATACAAGTGTTTGTGTATTATTTTCAAGACTTTACTGCTAGGTTTATACGAATGAAAAAGTTTCACCAGTCACTGCCTGGCTTATGGAAAATTAATTGTCAGGATGAGCTTCACTGCAGTGGTGTATTGCCAAGGCTGCAAATAAACTGGTATTCTGCTACTCTTGGGTTTACTAGACAAAACCAAGGAGACTGGCTGACCTCATGTTGCTGTACCCAACAGACTAGGGCATATGAGACGAGTTACTGTATCAAAGACCTATTTAATTGTTTTGCTTTTGAGCATTTCCACATTGTTACATTACACAGCTGTCCCTCAAGTATTTTGTCAGTGTATGATATGCCAAACCTTTCCAGGAGGAAACATGACAGATCTGCAGGGTCACACACCCCATTACTCACATACAGGAGCTGTGCACACACTAGTTGAGTGCTTACCCAGGTTTCACACTAGGATCTCTGGAGGTACAGCCCAGAGTTCTCTGTGTTGCACTAACTTGAAAATACCTTGTTAGAAACTGGTTTCTACTGCATCTTGCAAGAACTTCACAGACTTCCATGAGGCTGTGTGCACAAGTGCTCTTTGTGTGCCTATGTACCAAGTAAGTCCAAGTGTGCTTTCCCTTCAGCCCAACTCTGCCCGTGACTGAGCTGTGGGACAGCACATGTGCGAGTGCTGTTTTGTTTGTGACTGCATTGCTTATTGCAGAAACATTCAAAGGAAGGCAATGGAAATGTGATTGAATAATTGAATATTGACGGGATTATGTTATAGGGAACACAGACATGGAGACTTGGAGGCAGCAAAACAGTCAGCCCTGAAAATGACACTGTACATGGAGACTATGAGGGTGTCAAACACTGACATAAAAAAGGACTTCTTTCACATATAATGGCCACAGGATTTGGTTCAGGTTGTTCGGGGTGATCCTGTCACGCTATGTAACTATATGTGTGCTGGCATGGCAGACTTATGAAAGAGACCAGTTTGTGTTGAAATACATGCCATGCTCACTAAATCGTTACCCGGATTTTGGAAGCTCCCTCCAAGTAATCAGTTTGAAGTAGTCTGGAATAAATCACTCCTTGTATGTCTACTCTCCACCTGCACCACTCAGCTGGAAACCATCTTGTATTACATTTTAAGGGAAAAGGCATGACTTGACACTTTGCACAGAAGCCAAAGCTATTCTGTGGCACATTGCAAAGTTATCTGAAGTTATTGATCAGAACTCGGGACCTTTTCTATTTATACCATAGCTTGCTTAAATCAGATATAAGCTTTATGTCTGCTTTGTATATTACTTGGGGATGCCCTGAATAATCCTTGAAATGCAATCCCAGGACACACCATACCCTAATGGACTGTGTGGCCTGTTCCAGGATCTCCTCTAACCTTGGGATTTGGAACTTTCTCCACTGACATCTTCTTGCCTTCTTTCAGAAGCTCACCATAAGTGATGGTAGGGTCTGTTCTTGGTGTGGTGTGAGCTTTCAGTGTGATTGCCTGCAGAAGAGGCAGATGTACCTGATCTGTCACCTTCTGCTCTGTCCCTCTGAGATCATATCTATTGCAGGTATGTCTAACTGAAAAATGTACTTATGGTTATATACAGGAGAGATAACATATTACAGTATGGGTCTACATGAATATCTCAGAATATCCTATATTAACCCACTTTCCAGGGGCACTTCACAGTTGTGAAAGTTTTTAAAATTTTTGTGTTTCCTTGATTCATCTGACTTTTAAAATAACCTAATTTTCCTGTGATGTTGTCACAAGAGGGCAGAATCGGGGTTTGTACATGCAGCAACATCTAGCACAACTGAACAAATTGCTATGTATCAGCTGAGCTGTGGTAACAGCTGTGTGTACAACTAGCCTGCAGCAGACATGGGGTAATTCCACTTAACGCTGTCTTCTCCTAAGTTAAGTCAAATGACCTTGCATTTATCACATGCCAGAAGCATGCACATGCTCAATTATCAAGCTAAGATTATATGCCATGACTTCTTAAGGCTCGGTAACTTAATCCCCCATCTCAGCCCTAAAGGTTGTTTGTATACCTTGAATAGATATCTTCCCTAGGTATTTTTATAAAGCCAGAATGCACTGGCAGTCAGAGTAGCAAATGGTGCTCTTTGGAATGCTCTGAAGTACTTGCAGCTGATTCCCTTACAAAAACCTGTTTTTGGAAATCTGGGACTGTGCGAGCAGTCTAATCCCAAGCGAGGATACCTTCACCTACTGAGAGTTCCCCAGCATGAACTACCTCTGTGCCCATGGCTGAGTTATCTCTGCCATTGCAACGGTCTCAATTTAAGGATGACTAAAATTGTTGACTTAGATCTATTTGGCTGCTACAATAATAACACTGATCATTTTGAATTTATTCATTTGCAAATGCATTCTGTTTTGCTTAAATACTTAAAATGTCACAGAATTTTAATTACTAGGGAAATTTTAAATAATTTCCTTTTCTTTTTAAAGGCTAAAAACACCAACATCAGAACTACATTTTTAAAGGATTAATTTGTTGTCATTCTAAATTATTGTTGTGATTTTTCCCCCCAATGTTAATGGACTTTGAAACTGTGTTTCACTTATAAAGAAACCTGTCACAGCTTTGGAATTAATAAAGCACTTAGTGAGAAGTGCCTACTGAACTAGTCTACATCTATCTGACCAACTTCTAAGACAAATTAAACGGATATATGTTTGTCTGTACATGCACAAGTCTTCAGATATGATATGGTTGATTCTAGAGTTAGTTCAAAAAAGTAGACAACCCCCCAAGAGAATACAGATTTTTCGGCTTTTAACTGACTCTGCTAAATAATCATCAATGACAGCACAGAATTGCATGTCCTCTGCTTTCTGGGTGAGAACCATGAGTCTGTAGTCCAGTTAGAACATAAAAATATGTCCTTTATGATGGTTAAGTCTTTATTAGCAGGTGGCACAGCAACAGGAGGTGCTGTATGCAGTGTTTTCCTTCTAATCTGATGGAAACTAGGCATGAAAGGAAAAACAAATGAAAAAGAGACTAAATTCACAAACAGACTTCATGCCTCAGTTGTCCAGGTTCCCAAATGAATCACACCTAACTGATCAAATACATTCTTCCCAAATTAACACCTTTTCTAGTTTGTTAAGTAGAACCTGTCATCATCATCATGGCTAGGCTTCGTGAATGAAGATTTGGGAAGGGCTCTACCCACGTTTGTTACAAGCGCGTTGGTGGCTAAAAAGGCCAGTACGAGACAGGCATGGCCGGTTGCAAAAGGCACAGCAGAAAGACTCCTTAGATGGAGTGCCTTCTGCAAGGCACGATTCTTTCAGCGTTGTCTTTTCTCCTCAAGGGTGATCCTGTGTGCTTTCTCAAAGGCATCAGCAGCATTATAGAAAGTAGAACCTGTAAGACTGTAATATTAGTGTCTTCTACAGTGCTACACAACTACAATAGCAACCACCCTTATTCAAGAAGCATCTCTAAGGAGACTACAGGTCCCACCATGCAATGGGGTAGGCCATTCAAAAAGAGGTGACTTGTTAGTGAGATTTGTAGTCTCTGGGAACAGTGCCACGGTAGAGAAGAGGAGTGTGTGAAGATTTTACTCCTCTAATGTAAATTAGGAGCTTGTCTTGAGAGCAAGTTGCTCTCATTCAGGTAAAGTTTAGGTGACCTCAGTCTGAATCACATGGATGTTGTTCCTCCTGTTTTTCCTTTCTCCCCGCTGCTGCTTAACATTTGAGATGGCACTGACTTGTTATGTGCTCCCCTTTGTGGGGACAGAGGAACCTGTGCCCTGTGTGTGTGAGCATGCATGTGTGTGTGTGTCTGGCTGCCTGTCATTACAGCACTAATGGAAATACTGCACGGATCACAACTCTCAATTAGCTCCTCGGGAGATTGCTGTGACAGCCAGTTACTGAACAGCAAGGCCTAAAGGAATGAATTAATTTGTAGTACACGGCAGTTAGAGTCACAGTGTTAGCAATGGAATAAGACAGCAATAGACCCTGATTAGGCTCTGGCTGCATGATGCAAGAGACTGTACCTGGGGGACAGTCTCTCTTCTCTATCACACCTCCTGGGGTTAGGAAGGATCTTGGTCCATGAGTGAATGAGTTTAGAGCTCTTAGTTTGGTTCTTGGAGTCACTGTCTGCCTGAGGCTATTTGGCAGCTGCAATGAGCTTTCATTCAACACAGACAAGGGCATGCTGCTCTGCTCCTGGCCTGGAGCCAGGCCGCAGCCACTAAGTGAGTGGTATTCAGGGGAGGTAAGGCAATCTTTCTGTCCTCTTCGAACAACAGATCTCTTCCTTATTAGTTCAGATAAGTGTATATCACACAGGGTGTCCTAAGGCTGCTGCACCAGAGGATGCTAGCATCTCAGCTTTGAAGTGCTATATTTATACACAGACATAGAGGAACAAAACATGCTTGGTAAGGCATAAGCATGCAGGCAGTCTTTGTAAAGTGTTCCTAGAAAAGTTGGGAATCTTTATAGACAGTCTGAAGTTTCCACAAACAGCCACACATTCCCTGTACCCTGAAGTACCACATTGTCCAAAGATTCGCAGTGTCTTATTCTGACATTCACAAAGCTGAAAACAAAGATAAGTCTTGTCTTTTATTAATTATGCAATGACTTTTTCTTAAAACTTGTTTTTTACATATTTTATAGAGATGGCCTATTTGTGTGCAGAGAGGATTTGTCACAGTAGGACACTAGCCTTCCTCTTCCCTTGATCAACCCCTCAGTGAGAAGCTATGCAAAGCCAATGAAGTTTTGCACATGGTACTTGTTTCAGCTGGGTCAGATCTGACCTCCTGAACTGTGCGACATGCAGAGCTGGGAAGGAGTAAGGTGGAAATAGAGAACTGTTCATAGAGCAGACCTTGTGGAAAGTAAGAAACATTAGAGGAAGGTTTCCTGTGTACTGTTTTCATGTGGTGAATTTGGTGTTTCAGAACAGAACTCTGTTGTGTTGCTCTGGAAGGCTAAGGAATATGCTAAGTACCAAATGGGAATAAATGGCCTGTGTCCTAAGTTCTTTATGTTCTGGAAAGAAATATGTCTGAGTGAAGAGGGAAAGAGAAGTAGTTCCCTAAAGAAAGAGATGCAGTCCCTAAATTTGATTGTCCTCTCTTTGTCTGTAAAAGGGACGTGGAAGCAACACCAGCAGAGCCTTTTTATGCCATTCTGGTGTTTAGGTGCAAAAGAAGTCTTTTGTTTTAATGGAATTCCCAAGAGTCATTCAGTCTGTGGTCCCTGCACTGTCAACCAACAAATGGAGCAGTTAACATTACCTTTGTTAATAGAAGAAAGGAAATCAAGCTCCTCTCAGCACTGGTGTCCTTGTAACTTGCAAGTCAGCAAAGTGGTTGTAAATGGGCTCGCATCTCTGGCAGTGCTCCTCCCGTGGGCAGTATTGCATTGGTTGCTTTTATTTTCCTTCATTTTGGAGTGCAAACAAAAGTCCAAATAGTCAATCTTTTCCTTTTTGCAGCCTGTGGCACTTCTTTGATCTTTGTGTCTGCTGCTTGTATTAAACGTGTCCCTTGATGCATGTTCTGGCCAGTAAGTGGTGCTCCCCCCTTCCTTCCTGCAGCTCCACTCTTTGCACAGAGCTAGGAGTGCTGTCATGCATTGCTGTTGCTTTCAGGTGTGTCTCACCCAGACAGTACGTCATGCTTTGATGGAGTGTATTGATACAATGATGGTATTTCTAATGTGAGTCCTAATGGTGTGGTTTTAATGACACTTCTTGGCATTATCCCATCTTCTGTACATACTGCTACAGAGGTCCTTGAATAGGTTCTTCCCATGCAGGCCACCAGATGAGATGGGCCTCAGCTGGGTTTAAATGCATAATGTTGAAAGGGAAGAGGAGAATATTTGTGTGGCTGACATGGCTATAAGGAGACTGGAAATGAGACCTTGCGATGTGGTAGGTTTTGGATCCACACACCCCAGTGCTGTATTCTTGCCAGTTGAAGGAACATGTTTCTCTGCAAGGATATATGATTTGGTTGATACGTGGGATATGCCTTCTCCACTGGCCCTTTACAGACAGGATCTTTTCAGTAACATAATTCACAATGAATTTTGATGGACACAATCCTGATTTTCACAGTCTTGATCACCGCTGTCTGGAGTTCTTTTTGCCTGGATATAAAATGCCAATTTGCTGGTACCTGTGTTGAGTTTGTTCTTCTAAATGAAAAAGATGACACCAGGACCAAGGCAGAAGTAGTTTGTCCTTAAGTGATGGTACGGTTTTTGAAAGTAGCAAATAGCTACCCAAATAGTTATGTTGCAGAGACAGAGAGTAAAATATATATGAAGAACAGGGAGGAAGAAATGGACTAAAAGAGACAGGTAAAGAAGATGGGAGTACAGAAAGAGAGGAAAATGGATAAATAAAAAAAGGAGAAGTGACTAAAGCGAGAGAAGAGAGAGGGAGATTCTTTCCTGATTAGAATTCATGAACTCCATTCTTACATTAAGTCTATATATGACACCTGGCCTTTAATGTGAAGCTGCCTACAAGCATTAAAAATTAAAAGCAGAAGGTAGGATCCATCCATCTCGGGCAGCGCTGCTCCCCTCCTATCTGAGCTCTGCACAAAGCTATTACACATTGATAAATTATTTTGGGTAATAGCTGAGATATTACATTGTTTCTGAGTGAAGGTAAAATCTCTCCATGACATGGGCATTTATCAGGAGCGCATTTCATCCTATTTATTATGGCCGAGACGAGATCGCAGGCTGCGGGCAGAGCTGGCATGTCGTGCTGATCACCTCCCCCATTGCCTCCCTTCCCTCTGTCACTTAGATGATGGGATATTGATGGAGCTCATGACAAGTTAATTATTAACTAAAGATATGCAGTTCACCTTTGCCAGGGGAGGGGGCATAGAAGAGAGCAATGATAGTTCTTAAAAAAATAAATATATCCATTGTATCTTAGGATTCCTTTCTCCACTTTCCTCTCTATTCTACCTGTGGTATTTTACAACCCCCCAAATAAATCCAATAGGTTATATGAATTCCAGTGTGGTCTAGAAGGCCAACAGAAATGGAGGAACCTCTAAGAACTTCAGGTTTTGTTCAAAAAAGTTTACAAAAAAGTTTTCCTCCATTGACTTGGCATTGGAAGTAAATGGGGAGAAATTTTCATTGTCCACTGAGTAATAAGGGCTTGTCTAACTCTTCAGAGGACCGGAAAGCAAAGCCACAGAATTTTGATTCTGTCCCATAAATGAATACATTCTTTCTTTGTAAGGAAGAGATGTCTTAATATCATCTGAATATTTCATCTACTCCTTTCCACTGGAGTGCTCGATGTTTCCCTCAAGGCTAACTGGTTTTGCAGTACAAGAGCAGGAAGGTGATGGCTGCAAAGATAATGCTTGCTTGTTCATTAGATCTCCTAGGCTAAACACGATGAGTTTGCCAACACGTGAAGGACTGTGTCATATTTGCATCCTTGTAGTCTTGGTCACTGAGGGAAACAGCTGCTATACGTGAACCTTTGGGTTACAGTATTTATCAGATGTAATAAATAAAAGTTGCTCAATTGATTGGCTGTGGATTGAATAGTCCTTCAGTCTGCAGCAGTCACCTTGCAGCAACACAGCCAGTCAGTACTACCTCATGGTTGTGTACTATGAGTCAGTGCACTAGTGTCTTACTCATTTTGCAGAGAAAATGGCTGAGAGTTGCAATGGGAAGTTTTCCTGTTAGCAGTCTCATCAGGAAGGCTGAAGTTCAAACAATCTGATTCTGCAGTTTGTTGAGTAGGCTGGAGACAAGGCATAAAAGGCAATCGAATGCCAGAGGTAATTAGTACACCATTTTTTGCTCAACTTCTTCTGGTTGGTCCATAAACTATCTTAACATTGTGTTGGCCAGATAGTTCTAGAATAAAGGAGTCATGGCTATAAGCCACCATGACAGTGGTCATTTAGAAAATAATCATCAAGCAAAAATGTCAGAGTCTATCAAAAGCAGCATTCCCTCCATATGGTCTATAGTGCAACCTGCCTAATAAGGTTTTACAACTTAAGAGCCCTTCAGAAAAAATAAGTGTGGGTTTGTTTTTCAAAACCCAAGCTACTCTAGATGCCAGTTTAAAACTACAGCTGTGCCAAATTTCATGGAGGTTGGAATTGAACCATATAACTCATTTAGGACCCATCGAATTCCCTTCCTTGAAGAAAGCATAAGATTATTACTTCTGGAATGGAAAAAAAAGAAAAAGGTTATTTTTCTAGTTGTCTTTTTATGAGCTGTGGTACGGGATACAAGATTACTACCTGGTGTTTCTGCAACAAACTGGTGTCCCCAGAGTAAAATTGTTCATACTTCCTTCATGTTTTTCAACTTGAAGTATTCCAAAACTTGTGAAAGCTGCTGGTGTGCTCTCTATTCTTTTGGTGTAAAACATGCTCTAGTGAAGCACCACTGAGCAGGGTAAGGGAAAACATTACCATTCTTTGAAATCCACCAATTCTGTTCCCTTGGATTAGTACCTTATACTGGAGTTTCTGGAGCAGACATTTTGTTTTACTGATTTTTGGCTTTTCCTATGAATCTGACAGTTTTGGTTCAGGCTTAATTCTGAAAGATCCTTTTTTTAAAAAAAAAAAAAAGCTACATTTCTTATGCCACAGCTGTGAGGATTCTCTCTTTGAAAATACAGATTTCTACTTATTTGTCTCAAACTGGGAAAGTTTAAGTATACTTTAAGTAAATGGATTTGAATGTTCAGGTGTAACTCTTCCTCTCTGTGACTATGCTAGGTGCTCAAGCATTGAAATTGCTGTGCATAAAAGCAAAACTTTCAGAGCCTTCATTTGCTTCATACAGTTTGGCTTTTTGAAATCTCCAAAAATCTATTGCTTTTTGAAATCTCCAAAAATCTATTGCTTTTTGAAATCTCTGGAAATTGATTGCTATCAAAGGTATGAGAAAGGGAGATGGAATTGGATTCCCAAGTACAGATAAAGTGAGTGCTGTCTGAAACATGGTGGGTAGATTAGCTTTCTAGACTCCAAGTAAGAAACTGCCCATCACTGCAGTAAGGCTAATCTCCCTGTCCTTGTCTGGTCATAGTGATCAGTGTGCCCTCTGCTTAATATAATAAGATATATAATAAAAGTGTATTAACAACTGTGAACCACCCTCATCCCCTTTCCAAAACCCCCTGGGATATTCCAAGGTTAGAGGATGTGAAGTATACTCACCTCAAAGTAAATTCACGTTCATTATCTTCATCCTTTTATTGCACACCTTGTCCTTGCCTGTTGCCTCTCCTGCAGCTGCTTTTTAATCCAGGCCTGCAGTGCCTGTCTGTGCAATGTAGCTGTGTTGACATCACTGGCAAAACACTAATGACCTGGTGGTCCCATTTATCTTCCAAAGATACCTTTCTGGTGAGCTTTGTGATAACCACATCAGGCTGTGAACTTGTAAATATGTGTTCAGGGGGTCTGGACTCATATGCTGTTTGTGACTCATGGCAGAGACTCCATCATTGTTTTCAAGCAATGTGCCCACTGCTGGT
Organism: Neopelma chrysocephalum; assembly: GCF_003984885.1. Taxonomy (NCBI): domain Eukaryota; kingdom Metazoa; phylum Chordata; class Aves; order Passeriformes; family Pipridae; genus Neopelma; species Neopelma chrysocephalum. The sequence goes on along the minus strand of NW_020897693.1, from coordinate 34,532,372 downwards.
TTTGGTAATGACAAGGCTTACAGCTTTTTTCCTAATTTTTTATGTTAGCTAGACTTTCTTCGAGATGTCTCATAACTCAAGCTGTAATTACTTATTCAAAGAATGCCTCTCACACTAACATAGGTAATAGCAGGAGTTCTGTGCTCCCAGGCTGTTCATGTAACACACAGTTCTGTAGTGGTATGAATAAGGAGGCAGTGGAGAAGGGATTGCTCTGCTTGAACTTGGAGATCATTATGTTTCTAGACTAAGCATTGAAAGCCCATAAGAAAAAGCCTTGTATTGAGAGACAGTAGTATGAAAGCATTTTTTTTGAGATCCATCTTTTCATTTGGAAAAGTACCTACCCATAATATTAATCTTTTCTTGCATAAAGATGATGATAGTTATATTAACTGCTGCCTATAGAAGTATAAGAAAAATCCATGTTAAGTTTATACTTGCTTTACTAGAATTAGCACAATTTCAAATGTACCTCAGTGTGATTTAGCTGCCCTGTACCTAGGAGTCTGTATTCAGTCTGTCAGTATGTGAGGTGTCACACAGGGCAGACAGTAGCAGCAAATCAGACAGACCAAGACTCATCAGAACAGGGCTCCTTCACAAGAGCTATGACTGAATGTGTGGTTTAACCAATGTTGTGTCCTGTTGTATGTGATGGAGTTTTCCCTGAGCCAGGCAGGCACCCTACTTTTTCTACAAGGCGTTATAGCTGTGCTGCTTTATATGGCAGGTCATGTGCTGCTGTGGCGTGCCAGATCTGGTACCCTTTGCTCACATGATACCTTATTGTTTGTTGTGACTGACACAAAATCAGCTAAGAAGGTGTAATGACTCCAGGCAGGGGGGATGTTAAAGAACAGCTGGACTGTAAGGTCACATCTGCTGAGATTGTATATATAGAAATTGGCTTTTTGTGCAGGTGCTTAGCTGTTGGTCTCCACACCAACCAATATAGGTCTAAATATGTCCTTACACCTGCCATGTCTTTTTCAATTGTGCCAAGCTCCTGGCATTAATAGCAAATGAGGTGAAGATCACAACAGCTAATTACTGAGTGCTGGTGAGGCCACACCTCGAGTACTGTGTCCAGTTCAGGAAGGATATTGAGGTGCTGGAGCAGGTCTAGAGAAGAGCAACAAGGCTGGTGAAGGGACTGGAGCACAAGTCCTATGAGGAGAGGCTGAGGGAACTGGGGCTGTTCAACCTGGAGAAGAGGAGGCTCAGAGGAGACCTCCTCACTCTCTACAACTCCCTGAAAGGAGGCTGTAGCCCGGTGGGCATTGGTCTCTTCTCCCAGGCAGCTATCAGCAAGACAAGAGGGCATGGTCTTAAGCTGTGCCAGGGGAGGTTTAGGTTGGATATCAGGAAGAAATTCTTTACAGAGAGGGCGATCAGACATTGGAATGGGCTGCCCAGGGAAGTGGTGGATTCTCCGTCCTTGGAGGTTTTAAGATGAGACTGGATGTGGTACTTAGTGCCATGATCTAGTAACCGCAGCGGTGTTGGATCAAGGGTTGGACTTGATGATCTCGGAGGTCCCTTCCAACCCAGCTGATTCTATGATTCTATGATTATTTGTGTTTGGAAAAAATATTTTGTCATCTTTTCATTGTAGTGACAATCCCTTCTTCCTTTTATATCCTAGTTCTAGACTAGTGGAAATAATGACCCAACTCTTAGCTTGTCTGGTTTTGTTCTTTATTCCTCAGTATTCTCAGCAATTAGCTATTCGTGTCTTTCTTACTCATAACAGAAGATAGCAGAAACCTAGCCGGTCTGTCTCCTGTGGTATCCTTTACACTTTGTCTTTTATATTCTGAGCTCACTGGCAAAATCACTTCATGCTTCAAATCTTTCCTTGTGATCCACTTCAGTATCTTGATGTTTTTAGGTAAATAACTGGTTCTGAGGTCAGTAAGGAACTTGATATTTATTAGCATTTATTTGTCTTAAAATTTCTTTATTAAAAGCATATTTTTAAATTATTTTTTCTTAAAGTGAATCAGTCACTGTATTTCACCTTCTTTCTGCCACTTATTTCAGTCTTGCCTGTTGTCTCTCACCTGAGTCTTCACATGGATTTAGACGGTAAACTGAACAGTTTAGACCTTGACCCTGAGGGAGGTGTGGTGGCTTTGAGTGGTACCGTAAAATAAATCGTTCCTATTAATGATGTGCTCTAGGCCAGACATGGTGCTGCCTTCCAAACATGGCAAGCACATACACTGGAAGCCATGACATACCACTGTGCTCATTCTGTACACAAGCAAGCATTGTCCACCCTCACACCCCCACCTTCCCCCTACCATAGCATAAATGGAGGATCATGTTCCATATGTTCTCAGGTCAACCCTCAGAAACAGTTTAAGCAGCTTGGAGAAACACACAGCAACTTAAAGGGTTAACCATACAGTAATTGGAAGGGGGAGGGGGAAACAGTGTAATGGAGGGGTGAAGAGTTTCCATAAACCCATTGCCTCAGCTCAGAGAAACTGCTAAGGGGCAGTGGTCAGAGAGAAACAGAAGGAGAGAGAGAGATATCAAGTGTAGTAATCAGAATGAAAAATGGAGCTCTGGTTACTTTAAACAAGAGCTAATTTATCACAAGAACGAGTGGATAAGTAGCTGAGTTTCAGGCGTTCAGTAAGTTCCCCGTTCTGCTCCAAAAATTATTCCACCCCTGTCTCCATGCTCCCATAAATCATCCCCTTCTTCACTTCTGCTCCGATTACCAATTACTCCTGCCTACGACACGCTTTCCCCTGCCCGACACAATCTGATGGGGCCCTGCCTTTTAATTTTACAAATGCTTTTTTCTTCTTGCTTCTCAGTTCCCTGTCCCTACTCCTCCCCTCCCAAGTTTCTTTCTGTATCTTTGTTTCCCCTTTTCTTCCTCACCTACTTTTTTTTTTTTTAATTTGAAGAGAAGGAGGGCACTAATGTTTTCTGGCACCTCCCCCCATGAGGTTGACTGAGCTGAAGGAGAGGAATAGAAATTAATTATTTTCCCAAACCTGAACTCTCTTTGGGTTTATGAGCCTTCTCCCTAAGCACATGACAAATTCTAGATCCCATACAACTATATCAAAGGTGAAAGTCTTGTTCTTGAAAGGATGTGCTGCTTTTTGTTGAGTCTTTGAAGGAAAACACATTTTTTTCCTTTTTTCCCTTTTTCTTTATTGTACGCAGAGCTTTTTTTCAGAATAGAGATATTTTCTGAGCTTCACAGCTGCAGGCAGGAGAATTTTAATTTATGTTATGCTGTGTTATTTTTCTGCATATGCTTCACCACTGCTAATATTTACATTGGATTACTTCTAGCTAGCTGTCATATAAATACAGAGGAACTGATCTGTGCTGAAACCCTGATAATTTAGACAAGGCCCACACAAGAAATTTTTGTTGGCTTTGATGATTCCATACACGAAACTGACTTAAACCAAGCTTGTACTAATAAGCAAATGTCTACTTTGGGAGCATGTGTTGAATTTATTGATATAGTTACACCTTTCTAATATAAAACCTTTGATGCTGCTTATGAATGGTAGTCTAGTGTACTGTAAGTCTGGTGCACTATTTAGATGCTGGATGGATATGGATTGCATATATAAAAATCCTAGAAATAGGTTTCAAATTGGCATGCAATAACGTATTGTTTTTCTTATATATATTGTTTCACAACATGAATTATTTCTGAATGTTTGCACAAGCTGCAGTTGGAGCATTTGAAATCACTGTACATCACATTTATCAGTTCAGTATAGAAGGAATAGTTCTGTTTGATTTTAGTGAAATAGTTTTTGGATGCTTAATTAATTAAGACTTAAATACTTGTGGAAAGTAAAAAAGGTTCAGGAGGGCTAACTTGCATGAATCCTAGAGATGCTGGCAACTCCTAAGTTGGAAGACTCATCCCAACGGAAGGGAAATGTTTACACAGGTCATCAGTCTGGCTTAATGGGCACAGTTTTTATTTCCACCTGTAAGACATTCAACCAAATTGCCTTGAGGTTTACTGAATATGGAAAAATTCCCTTGCCCTGCTGAGAACAGGGTAGGCAAAGTGACAGCTCTGCCTGCTATGCTGCAGAGAAAGCGGCTGTCCAGAGCTGATTTTTGTGCAGGATAATGGATGGAGGAGATGGATTACCAGGCGATAAATCACACAAAGGAATTGGCTGGTGCCAGAACCCAGGAGCAAGGAAATAGCTGGCATGCTCTGCAGTGGGTATTGCCATCTCCATCTGAGGAGCGACAGCCTTTATGCATAAATAGTAAGACAAAACAGGAGTTAATTATACTGCAGCTTCTTGACATAAGGCCTTTACAGCAAAACAAGGGTGGCAAAAGGATCACAGAATTTCATGTGTATCTGGCAGTTTATCTTTTTTCTCTTCAGGGAAAGAGTTGAGGAAATCCTCTGTGTTCTCATTTCCACTCTCTATTCTCATTTTTTCTTTATTCCCATTCTTTAATGCCCTAAGTGCTGTTTTCTGACCAAGGACCATCACAGATATCTTTCAATAAAGAAATAGAGGAGCTAACTGAGCATGACTCAAGTCATTCCTATCCCATATGATTCATATATACTCCCTCCATCCTGTCAGGCAAAGAATGGTTGCTGGCACTCACTATGCAGCTCGGTAATCAATAATACTGCTCCACATCACCCTAAGGACCAACGATACTCTGGACTCATTGTACTCTGGGCTGGGCAATCCATGCATAAAAGAGAGTTACTTAGAAATGGTGGAAATTTGGCTTCATCCTCCAGCATCTTCATGTGATTCAAAAGACAATATTATGTTGGGCACTTTTAAGTACCTCCAAAAAGTGTGCAAAGGTGCACTCTACATTGGAAATCTTTCCATTAAGAGCAGTACAAAGTAATTCTTAATTCTGCTATTGACTGTGCACATGAAAATAGAGCCTAAAAGAGAGCCATGCTTCTGATATGCAGGGAATGCTGCTGACTCAAAGTCCAGACTTGTCAGGGTGAAGTGTGTTCTGTTTGTCTGTATTTATTCATAATACTTTATTGTCATTAAAAGCATAATGGAGAAAGAGGTTATTGATACTGTTATTTAAAAATTTGTCTTTGCTGAAGAGAGAAGATTCATGGAATCACAGAATCACAGACTGGGTAAGGTTGGAAGGGGCCACTGTGGGCCATCTGGCTCCTGGCTCAGGCAGGGTCATCACAGAGCACATTGCACAGAATTGCAACCAGACGGTTCTTGAATATCTCCATTGAGGGAGACTCCACACCCTCTCTGGGCAATCTCAGTGTGAGCTCACCCGCACAGTAAAGAATTTCTTCCTCATTCAAGTTCAGGTGGAACTTCTGTGCATCAGTTTCTGCTCATTGCCTCTTGTCCTATTGCCTGACACCACTGAGAAGAGCCTGGATCCTTCCTCTTGACACCCTCCCTTCAGATACTTAGAGACAGTCATCTCTTCTCGAGGCTCAACAGGCCCAGCTCCCTCAGCCTGAACATCTCCCTCATCAGAGAGATGCTCCTGTCTCTTAATAATCTTTGTAGCTCTCTGCTGGACTCGCTCCAGGAGTTCCGTGTCTCTGAGGACATGGAGGAGCCCAGAACTGGACATAGCACTCCAGATGTGGCTTCACCAGGGCCAAGTATAGGGGCAGGATCTCTTCCCTTGACCTGCTGGCAAGGCTCTTCCTAGTACATTGGAGGTGTCTTGCACTGGGCTGACATCACAATGGAAACTACTAAATTAAACTGAATTATTCCTGACTTGGGAGTATCCTAGTCCCTATGGCCTGTGTAGGCAAGAAGATGACAGTGGTGATCCTCTTTTGATAGAACTGTGGAGGAAAGTTGCCAGCATAGAATCAGAAGCGGTTGCTAAACAAATGACACTTCTGCACGGTGTTTCCAGCATGTCAGATTTCTTGAAATGTGCAGCTCTCTAAGAGGCTGGGGAGTGGCAGAAAGTCCCTAAAGAGTTAATGAGAGAAAATCTTTGAAGTTATCTTTTCAGAAGAACAATAGTCCATGGACACATAAACTTTGCCCCATAAAAGTTTTGGATATAATATCTAAAGTCTTGTGTGACTTGAGACTTCTTTAGTAATTGTAACCTGACACTATTGTTTTAAGTAATGTAAAATATTTGACCGAATCTCGGCAAAGTCACCCAGTACACATGGAATTAGTCCATAACTGTTTCATGACTTACAGGATAACTGAGATTCACTTTACCTATATGGGCACTAGCTTAACATCTGACACATCAGCAGGCTGGTGACACTGTCTCTTTTAGGTGAAGATCCTTGACGCTTTACCTGTATTTTTTGAACATAATTTTAAAATGGTAGTTCAATAGTAGATTAATCTTCCATCTGGCTCCTCCCAAGGACCTGGCATATACTGAGCAGTGACATGACAGATCCACTACCTTGCTCTACTCATTGTTGAAAAACTCTGCATGACTGATTTAATGTTCAGAGTTTCCCTAGAAATACCCACTGCTTCTAAGAAGTCTCATTCTAGAGAAAAAGGCACTGACCTTAGTTTGCCTTGAATCAAGCATTTTTAAACTTATATTTATTAGACCCTCTGACAGCTACATTGTTTCATGGCAGTATGAAATTTGACAGGGAAGGAACTTTTAAAAGGATTCTTTTCTGTTGCTGTCAATATCTGGCTGCTAGAAGTCAGTATTTCCTTCCTGCAGCTTGTGTTTTTCTGGGAAAACACTGACATGCAGGCTCTGGGTCCAAGCAGAGAGACAGTTGTGTTGAGTATTCTGAAACCTTGCAGAGCTGTCTAAGACTGCAGTCAGAGACTGCTGGGCTTGCCTGGACTGCCTCCCACCCCATTCCGCTTTCCTTTGGACCTGTTAGGAGCTTCCCTACGGTCCCCACATATAAGAAGCAAGGGCATTGCATTCTCTTGATCACCTACCAACTCACCTTCTGTGTAAACACCAGCTGTCCACTCCCTAGTTCGGGCAGCACTGACTTTGCTAGCTGGGAGCAAGAGCATATCTGAGAGCTTCAGTGGTAGAATACCAATGAATTTGAGGTGGAATAAATTTTTTTTTTAAACCCAGATTTGATGTGGGGTCATGGATGTGCCTGAGGCTTTACCTGCAGAGCAACTATGGCAGAAACAATGGCCATCAATGATTTTCCCTGCTTCCTGTTCTCAGTACTGTCACCCTCCAGCCAGAGCATTTTGCTCAGGAATCTGAAGAGAAGGTTTGTCCCTCCCTCCCCATCTGGGTCCATGTTTGTGCACCAGGAAGGGGACTGAAAACTTCCTATTTGTTCCACAGAAGGATGGTGAGCCTCGCTTGGATGACTGAATGTTTATGATACCATCGCTGTGAGAAAGGGCCCTTCCCATATTGAGAGATCTTCAGGCTAATGGTACCTGCCACATCCATTGTGTCTTGAAAACAAATCTCAGTGAGGAAGGTTATCATGGAGCTCTTGATCTGATCCCCTCATATGTTGGTCACAACAAAGAAACCAATTAGGCTGTACTGCCTGCTGCATAAGCCTCACTTAGGAGAGAAAGGAGCTGGCAGGATTAGGGATGCACTGGAATAGAGGGAAATGTCTCTATTTCAGAATCCCTGCCTAGAAAAAGTCATCAGTACCTTTTTCAGTTCTGTTAGTTTTTCAGTGACAATAACAGTGTAAAGGAACAGGACTTAACACTTGAACTAAAGCATTCAGTGTGAATGAGTCATCTAATGCATTCACTCTCCCCCTACAGCAACACTTACCTGCTGGTTACTAATTATCTGACATTGATTTTTCCAAATAATACTGTATATTTATTAATTTTCTGCAATGAAGTTAGTTAAAAAAGCCCATTTTACTCTTTCAGAGGAAGAAGTGGAGTTTATGTGTGTTTTGAGGTGAGAGACATGGTTTCTTCAAGCATACACTAAGACGTCTGCTCGCAAAAACTTTAGCCAGAAGGACAGTGAGGCACAGAGAAAAAAGCAGATTTCAGAAGGAACAGACCATGAAAATTTTTCACTTAGCATTTTCTGGAAGTTGACTGTGGGATTTCTTACTTTTGGGATATGAGAAATACAAATCTAACACTGACCTTTCTAGAGTCCTAGAGCAGCAGAGTTTAACTCTGTTCTGTTAACACTCAAGTCTTCATTAACAGAGAGTACTGGGATGCCAGAGCCACAGATAATGGGGAAAATGAAAAATACATTTATGAAACCTGACTTTGAATATGTTATATGTTACCTTTTGTTAGCAGTTATGCAGAATTAACCTTATTGACTTTGGAATCAAAAAGAAGCATTTGTGATCTTTTGCGTTATAGTTTGATTGAGGCAGCAGGAAAGGATGCAGGGTTCAGTTCCTCCCTTACCAACAGAATGGATCCAATCTGTAATTTTCCAGAAGAGACATGAAGGGAGGCAGGAGAACAGTTGCACTGTGCCTGTAGTATTTGTCAGGGCCAGCCACATAGAAGCAGTAGAGCATTTCTTATTGATAAAGCACAAGAAATCAGAATACAGCATGATTTTGTGAGACCTGATTGAATTTACTCATGACAAGTAATGATACCTTTATGAAAACAAGCACATCACTTTTGGAGTCATTAGGCTTCAAGTACTCACACCTTCCAATACAGGTTTAACCACCATTTCATTTATAGAAGTACAGGAGAGACAAATAGCTAGGTGTTTACATTGCAGCATGCACTAATGGCCAACAGCTTTCAACAGAAACCATTCACGTGGTGCACCAGAGCCCAGCTATGGCTATATGACCTTAGTGATTCTACAGAGTTCATCTATTTCTTCTGGAAGAAAAGCCTCCAGGGTTTATGGTAATAGGCTTTCAGCTTCTGGTTAGAAAAAATTTTGAGCTCATGTAGCTTTCAGGGGAAGTAGCTGGTGTTTCCAGGTGATCAGTCTTATTCTGAATTGGAACTTAGGCAAATTTTGGAGTGGCCTGGCTCTGGCTCTTTTTATTATGTGCTTATTAATGAGGATGTTCTGGATGGGAGTTTTTCATTCCTTTCTGTAGATGTGCTTGGATTTTTATAAGAAGATATGTCCTATAAATTAACAAGTACATGTTTATTGTGGTCACTTCAAATACTTCCCGTGGTTCACAGTACAAAAATGTGATGCTTCAGTCTACCAACAGTCTGCCTAATTCAGCTTACTTTCTTGAGTCTTTCCTGCTGTGGTAGGGCATTTCTCAGACCACCTACCAAGCTGCATTTTTATTGTTATTAAATGTCTTCATCCCTAAGTGCTAGAAATCTATCTCCTTTAATTCAAGACACTAGTATCTCTGGAGAAATGCTTTTTTATATTAGTTCAAAACAAGAAAAGGCTAGCTAAAAAAAAAATAGAAGAAGTACAAGGACTCTGGTTATGTTACTGAGACCCCAAAGAGTGTGTAAGGAAGTATAATATTGTAGTAAAGAGACTAGGGCACATCACCATTGCTTGCCCCAACAAGGGGACATAATTACCTAATGTTGAGCCGTAAACCATATACCATTAGCAGGCAATAGGGTTTTTTCTGCAGCTTATACAGTAGTTTTGTACTCTTAAAGGAAAAAGACCTGCACAAGAGCGAAAATGAAGATGGGATAAAAAGCAATGAGATAGCTGGCTTTGATAAGATAACTGGCTAGAGCTTGTTTATCACGAGTTCAGAAAATCATTAGATAAGGTGGCACAAGGTGATTAGTGGAAGAATCACAAGGGTGGCTGAATGGGAGGACAGCAACAGGTACTGCTGAAAGTCGAAGTATTATGCTGAAAGGAAGGTTTTCTCAGGAGCGATCTTGTCTTGACCATTGGCCTTGACCAAATGATCAGTATGGTGCTGATGAAAGGTCCAAAGCCAGGAGGCATTTTTAGCATACAGACGCTTCCAGTAGAGAAATGGGATTATTGTGCAATATTCTGAGAGCCTGTTACGACCACTCCTCAAATAACACATACAATTCCAGTCACCACCATCCCAGAGGGATGGGCACAAAGTGCAACAGAGCACAGAAAAGTACTAGGGTGACCAGTCATATGGGGAATGTGTTTTGCAGGATATTAAGAACTTTGCTAGTTCAGTCAGGCAAAATGAGGAAAGAGGGGATATGATTTCTGCCTATAAATACATCAAACCGCAAAACCCACAAGAGAGAGCTATTTAAGCTTAAGGACAATGTTGGCACAGGAACAAATGGGTATAAAGTGGCTGAGAATAAATGAGTCTGGAAATTAAACAAAGGTTTCTAACCATCAGAAAGAGAAGTGAGATTCTGCAACGTAAAGAAAAAATATTAATTTTAAGATGGAACCTGATCTTTTATGAAAGGGCTTCTGTGATGACACTGATAGGAGGAAAAGAGTGGACTGTATGACCAAGGAATCTCTTCAGTCTGTGCTCCCACTCCCTCACCCTATACCATGCCACTTCACTTCCTTGGTATCCTGAGCTCTACATGCTCCTGCTCTGAAGGCACCATGGATCCCTTATCAGAATTCTGCATTGTAATAGGTTGTTTTTAATCCTCCCCATACCTCCCCTATTTTTTTCCTTGCCGAGCTTGCTGGGCTGTAATGTTTCCCTTTGTGTAATCCATCACAGACACAATGTCGCTTGTGCAAATTAAAATGCACCTCGGAATAATAAAAAAGGGTCTTTTTTTTTCCTTCCTTCCCAGCAGCAGTTCCTCAACACAAACCATTTGTCTCTAGGAAGAAATTCAAGAATGTTAACCCTATGTGTGCTCCTGTGGGGTACACAGCACCTCTGGTGGGAACAACACTTAATGGAGACCTTGCAGTTGTGGACCTTGCAGATAGCTGGAATTCTAACCCACTTCTTTTCTTGTAAAAACATTGGTGATAGGGTCCAGTGCAACAAATTAAAGGTCCCCCATGTCAAGACAAAGATGCAAGCCAGGAAAGCTACACAGCAAACCATGTGGTGCTCCACAGAACTCATATGGTCTAAGGTGAACATTGTACCCTGGGACCTTTAGAAACAACCACTGTAAACTATTTGAGTGATAAAAGAGTCACCAGGCTATCCCATACTGCTGTACAGTTCCAGAGGCTATAATTGGCCTGTGGGTCAGACATTGGTCTCTTGTGATTTAGAAGTAAAGTTACAATGAACCGTTGCTGAATGAATTCCATCCTTGATGAGATACTGCATGTTAAAGGTTAAGTCAAGGACAGGATTTTATTTCTTCCTTCTTTCATTTGGGGGGAGGGTATGAATTTCTCCTCAGTGGCATATAAATTCCATGAAATTAAATACGCATTTTAAAAATCTATTTTATGTGATAAGAAAGATCCGGAATTGGACTGAGAGATAGGCAGGTACTAGAGGATCTGACTGCTTGGAAATAGAGATGGTGGGGCATTACACAGCCATCTAGGCTGGAATGACATGGGAATAGCAGTGGGGACACTCGATCGAGACTGACTACCTTTCCTGTGGAGGAGACTGGTGCTTTGATAGAAGATGCTTTCATAAGGTCATTATTGAGAGATAAGACGTCTTTATGGTTTGTGTCATAGGCTTTTGGCTTCAGGTTTTGTACGTCCTAGATTTTGCTCAGTTCAGTTGGATGATTTTTCTTACTTTCCCAAACAACTGTTTCACCCTAGACTTTGACTCTCATCACAGATGTTGTTTAATTTACAATCACAGTTAAAAGTGTCTGTGGTTCACCTTATAATCCCGCAGGATCAGTATTCCTTACTCTCGAGTTCCTTTCTTTCTCCCTGTTTTCCAGTTCAGGAGCTTTCTAAGCTCTTCAGTGTGTGACCTTATTGGGAACTAATGTTGGTGTTAGTGCAGTAACACATGGTTTTCCATGTCAGGCACAGGGCTTGACTTGGAGAGAAAGCATGTCCCCAAAGCAGGAGCCACGCAGGATGCAGAAAAGACAGCTGGAGTATAAGGGAAAAAAAGGGCCAAGCCCAGCATGAAAAAAGCAATTCAAAACTTCAGGTCTCTGTTGGAGGAGATATCTTCTGTTAAGTGTCTGTGACCGTAGCCACCCCTCATAGCAGGAGGGAAAGTAGCCAGCAGGCCTCAGATCCAAAAGAAGACAAGTCCAAGCTGGTGTGCAGAGCCTTCCTGCTTGATCAAGCCTTACAGAGTTGTTGTCTGCAGTGACATGAGGATGCCTACCTAGTTCATGGACAGTAAATTATGTGGATAACCTCCTCCTGTGAAGATGAGGTGAGCCCCAGGAAGGGATTTTTATGCTTATCTGCAGGAAGGCAAAGCTTTCTGTGGAGTTTGAATCTGGGGGAACATTCTGAATGACAATGGACACTGTGGTACTCATCTGTACTGCTCTTTTCTATCTGTCTTATGACAGTCTCCCATAGTACCCTTTCATAATTACTAGGGCAGTGTGGGAAGAAGTTCATGATCATCTAGTGCTGTGCAATCCACATCCTCTTACAGGTCTTCTGCACTAGCATCCAGTGCTGGCCTGACCCTGTCTATCGAATTCAATGCAATGTGGAGCAGCTGAAACTCTTGGCTAACTGGAGAGAAGTGATTACCCCTTTTTATCCTGCCCTTTTCTGTGGAAACCAAGGGAAGATGAATCAGGTTGTTGACTCAGAGCAGAAGTAACTTTATAGTTCTGTGCTTCTCTGGAAAGCAACCGCACTGCTCTCTATCCCTATCTTGTTGTGTGATGGTTTCACTGCTCTGACAGCATGAAAGATGTTTGGTTTTGTTCCTAATGGTGTTATCATTTATCATCCTCTTGTAAAGCCAGAACCTACTGCTCACCCGTCCTCCCCCTTTGTTAGGTTTTCTGCTCCCACTCCACTCCTGCCCTGGTAGAGAAACAGCTTGTATGCCAGAAACAAACTGTCTGTCCACTGGGTATTAGAAAAGACAGGATCCTTTCTGCCCCCTGAAACTACTGCTGTGACCAATGGTGATGCTTTGACTGGGTTTCAGCTCTTGGGCTTTGGAAGAGCAGCTCCAGTCATGGAGTGGAGAGCTGATAGTAACCTTATTTTGTCCCATAGAGATGGTAGCTGATCCTCAGTCTTGGGAAATCTTATACAGCTAGTGTCTGTGGAAGGACATAAGCATTCAAATGCTAGAAATTAAGAAAGGGATGTATTGTGCAAAATTCCTACCCTTCAGCTGAGTCTGTCAAAGCTGCTTGGGCTATAGCATGCCTGTGTCAGAGCTGTGGAATATGTGGGGCTAGCACAGAACTGAAAGAGCATCCTACCATCTTCTGTCTTGTATCTATGTCCCAAAATGATTCACAAATAGCCCTCTAAACTGCAGATCAATGGTACGTCAGTTTCTCTAGACAAGCTGAAATAACTCAGAGGAAGGCAGAAATATCTGATGGGTTTCGAAGATGACAGAATGGAGACTTACTATTCACCCCTTCCGTCCTGCTCTGGCAATGTTTTCAGATAACAACAACCCGAAGCTTGCAAAAATGTAGTTTGGAGCTGGAGGTATGCAGCACACTGCTACCATTTGTGGTGTAAACATGAACTGTGCTGAAGGATTTGCTTCTCCTTCCTTCCCTGTCTCACTTCTGGTTCAGCAGCAATTGTAAGTCTCATCTCTAGAAGCCTACAAGCATTGTACTGTGTTTCTAGAGTTACTGTGTATACCCTGTATGGGACTCGTCACCCATCTTAAAGAATCAGACTGTGATGGTGAGGCTGCTTGCAGCAGGGCCAGCTCTGTGAGGTTTTTAATGATGTGAGCTCCTTTAGTGGGAGAACTGGGTCTGGTGTCCTCTTAGTGGTTTAGAAGGGCATGTATTACAAATCTGCAGCTCGGATGGTGATACCCTCTTTGATGTCAAGCTCCTCATGGACCAGGTTGGCCCTATGCTATTAGGTATCTTCTAGGAAAACAAAAGTTCACTTCACTGTCTGGCACATCTGGACATTATTTCTTATATGAACTCTTTGTAGTTCTGTATTCCTTGCCAGTCAGATGTGCAGTGCTTAGAATTGTTGTATTAAATCAGCTCCATAACAGAGCACTAGCTTTGCTTTTGCTAGACTGAGAAGGATTTTGATAGGTACTGGACCTCAGGCAGAAGTCCATTTTGTTATGAAATCTTCCCGTAAGATGACTGATCTTATTCCATGGGTAGGCCATCATCCTTTTTCTATACATCTGCCAGAGTTACCAGAATTAGACTCTTACTATCCTTATTTATAGAGCCATATAAATGTTCTGAGCATTTTACACATACCTAAAAGAGAAGATTCTCCCTCTTCAAGATGCTGACGGTATGTCGTATATATAGGAGTGATGGGACAATAGCTCAAGTTCTGAGGAGGCCCAACATGGTGGAAGAGGAGCTCAGAGCAGAGGTCCACAACAGGAGTCTGTGAGAAGAGGGAAACTATTGGTAACAATTTGGTGCAGTAAGCACCAATTGTTGTGGCCAAGGCAATGATGGGAGAAGCTGAGAGCAGGTGACAAGGTAAAAGGCTTAGGAGTTGACTACTAAGAGAAGAGGGGACTGCAGGCAGTAAAACTGCTGTCAATGAATGGATTAAAAGCAACCTAGCTAACAGCGCTCTGTGGCTTATTAATATAATACGTAAATAAATTACACGGACTCAGCTAGCTTGGTTGAGGGTTCAGCACCAAATCCTCTTTATTCAAATCAGACAACAACTTATATATGCACCTCAAAACAACACGACTCCCTTGACCAATCACCATGGGGTATCTCACTGCCCATGTGTGTGGGAGTATTTTGGGACTTCATTTCCCAGGATGCCCCATCCAACAACCTTCCTGTAACCCGACTCCTACAGCGCTCCATTCCTTTTCTGCTCTCAGCACTGAGAAGATTGAGAACATCTGCACCTGCCCCACTCTCCTCCTACTGCTCTGGCTGCTGAGAAAGAGGGAATGATGTTGGTGACCATCATTAGCAGTACTTACAGTTCATCTGCCAGAATGGGACAAGGGCTGAAGTTCACTCGTAGTTGGTACTACTCCCTCCAACCAGAGCCTTGCCTTTGTGGTTTGGATAGAGATCACCAGCACCTGAAAACCATTCCCATGCAGTCACAGGTAGTCCAGTGCTGGGACTCGTGCTGTCACCTCACCAGGCACTGGCTATGGGCGTTGAAGGGCTGCTACCACCTGTCTTGCAGAGCTGGCACAAGAGTTGCAATATTTTTTCCCTGATGACTGTTGAGACCACATGCAATGTGTTTTGCTTCTCCTTCATGACATGTTACAGAAATCCTTCATTATTTCTCTGCAACTCTAGTTTCCAATGTCAGTTTATGGTTCCCTAGACTGGATGCAGACTCCTGTTTTAGGTACATCTAAGCTTAACAGCAGTGGAGTTGCATGGGTTTTTACCTCTCATTTATGGATCCATATTCCTCTGTGACTACAAACCACAAGTCAGCAGTACCACCTGTTCAAGTCAGTGCATGTGGTCTGTGCTGACCTTCCTCCACAAACGTGCTAATGATTGTGGGAGAGGGCTGCAAAGTTTTGCTTTTTTGTATATCTGTGGTAATGGGCAACAGCTTCTAGACAGAAAGATACCCTTGTCCTTTCCCCTCGTCCCCCTCTCTGACTTGGTGCCCAGCTTGGGGCTAAGCACTCCTGCTGCCTTTTATTAATCTTCTCCTGGGACAGCACTATCAGCAGCCCATCAGCATTCAACATGCCCTCAGTCACTAGTGCTAACTCGATTAGGGCAGTGAGGAGTGACTTACAGGGGAAGCTCTTCTCCACAGGCAGTATTTGCATACAGTGATTGATGCTGATACCGCCTCTAAACACATCCACATTTTGCATTTTAAACAAAGCAATTGCTGTAGAACTGCTTCCTGTCACTCAGTGGGATTCCCAGTGCCAGTGTAGGATGTACATTCCCTTTCTTAAAATGGACTCTCATTCTCGAAGAGTACACTCAAGTGGGGTGAGAAGGTCACTGACTCCACCTTATGTTTGGAGGAATAGAATCACTGAATCATAGAATCAACTGGGTTGGAAAAGACCTCCGAGATCATCAAGTCCAACCCTCGATCCAACAGTGCTGCGGTTACTAGGCCATGGCACTAAATGCCACATCCAGTCTCATCTTAAAAACCTCCAGGGACGATGAATCCACCCCCTCCCTGGGCAGCCCATTCCAGTGTCTGATTCCTCTCTCTGTAAAAAATTTTTTCCTAATATCCAACCTAAACCTCCACCGGCAGAGCTCAAGTTCGTGCTCTCTTGTCCTAATGCTGGTTGCCTGGGAGAAATGAGACTAAAGCCTGCTGTGTGTCTTGTCTTGTGAAGTTGCTTGTGGAGAGTTCTGGGCTGTGTGGTCAGTGTCACAGAGTTGATGGGCTTTCACCAAGATCAAGCTTGTGTAGGGTACGTAGTCTGAAGCCTCCTGTGTTTCCTTCGAACAGTCTTTCCTGGTCAGATTTCAGGCTCAGAGTAGGCTCCTCCCACATTCACCAGTGTATCTCTGTCTTGGGAATACATGAGCTGACTGGCATCCATGGAGCACTGAATATATGTGTGTATTATCCACATGTATTATGCATATTATAGGTATGTATTATATATATATAATGTGTGTATACACAGAACCGTATATATGTATATTAAAAAATCCACCTTGTAAATTGTCCAAAGAAGCAAAAGATGACACACTTTGTTGCAGTTTGTACTGGGGATTTTATTAGCAGAATGTTTCCAAGTGAAGTTCTGATTTGGAGGTGGTGTCCTGAGACATGTCTTTCTCTGAAGCAGAGTGTACAAGGGAGGAAATGCGTGAGTTTAACTTCTGTTTGAAGAAGGGCGAAAGGAAAAAAATTAAATCTGTGGTGATACTGCTGGTACTGCAGCTTGCTTTGCAAAGTGGGAGTTGTTTATCTTCCTTATATCCTAAGTGGTCCCTTTCTTTCAAAACAAAAGAAAATTTGTCCAAAAAGTAACCCTTTTAAAACAGCAGCAGGGACTTGTAATCTAGGCTGCTGGTTCCTTCAAGCAGGCACTCAGTCCTTCCCTTTGTCCCTGGGGTGTAGGGATTGTTGAGGAGGGTAAATAAATTAAAATCTCTTACATAACACTGTCTAAAGGTCCCAGAAAGAATGGCTCCTAGGGGCTGCCAGTGCTCTTTGCCTTGCAGATGCTCATGTCCTGCTGCACTGTGAAGGCTTAACACCTTCAACAAAACTATGTCGAGGCCTGTCGACACAGTGCTCCAGCAAGACTCAGGTGCTCAGGCAAGACCCAGAAAAATTTTGCTTAGGCTTAGTAGGAAATACCTGTTTTCACTCATTCCTATCATTACCTCCTCATCTTTGTGCTTATCTCAGAGGACTTGCCATGTATTGCTGGTTGCCTATTTACTGTCTGAAAACTTCATGGTTGTACAAAACTAGGCACTTCATTATTGGGCTCATGCTGTCTGGCTCAATATATGTGGGAGCTCCATGGCGAAGGTGGCCCTTTCATCTCCTGCCACACCATATTAATTTTGCAAATGTGACAAGCTCAGCTTTGCAAAAAAAACGTATTGCCCATGTCTTGTTCTATTTAATATTGTATTCAAATGGTCCAAGTGCTCAGCGACGTGGGCTGGGGGAATGACTCTGCAGGCGTCTTTGTCACTTGAGTGACAGCTGGCTTCCAGAAGTAATTATAGCTGTTCAGTGCTGTGGTACATCAAACCTCTTGGGGATTAGTGAGGCATCAGGTGCATGATGACTCAGAGGCAAGAACAGAGATGCTCCAGTTCCCAAGCCATAAAAACCATAAGCTTTATACATCCTAATATCCACTTGGACTTTGGACTACAGTGAAAAGGAAGCATTGCAGTGACCTTGAAGAGGGCGTTCTAATTTTCTAATTTTCCAGAAATCCAGAAGAAATCCAGAGAAATTTAGACCTTAGGAGTTTGAAAGTGAATTGCATTGCCATCATGTGGATGAATTGAGACCCCTGGTGGCCTAGTGGTTAGCGTGCAGGACTTTCACTGCTGTGACCACGGGTTTGATTCCCCGGTCTCCTGGCCTGATGGAGGTCGTTAGCCCTGTGTGGCCATCCATCTATGAGAAGGACACTCTAAACAAACCTACGTCCTGAGGACCTCACTGCCATTGTCCAAGCTTGCTTGGCCCCGGCAGATGAACCTTAGGATTAAAGGGTGGGCTCAGCTCAGCGCAGGCTGTGTCTCACCTAAAAAATCCATTGCGCAGGCTGGAAAGGTAAAAAGACCTTTCCCCAAATCTTCGTTCGCGAAGATGGGCCATTATATTATTATTATGTGGATGAATGGAAGCTAATGTCTACTCAGAAAAATTCTGGGACCCTCATTTATTAGCTAGAAATAAAAATAAAGTTATGATAGTTATGAAAGTTTTTAAGTCAGAATGCTTAACAAAATGTGGAGTGAAATTATAATAGCAATTTAACTACAGTAGTGTCCAAGTAAACACTGAAGTTAGTTTGAACCAAGTCATATGGGTAATTAATATGAATTACAGTCTAACATGTTCATTAAAGTAACCACTCAGTGACATTTGGTGCTTACAGAATTAGGTGTTAGTAGCATTAACTATTTAGAAAATGAATATGCAAAATAGCTAAAGTGGTACAGGATCAACATGATCCTTTTGTGTCTTTTTCAGGGTGGTGTTTCCAGACACCTGACTGCATGAAGAAGTATTAATTAAGTAATATCCTATCTGCACTGCTTGAACAATAAAAACCCTTTAAACTCTTAACTTGTTTTGTTTGTACTTAAGTAAATGTGATTTTCTGCAGTAATCACAGTACCAGGAGCAAACCTGCCAAAGTAATGAGTGTTTATTAGGTTCTATGTAATCTTAAACTAATCTAAGTCAATAATTATTACTCAAGATAGGGTAGGTTTGCAAATACTGATGTGGCTAAGATCTAAACAGAAGACATGAAACTGTAATACTGTCTGTCTGTGCACTTTTAGGGCATGTCAGCTGAGGCTAGGTGCCTCCGTCCCTCCAGCCTAGGTTTTCGCAGGACACATAACAGAGCTTCTGAGTTTTCTAATTGGTTATCCCTCTGCCTTTAGCCTCTGATGTTTCCCCACAGTTAGGAACCTAGACACATTGCCTGGCTGTCCCAAAAGGAGCCCATGCTCCTGCTTCAAGCTCACATGCTCCCAGTTTTGTGAGTGGAGCATAATCTGTATTTATCACATGTTCTGCTCCTGGTTCATCACATCCTGGCTGTGCCCTCAATAGCCCGGCCATACCTTGGCCAGCATCTTTCATAAGTTGCTGCTTCCTCTCCACTACTTGTTCTCGGTAGTGTAGAAAAAAAGCGTTGTACTATAATATAAAAGCAAATCCCGACTCAGGCACAGAACCAAGACACATGCTGGATCATTCTTTCCAGTGTAGCTTGCCAAGGAAACTGAAGAAATCATCAGGCCTTTCCATCCATCCTAAAGCTCCATCTGGATCAGACATCATGTAAGGGTTCCTGTAGAAAACTCTTTGCTAAAATGTTCTTTCATGCTGTTGTGTGGTCATCACATGGTAAAGCATAGTTTGAAGTAGTTTAAGCAATTGGCCTCCTAATATATAGTGTGTATATATATATATAAAATATGGTTCCTATCTGTTAAGACTGGGACAAGTGAGAGATCAATGGTGGATCACTGGAACATCAGGTATGATTTCTGCTATTGCCACCTTTCTCTGTAGTGCCCACAATGGCAATACAGTTATTGCATGAATAAATACAAATATTTGCTTATGCAGTTTTTCCCAGAACAGAATTAGGTGGAATGAGGGAAGATGAAAAGCCATTTTTCTGTAGGATATGGCCAAATACACAAAAAGTAATGAGGAATGATATAAGCAGGAGACTTCAGAAGAATCAACAAGAATTTTAAAGTAGTGAGGAGCAGTGGAAAGAGGGCAAGGACACTGGAGCAAAGCTAAATGAATTCTTTGTGCCAGTCCTTCCCTGTGATTTTAATTTTACTTGATAATTCAACCAATTTACCTGATTCAAAGTAAAGTTCAGTGGTCTGTGACTTCCCAGATCATCCCAAATGCCTTTTTTAGAACAACTTACAGCATTTGCTACCCTTCATTACTCTAGTATAACAGCTGACTTTAATGAGAGAATTCATGTCTTCAGCAGCTCAGCTTCCATTCCAAACTCCTACAGATGTACACGATATACTGTGCTGGTCATTTATTTGTTCTTTAGCAGCTTGTTCCAGCATTTTCTCTCCTGACACTTCAGTCTCAGAAGGTGTCTCATCTTCATTACTTGAAAAGGGTAATTTTAGGAGAGAGGTCTCTCCAGTGGATCTCTCTCTGGTGCAGTCTGGCACAGAGAAGCGCTATCTTTCAATGTTTGCATAAATACTTGCCTTTAAGGCCTGCTTCTTCACTTTCCTGTGTGCTGCAAAGGCACTTACAGCTCTCTCTTCTCCACAAAGAAGAGTACTAGGAACACATGAATGTGGGAGCTGGAGGGACCCTGTCTCACACAAGTTTATACAGGTTGAGCTGTATTTCAGCAGCCACAATTTTTGCTGCTGGGAAGCAGTCCCAGAACTTCCGTACTCTGAATCTAACATCCCTTATTCCTTCTGCTTTGAATTCTTTGCTCCTGGCTATCAAAACATAGATTTGAGGCAATAGGTTAAATTTTACTTCTCAAAGAGATGATTAGATATTAGGAAGATTAGGTATTACAAAGAAATTCTTTTCTGCAAGGGTGGTGAGGCACTGGAGCAGGTAGCCCAGAGAAGTTATGGATACCCCATCCCTGGAAATGTTCATGGACAGTTGGGATGGGGCTCTAAGCAACCTGGTCTAGTGGAAGTTGTCACTGTCCCTGGCAGGTGAATTGGAAGTACCTGATCTTTAAGGTCCCTTCCAACCCTGGCCATTCTGTGATTCTATGATGATTCCCAAAGAATAAAGAACGTGATGAGGATATGGGGAAATCTCCTGCTAATGGGAAAAATATATTTCAGCTTTTTTGTTGGCTTGGAAGAGTGCAGGGCTTTGCCTGCCTTGTTCAGACAAACTTTTCTCATGCCACTTAATATTATTGTCTCATCTGGAAGTAATAATACTCAGTAAAACCACATAATATCTGCCTTCCACCCCTTCTGTATGTAGGGGTGTATTTAGGCTTCATTGATTCTGAAGCTCTGAATTGACTCATTCTCCCTTTTGCTGTGTATCTTTTCTTCCCTTTCCTTTCCTGAATCTGTTTCAAACCAGGAGAAATCATTCAAGATTCACCCTAGGAAAAGAAGGAACAGAGCAGTCATATTAAGGGCTGAGGTGAGGAACAAGTTGACATTTGTGTCTTCCTTTGTTAGTTTGCTTCTCTCCTTTTTTTCCAGGAGCACATTGGCCTCCTATTTGCACCCTGCACTCTCACTGATACATGGGTTGGTGGTGAGGGTAGGACAAAAATCTTCCTGTCTATGGTTTCCTGCCAGGCTGATGAAAGGGAAACAAGCGGCAAAGCTAGCTATGCCAACTAGGTAAAGAACAAACTGTATCATGTTTTTTTAACTTTTCCCTTTTTTTCTCACTCTTTTCTCCTTGAAAGCTCAAAATATATCTGAGTGGGAACCTTCCTAATTACGAGAAATGATCCAGCAGTAAAAAAAAAAAGGTACCTAAGGTGTGGACTGGCAGGGAAGTAATATTGTGTCCACATCTCCCCACACCCATTAAAAAGTGGAGACTAGGGACTGTGAAAGGAGAGAAGTAACAGAAGAGAGATTATTTATTTAATCTGTTTAGCAGCAGTAACTGTGAAGCATAAAGCTAACTGCAAACGGTGTTTGATTCCTCAGCAAAGTCTAAAGCACAGAGATGTTGCAATGCTGCTCGATTTTCCCTTCGTGTTATCATTACATCATTTTTTTTTCTCTCCTGTTTGTTTTAGAGGTACTGTGTGTTCCTGATTTGCTGGGCAACTAGTTACCTGATGAGTGCACATGGAAGAAATTATTTCATTTCTCCATCATGGCTGGGAAGTCACCAGGATACTTTTGTGAAGGACATCTAGTCAGCTCTGCTCACCTTATGAAGCACTGTCCAAGTGCAGGTTAGTCCTTCTCCTTTGGCATATCACAGCTGAATTGCAGCTATTCATAGTCATAGCCCAGACAGTTTCTATTGCAGTGTCTGTTCTTTGACTCTTGATCTTTGAAAAGGGAAATGCTTATCTGAACAACTTGTGCTGTGGAGAGTGCAGAGCCAGACACAATGAAATGGGCATTTGCTGTGATGACCTGTGTGAGAATAAATATAACCAGCAGAGTATATGGAACCTGGCACAAGGAGGTGACAGCATTTGTGCTTAGCATGGTATCTCACTGACAACTTGGGGGTTATTTATTCTTTGTATTGGAATAAATAACATGCACAGCAGTCAGGCAGCTGTAGGTAGCCAATGCTATGTTTTTCTCTGAGAATGTCCAGAGAATTGACGGGAGCAACTTAGCAATATGCTCTGGGACACAGGATAACCACAAACTCTGGAACAAGTCATGGATACCCTGTTTCGTGGACATGTTCCATGTGAAAAGCAAAACCCAAGACAGTTCTCAAGTCCTAGTCCAGGCTGATTCATCCAATGCAGTTATTAAGTCTCCCACAATTTGAGAGGTCCCAGGCATCACTTATATTGGGTTTCAGCCACTTTTTAGGATATACTTAATTGCATGCTCCATGCCCCAGGGAAGAAGAGTAAGCCAGGGGCCTGTTTTGTGTGCAGTGAGCAGCCATGGAATGAAAAGGAGGCTCCTGCCCAAAAGACTTGCAATAGGCAATGGGTGGCAGAAGGAAGTGCTGAGCTATTATGGCTCAGTGTGCTGGGCAGTGGCATTATCCAGCTGCAGTCTCTTACAGAGTTCAGAAACCATTCAGGGTAGGAAGCTTCTACTCCTCTCACAGCTTTACTCTGCCTGCAGCACAGGCTGACAGGCTCAGGGAAGATCTGCAACATGCTGTCACATTTGCTTATATATCAATTAGAATTTTACATAGTATTTTTATAGTTATGATAATAACTTTATCATTTTGGTAAACTTAAAACATTTAATTTGCCTGTCCACTTGCTCATTTACAGATGACAGAGTACACAGGTCCTAAGTTAGTCCAGGCATTTTCTTTTTCTTTCGAAAAGGCAAGGTGTTCTCTTGATTCAAGCAAGTGGAGAAACAGAGCTCAATGTATGTCCAGGCAGGCTTTGTTCTTTTTTACTGATTGTTTCTCTCATGTTTACATTTCTAGGCACATTTAGAAGGTGTTTATGATTTATTTGTAAAATGTTTTTATTTTCTTTGATCATTGAGTGTGAATTTGGTGGTGTTTCTATAATTGCTGTAACTCAGTTTGGGCTAATTTGCCAGGTGAACACAGCATCATGTGAATGCAGCTTTTCTAATTAAAGCACTGGCAACACCATATCGCTGTGTGCTGCTCTGCTGCATGGCCTTGCCTGCTTATGCCGTCAGGATTTTGAGGTTCTCTCAGGTTGTGCAGTGGAGCCTGAGGTGAGTGTGGTATTTCTGTGATTTGGCATAGTTTGTCTAGTTAACTGGAGCTGTTGCAGAAGCTGCTGTGATGTAGTCTGACTATGCACTGTGCCTCAGGCCTGTACTTCGTTCCTGTCTGCAAACATAAGTAGGATAATCTGGCCCAAATGGCATCAACAGTGTCATTTTACAAGTGCGCTCCTGTAGCCCTCCCCTTGGTTTGGTGAGTGTCGTTTGGGTGGCATTTCATTCCTTGCAGGACCAGAAAGCCAGGACATCTTAGCAAAGCCTCAGCAATGGGAAACAATAAAGTGGAGTTAGCTGGAGTGACCCTCCTTCCAAGTGGAAGGCATCCAGAACAGTGAGCTGGCTGCTAGCCACAGGGGCCTTGTTTTTAAAGGAGGTGGAACAGTCTATCTTGCCAGGGGGTTGGAGAAGCTTGGTATGGTCAGCTGCCACAGGGGACTGGATATTCACTGGTGGCCTCCTCACCCACATGGTCATTGTGTCAGAAATAGGACAGGAGGAGGGAGCCAGGAGAAAGAGAGATCATCCATTAGTGAAGAAACAAAAATATATCAAAGATTATCAAGGGAAACAGGCTAGATCATAGCAGGAACCTCATAATGAGAAACAGAGCAGTGATGAAAAGAAGAAATGTGCAGAAGCAGCAGTAAGGATTTATATTTTCTGCAGCTAGAAAAAGTGAGTCTGAGCTAGAAGTGCTCAAGGCAGTGGAAGAACTGGGGATAGCACCCTGAAAAGGTGACACCTGTACTAATGCTGGGAGCATTACTCCCTTAGGACACTGATGAATTTTTATGATGCAATGACAAAACTAATGGGATTAATATGTGATTACCCTAGGCTTGGTTACAAGGGTTCATTAGATTGAAAAATATCTGATGAAACTATACTTCCTAAAACTGACCCAAAAGATCATGGATCTGTAGTAGCATTACCCATTGACAGAAAATATAAACAAGTTTGGTTAATGTGTTTGAGTTTAATAATGTAAATGGT
Source organism: Neopelma chrysocephalum (assembly GCF_003984885.1). Classification (NCBI taxonomy): domain Eukaryota; kingdom Metazoa; phylum Chordata; class Aves; order Passeriformes; family Pipridae; genus Neopelma; species Neopelma chrysocephalum. Next base: position 34,507,803 of record NW_020897693.1, on the reverse strand, counting down.
AATAGAAAATTACTTCTAGCATTGACTGCTTTCAGTGTTGCGATGGAAAAGAATTTACAATGCTGGAAATGCAATTAATGAAGGTGGGTGAAATCAAGAGACGTAAAAGACTGTGCATGGTAAGGAAAAGTGAGCAGGGGACTGTTTGTCTTCTAATACAAGCTGTAGGAGCATGAAATAGGATGAGCTGATGGTATACTCAGAGTAGGCAAAGGAGATACTTCTTTGAGTGCTGATCCATGGAACTCACTGCTGCAGGGTTCTGTGAAGGATGAATGCTTGTGTTTGAAAAGAGAACTGGAGAAATTAATGTGAGAAAAATCATTGAGGGGTGTTAAATGCAAAGATCACATATCTAGCTCAGGTAGTCTTTGATCCTTAAATTGCTGGGAGACTTAATTATACCTCCTTGCCATGTTTTTACATTCTTCTCTGATCATCTGCTGCTGGCCATGTTAGCGGAGGGGGCACTGGTCTAAATGGGTCTGTGATCTGAAACAACACAGATGCATGTGCTGCCAAGAGATGGTTGCAGTAGGCATGTGATTCATTGCATTTATGAAGGGATCTATGAAGCACTGAAGTCTCTAGCAAATCTGTGATGAGTCAGTGGTAGCTGTTGTCTTCTCAGTTTTTCTTGCAAAAAATGCTTTGAGCCTCTGGCCAGTTCTAATCTTTCCTGTGACTTCACTCCTACTTTTATTTGGATGCTGCTACTCTCAGAGCTGACTTTTCTAGCCTCGCCCAGGACCTGTTGAAGGGCTTAAACTTGGGGGAGAAAAATGTGTTTAGAGAACTCTACATTGACTAGTAAAGAAACCTTCTTTCCTCCCCACCTGATCAGAGAAAATAGAGTATTTTCCTAGTATTTCCTGTGAAGCTCTTCTGTAAGAGGAAATATCAGGTTGGCCTCTGCTTCTCCCAATGCTCTGTGTAGTTACCATGAAGACAATTCTCTCACCCTTTTTTTTTAATTCCAGTGTGAGTGAACACTAGTAAGCAAAATAAGGAAAGCCTCAAAAGACCTAGACAAAGGAGAAGAACTCCCAGGGAGGCAGCTTCCACTTTAGAAATAAGGGACCAAGGAACTCACAATCCTTGAATGGTGTGTGAAGAGTGGGGCCGAGGCTCTCTGTAGTCCTCTGGCTACCCTTACTAATCTCTTAACACCATCAACTCCAGTGCCACATACACTTTTCAGAACCCCAAAACTACTGCTTTTGCAAAGCCACAGATCAACTATATAATATATATATATATAATATATATATATGTATATATACACATATATGTAGCATCCCTGTGGTATATTTAACCTGAAGTACAGTCCATTTTAAATTCCTACTGTGGTGGCCAAATCTAAACCTTCTGTGAGTAGATACAACATTCAGAGCACCTATGCACACAATGTAGGTGGGCTGCAAGCTGCCTATGTGAACTTGGAAGGGGATTTTATTGGTTCAAAGATTGAGCCTGTTAGAGTCAGAGTGCTGGTGACTGGGCTAGGGGTAGCTCTTGTAAGTGTAAGCTCTTACTGTGCTTCACCTCCCTCTCCAGCTTTGTGATCATCTTGGTTTTTTTTTCATTCAAGCTCATTTCTAGCCCATGGACTTTCTTACTAGCCACCAATAATTCAGCTACCCCCTTCTTCTGAGGGCAGGCCAAGAGGCCTTTTGATTGCCTGGTTTAGATGCATCATCGCAGTGAGTGCCATTGCCCAGAAGGACCTTAGCAGCGTTGGCTGAGGCATGTGGAGATGGAGGTGCTTAAACAGAGTGTGATGCTGTCTGTATTCAATAGAATCAGAGGTGAAATAAAACCCTGGGTCCTTGTTTCTCACATCTCTGCCCCAACTGCCACAGCACATTTCCTTCTGCTTTCTCAAGCAGCTATGAGCTTTCCCTCTTGCACCACTTGACCACTAGATCAATGTAAATGCCATGACTTCAGCACTGTGCAGCTGTTGTTACGCTTGCAACATTCATGATGTCACTGCTGGGTTTAAGCCAGCAGTCTATTTTATAATGAGAGGTTTTGTTTTTCACTGGAATAACTTCAAGACTTTTTCCTTGCTAGCTCCTGATTATTCCTTGTACCAGTGAAGTGTAGAATGTGGGAAGAAAACAGGTGAGTGGAAGAGACTGGTCCATGGCAGAGACTGACAGCAGTGCCTGTCTTAACAAGTCCTCAGCAAAGCTCATCTCACAAAAACTCAGAAGCTTGCTGAGAAGTGGTTTTTATATGGGAAAACACCAAATGAGCATTTCTAAGTGAGAGGACTGGTGCTCTCCTCCCCTTCTGCAGCATGCACAGATCACACCTTCCCTCACACCGGCCCCTTCTATAAGGCTATGTGCATCCCAAGGGACAGAACAGACCACCTCCTAAACACAATAAACATTACTCTGTCTGGGTTAGTTTTTACTTTTCTGTGTTTTATTTCTTGTTTTGATTGAAATGACCTGTACCACAGGAATACAATTTATTTAACAGGTTTTTCTTTTTTATTTTATTTTATTTTATTTATTTTATTTTTTTAGGAGCAGATAATAGTTAAGTAGATACTGTTTATTTCACCATCTATGACTCCCTGCATCATTCTCACAGCCTCTGTCTCTCTCTGACTTCTCCACATAACCCAGCCGCAAGAACAACAGAGTGACCTTTGGCCATATGATTGACTATAGCTTGTGGATACAAAGTGGAAGCTCTTTTTTCTTAGCTCTGATTGGTAATATAAGCTCAACAAGTTACATTCTAGGGTCTTTCTCAATGACTTTCCCCTCTAATAGCTGCTTACATGTTTCTGGTGCAGCATGTTTTATTTTATATACTTATAATAGTTTAAAAAAAAAGATGACAGAGCTTATGAAGAGAAAAACAATGCCCCCTTAGCATGAGCAATACTGCAAGGTCCTGATTGTTATGGGGGCATTTCTTGTAGCTTCACAGTTTTGCTGCGAGGTGTAATGCCCAAGTTTCCTCAGAAACCAAAATTCCGTGTGGTAATTTACCTTTTATTTTAATTGATCCCCATGAAATTTGTTTTGCATTACAGGCCAGACACTGGTGTTCCCAGAGAAGAATGTGCCTGAAACAGAAGAGCTGGTCACTTGGGAAGAACTGCCTTTTGTAGTAGCTGACAGGTACGTGGTTTCTGTTATCCACATATGCAAATCAGGGGCTGGAGCTGCTTTTACTGTAGTTGCTGGTGTGCGCTTCATATTATTAACTGTCACTGATATACTTACCTCTACTGCTTTGCTTTTCTTTAAGTCATAGAGCCCGTTTGTGTCCCAACGGCTCAAGCTCTATCATTTTTTGATCCGTGAAGAAGGACAGGTGTATGGATCTGACTCTGTGACTCCTATATTACAAGTGAGCAGCATAAGAGCATTGACCCAAACCCCATTTCCTAGTTCATGTCTCACCTTCCACATCTCCAGACCTTTTCATAAGAGACTGTGAGCATTCAAAGACCTAAACAGTTGCTGAAGATTCATTTCCTCCTTCAAAGTGCACTGAGAGGACTACACTAAGATGTTACCATTCTGGAAATGCTCCTCAGCGGCCGTGTGATAATACCAGTGATGCACAGCAGATCAGAGTAACTGGGAACAGGTGTATGTGATTCCTGCACTTGCCTGAAGGGCCCAAGAGACCTGACCTGGTTCCCAATTTAGGATGGTACAAGCCTTTTAAGGGTTAAATCTAGACAGGTGTTTCTGTCCCAGTTCCTGGGGAGAGTCTGCATTCCTTGTTTAAAGAGATTAATATACGCTAAGTACTGTCTGGTTCAGTTCCCATCCTATTTCACAAGCAATTGAAACATTTCCCTGCATATTATCTTCAAGCAATGGAGGATATTCAGATGGGCTCCAAGGTTATGCAGCTTTAATGGAGAAAGAAGTTCCTGGGAAAAAATGCATTTGGTATCTTTATATTGCTCTGTCAAGGCAGGAGTTTCCTCCATACCATAGCCCTACTCTAAATAGCCAGCAGTTTCTGTGAGCTAGAAGTTAATTCGGCAGCTTTCCATAATTGTGTTTCGTAAATAGTTCTGGCTCTCTGTTCTGGAAAGCAGCCTTAGTCCAAATACAACAAAGATAGAAGAGCTTTTTGGTTTTTTTTGGGGTGGGTGTTTTTGGTGGGGTCTTTTTGGTTGGTGTGTTGTTTTGTTTTTTTTTACGTAAGTGACCTTTCCAGCAGGGCCTGACAGAGTAAGAATTGCTTCTTAGGATCTTTTCAGCCCATTTGGGGACAGCTACCTTTGTGCAGCAAGTTGGGACAGAATGTGCTGTGGCTGAGCTGGGTCATACTTGGCAAGATTGCAACAGTGGTCTAGTGAGTCAAACTTACAGGCAATAAAGCAACATAAAACACCTGCAAAAGCACTCCAGGAGTGGCCACAGCCAGGAAGAGTTACCAGAGTGCAGTACATGGCGAGCTGGCTCTATAGTAGTGGCATGCATTTCACTTTGGTCCCTCGGTCACAGATGGGTACAGGGACCATGAGTGCAACCAAAAGCCTCTCATTTTCTCCCCCAGCTGCCTCTGGGAGGGAGCTGGGGAGAGAAGCACGACTATCTGCTCAAAGCACAAGACCACTGTGTAATTGCTACTGCTGTTGGAGTTCCAGTTCCCACGTGCCTTCTGCCCTTTAGGTCTCTGTTGGTTTACTAATATGCATGAAGTAAGACTGAATTCCTTTATCAAGCAAGTACAAAATCAGTGAGAGTAGCTACGACTGTGTAGCGTAGGAAGAACTCAAAGGAGATGAACTGAACTAACTCAAGTACAAGGCGAGGGCTGGCTACAAGAGCTGAGAGGTCACCATCAGTCAGCACCCATAGCTCAGTCTGCCAGGCAGGGTTCTGCAGCACTGACAGCCCTGCTGTGACACATTCTGCTCCAGTAGAAAACAAGCACCAGTGTCTCTCTGATCACACACTGCAACCCTGGTTTGGAAGACTTCCTGCTGAGGCCAAGTTCCTTCCTAGGGAAGCCAGGAAGGGATGGAAGCTTGAGGAGAACAGAGGTAATAGAGTCAGTGGTGTCTCAAATGTAGATCAGAGGCTTTTCCTCACCTCTACTGCCTTGCTGCTGACCACAAAAGAGACAGGACACTCAGGTTGTGTCAGCTCAGGCTGGCTTAAAACTAAGTGACCTAGAAAATAAAGTCTCAAAGAATGCCAGCAGTCAGTTTTGTCAGTCACCTACATTTCTCTCTGGCTACTGAGAATGCAGCAGGTATGGCTTAGGCAGCAAAGCTGATAAACCAGGCCTTGGAGACAGCAGAAACCTGGGTATGTAAGAGGAGTAAATAAACATTCCTCCAGTTCTTCTTCTACCAACCCAAGGTCAGGTATTTGCTTTCTGATCAGGAAGAGAACGTCTTACAGCCCCAGGTATAATATATGTTTGCTCTTTTCCTGCTGTTGAGGATAATGGGATGAGGCAGGGGAAGACAGTAGTTGGAGTATCGGGAGTCTTATGCCACCGTCTAATTTATTTCCCTAGGCTGCCACAAAAAAGTAATCTCTCAGGCTCTGGAGCTGCCTCCTCTGAAAAGCAGTGCCCTTGATTCCTAACTAGAATTTGGCGTTAAGCCTAAGTCTCTGTGGAGGCAAAGAACTATCATTTAGTGAAGTCTAGGAAAGATCTGGTTTGGGGTGTATTGATACTTGGGCAGTAACCATGCAGACAAACCTTGTGTTCTCTGCCACAAGGAACAAGAGGGGAATGGTACTCAGCTGAGCTGAAGAGGCAGGTTTGATACACTACAGGGTGAAAAGTGTGGAAGAATTGTAGTTAGCACCACATAGGAGAGGATGCAGAGATTATCAAGTCAACCCAGCACATCAGGCTCTTTTCTCTCACCATTTGGGAAAGACTTGCATTTTCTCAGGGACATACATCCTACCTCTTCAGGGGCCTGCAGGGATTGTACATGGGATGGACTAGCCAGGCGTAATGACACACTGTACAAGGTCGCAGAATATCTTACACAGTTAGGAGCATCTTTCCCGGTAAGAAGTGGGGCCTGTATGTACAAGTGTTAGAGGAGCCTGGGAGGCAGCCTTTTTTTTCAGGAGAGGTCCAGCAGTGCTCTTCTCCAAAGGAGCATCTGCTCTATGGTTAGAGGCAGAAAGGTGATAAAAAGAAGGACCACGGCTGCTTCCCTTTCTAACTGACCCCTCATAACACCAGCAGATAAAGTTTATATTGACTGTTCTTCCTCTCTTCCTGCTTTTGTCCCCACTCCCCCTCCAGCACTGGCGGAGGGAGCTGGGGAGCAGGCAGCCTGGACAGCGCTGAGAGCATCGCTGATCAGAGGGGCTGAGCCCCGATGACTGCCTCAACAAGTGCAAGAGCATATTCTGGTATTTCCCACAGAGAAAACAACGAAAAAAAGAGAAACAGGTGACTGATTAAAAGTTTCCCCCCTTCTGTACACAAGATTCTGCAGTCACGCCGACAGATAGACATTAAATAATTCTTCCATAATAAATGATTGGAGATAAAAGCCGGCGATGGCTGCTGCTGCTGTTTGGATTACTCCATTGTCTGCATCTTTGTTTCTAGTTTGTTCCCCGGCCACTGTCGGCTGGCGCTGGGGCTGTCAGACCTTTGCCTCTAGCATTTCTAGGAAGAGTTTATGCATGGGAACCTTGCCCTGCAGTTTAATGCTGTAGAAGTGCTGCACAGCTTTGGCAGCCGTCTGCCGCAGAAGGGGCAAGGTCAGGAGCAGCTTGCCTGCTCGCCGGGGCTCCTCATTGCGCTGACTCAGCTCGTAGTCCTGCAGGGCTTCGTGGAGAAGGTCCTGGAGTTTCTGCACTGCATCCATGTCCTCTATGTGCATGGAGTCTGGGGGAAGGGAGAAAAGACAGCAAACAGACAAGTCAGACATGAGGAAGGAAATCCTTTATGGTTCTGAAGTTAAGGGTATTTTCTTTCCTTCTTTTCTGTAGTTGTTGGTTTTTTTGGTTTTGTCATTCCCCCATGCCACCACCACCCCCCCCCCGGGAGTGGGGGTGGGAGTGTTGTTGCTGGTTTGGTTTGTTTCTTAAGGGGAACAAAACACCTTTCTGGCAGGTGTTGGTGCTGCTATGAGGTTTGGCAGCAGCCCAGTGTGTTGGCCCTAGCAGTGCGGAGACAGTAAGGTTGCCAGGGGCAGGTGACACATGTGCCCTGTGTGCTGCCCATTTTGCCAGCCACCAAAGGCTGTGCAGGGGCCGGCCAGGAGCCTTTGTGATTTGCACATTTACTTGCCCTCCATGCTCCTTATGGTGAGAGTCACCCTGCAAGGGGCAGCAGCTGCTGTGCTGCCGCTTGGGAGCAATCTCATTAAGAATAATTAACACTGCTATAGCGCTTCATCTGTCTAAACTGCCTAATTGCCTTGCAGCTGCTCAGGGTGTCAGCAAGACAGAAAAGCCCCAGTAGGTCACAACCAGCGTGCCCAGGGGTGTTGCCAGACCCACCTTTGTACATATGCCCCTGTTTTCAGACTGCCAGCAGCTGCTCAGGGAGCTTCCTGCTTAAATAAAGGAAACCCACACCTCCTCTTCCCTTAGGCTGCCAGTTAGATTCCTAAAAGCTGTCAGAGGGGCTAGCAGGGTTTGCAAGGCTAGACAGTTCCTTGGTGTGTCTATGAAGCTAGTAATGACTGAGTCCAGGGTCGAGCTAGGAAATCGTGTGGAACAGGCTGCTAAACTTGTGGGTAAGTCATAATGCCAGAGGGCAGCACCAAAGAGCAGAGAGGTTTGATTAGAAAATCTAACCAGGCACAGCATCACTGAAGGTTTGCTCTTTTTTCCTCTTGCTTCTTTCTTAAAACCCTGATAGAGCTGGAGACACTGTTGCCATGTCTTCATTATTCAGAGACTTTTAATCGATAATGAACCCATTGATAAAGATTCTTGCCACAGGGCAATGAATCCAGAAGCAACAGCAAAGGGACACTTTGGCAAGCACACATGCACACCTGTAGTTGCACTGCCTGCCACCACAGCCTGGGCTTTGCAGTGTGGCAGTGCTCTGGCTCAGCCCACTCACAAACACAAATGTGAGGACATGGGTTCCCCAGTGTGACAGCAGTGAAGGGGAGGAAAGCCATCTGAACTGCCAAAATCTCTCTAGAAACGTGTCATCTCTATGGAGAACACAGTCACAAATCAGAGACTGTGAATTTCATAAGATACATTTAATTTAAAAATATTTATGATGCATGATTTATAAAGTATTACAACAGTTGGGAAAATATTATGTCTAGCAAGAAAGCTGTTTAAGAAGCTGTTTAGAAAGAATTCACTAATTAGAGGATATTAAAGGCTTGTATTCCCAGGAAGCCTACTGAGGAAGAATTGTTCTTGCTACATTTACACTTTGCACCCAAAAGACCAGGCAAAGGAGCTCAGAGAAGGGCTGGTAGGTCACCACAGTGACCTGAGCTAGACACAGAGGTCAATTCTGAAAAGTAGGGAGGGAGAAGCACGTTGCCAAGTCAGTCTGGCAACTTCTCCCAGCCAGGCAGGACGTTTGAAAAATTTCCATGCACAATTCAGGAGAAGTGAGTAGGATCTGTTTCTCACTCATTCGCAGAGGTCATTTTGGAGACTGGAAGTATCCAAAGTTGAAACTTGGAGGGAAATGTCCTTTCTCTTTAATGTCCTTCTGGCTAGAGGCACAAGGAGGAGAAGTAAACACAGCCTGTCAGAGTTTGCAGATCCCAGCGGGTGCTAGAAGTACCAGGCAATGAGCCATGCTGCAGGTCAAAGTGGGTGCTCTGGTTTTGGGTACTGATATTGACAAGACTTAACAGCACTAAATAACCACGTGTATACAGTGAGAGGGACTTGGGAAATAAAGATCAAAGCCTGCCCCACCACCACCTTTCTCTGCTGAAAGCTCAAAATTGGTAGCTGATGCAAAAAATAAAACAACATTGCAGGATTAATTTCCTTGCAATCCATCAGTGAACTGGTATCGATGGCATTGATAAACTGTTAATTACGAAATCAATAGCTATGAATTTTTACAGCTGTCAGAGCACTGAGATGGGGGTAGGCTGCCTGACCGTGTCCCTGAGGGTCAGCTGCCCTAGAAGCCAGGCTTCATGCCGGGAACCCTTCTCCAGCACTGCAGGCATGGGGTACAGGGCAGGTATGAGAATGGACAAAGCCCACTGCCTCTTCAACTAACTCATGCATTTTCTGGCAGGAGCAGAAACCTCACAGGACCCATTGGTACAGAATTTGCTACACATCCCCTTGCCAGATCCAGATCTTATTCACTCCATCTCAGCATTAAAATGCATTGGGGAAAAAAAAAAGAGGAAATAAAGTTTGGACCATCTGGTATGTCCTAAAATGAGCGTATGCTGTATGTTAAGCTGGAGAGCTCTTCAATACATAGGTTGATCAATTTTTATCCTAAAGAAAGAGGACCTAGGAATGCTTAAAAAAAGACTGCTGGCTCTGAAGGGTAATGACTTAAGTCTTAGCACCTCTACTCTGTCAAAAAATGGGTGATCATATTGTTGGGACTTGCCTGCTGCTCTGGGCATTAAGAATTCATTGCTCAGCTCTCTAAAATGCACTTACTAAAGACAAAGTTCCCTTGAATTATCTTTGCCAGTCCCAGCAGGTGTGTCCTTGGTGTGTCACACTGCATACTCAGATCAGCCCATTGTCAGCTTCTTCTCTGGTGAAGAGCAATTGAGCTCCCACTTCTGTTTTCATTTGTTTGAATTCCTAGAAACAAAGGGTCAATATACACAGGGCCGCATGGAAGAGAGGAAAGTCCCTTGAACCTGGGTTGCATGAGCAATTATACCCAGCAGGGATAAGGAAAATTCAAGAATTTTTCTATATGGGAGGGAAGGCAGAAAGCAGGTTTAGACAGCACAGGTGCTAATCTAAGTGCTCATCTTTAAACCCTATTTCTGACTCAAGGGAGCTGAAGCCTGGTCCAGACTGCTTTCCCACCGTTTTAGCAATCAGCTGTTTGCATGCAGGCACATACTTGCAGACGTTTATCCATGTCAAAAATACATGACAAAAAAGAACTGGTATTAAAAGAATGTGAAGGTTGAATGTTAAGTTACATTAGAAAAATACACTTGCCCTATTCTAGCTTCCTTATGCATGTGTTGGGAGAAGTTTTAATTACATGAAAAACAAAATCTTGTGCTTTACTTTCATATCTTTCAATACAAATAACAAAGCAATATTTTTGTGGATTATGCTCCTACATAGCTGCACTTCTAGCTGCAGTAGGAGAAACCAGTGAAGTCAGAGGGGATTTTTCCATCCAGCTGAGAACATGCTTTGGCCTGTACTTCCTAACCTTTACCTTGGTTTCTTTACTCCACACCACTGGAATCAGAACCCCAAAACATCTGATGAGTGCTGGTTGTTCTGCTCTGTCTTTGTTCAGTGTTTCTCCATTCCTGATAGATGCTGTCTCATAAGGCTTACTCTGGGCTTAGTCCTCAAAGCACAGTGAGCAACAACAGCAGAGAGTGCTTCCGTTGCACTGTGAAGAACTTGACAGCACTGAGGCTCAGGTCCTGCAGTGTCTCTGCTCATAGCATGGGCCAGATAAATGTGGGACACTTATTCTGTCACAACCACTACCTTAGCAATTCAGCCTTTCTGAGGAGCCCTTCTTCCTGTTTAATCCCATGACCTTCCTGGTAGACAGGTTCTTTAACAAGTTGATTACATCACCAAAAGCCACCGTTCCACAGTCGAGAGACGCCAGCCTTGGCCATCTGCCCATCCTGGTTCAGTGGCAAAGTGAAGGCAGCAATTAGAGCTAAAAAAGCAATATATGAGAAATTGAAAAAGGGAGCTAGATAGCAATTTATATGAATCAGAAGTTATGAAGTGTAGAAAATCGATAAGGGAAGTGAAGGACATAGGAGGAAAAGCCATGGCTGGAAGGGCTAAGGACAATAAAGAAGTTTTATAAATATTTAAGAAATAGAAGAAAAATGATCATTTGTAAGGCGTATCTTTTCACCTGGAGATGATTAAACTATTAACAGCAGTGCAGCGAAGGCAGAAGTCCTCAATGAGTATTTCTGTCTTGTTTAGAAAAGAGAAGCATTACGTACTTGTGTTATATGATGATGATTTCTTAGTCTCTTGTTTATGCAACAACATATTAGAACTATTAGGGCAAACTTCACAGAAATAGGAGAGCTGGATATCTTGGCTTTAACAGTTCTAAAATTGCTGGCTGAGGGCCATCTAGGGCAGATGAATGATTAAAAGTCCTGGTATTTTTAAGAAATTCAAGATGACTGAAAAATTTCTAATAACGCACATATTTTCCTGGGTCTTATCTGACAATTTCTGTGCTAGCCTGATGTGAACCAAGGCAAAAATAAAGGAAAAAATAAAGGTGACATTCAATTAAGACTGATGACATTTATGAAAGGTATGCAGATGTGGCACTTAGGGACATGGTTTTGTGGTGGGTTAACAGTTGAACTTGGTGATCTTAAAGGTCTTTTCCAACCTAAATGATTCGGTGATTCTACTGCCAGTCAACATGATACTTTGAAAGAGAGGTCTTGTCAAATAAACTTGATTTCATTCTCTGATGAGATTACAAGTTTGGTTGATAAAGTTAACTGCACAGATATAATAGACTTGGGGTTTTATAAGGCCCTTGTCTTAGGACCACAGGACATTCTCATTAAAAAATTAGCACTATACAATATCAATAAAAAATACTTTCAATTGATTAGTAACTGGCTAGATGACAGATCTCAAAGTAGCTGTCAGTGGTGAATCAACCCTGCAGGAGGAGTTTTCTAGTGAAAATCCAGGGGATCAGTAAAAAAAACAGATGCTGCTCAACATTTTTATCAATGGGCTGTAAGAAATTTATTTCTTTTATTTTTTTCTTTTACCTTGCTACTGCTATGAATTGTATGGATGGCAAAGATGAACAGAATGGTGTAAAATGGTGGGATACGGCAGCCTCACAGCATCCTGGACCTTACACTTGAAGTAATATATCCATAGCCAAGGAATACAACTAAGGAACAGAACTTTATCGTGGCAAGCTGTTAGGTATAAAAAGACCTGGAGTCATAGGACACAGCTCAACAAAGACTCATCTCTGGAGGCTGAACTCAGGCAAACAGACATTAAAGATATGATGCCTTTTTTAAAAAAAAAACCACCTGAGAGAACAATTAATTATTAGAGTCAGCTACCGTGGAAGATGTAGATTCACCCTCTTTTAATCTCTCCAGCTTCACACAGGGTGTCTTTCTGTAAAACAGCTTTAGCCAAACACAGATACTGGTTTCAAGGCTGGGCTGCAAGGGTGAATTTTTTGACCTGCATGATGCGGTTCGGCAAGGAGCTACGGTGCGAGACAATGAGACTCGGGATGTAGAGGGAGCCCTCGTCACACAGTAGCTTTAGCAGTTTCCCTTTGAGATGGGACTTCAGAGCAAATATGTGCCTGTCCAGCTTTTGTACACTGCAGCCTGATCAATTGAGGGCTGTAATCCAGACCCACACTGTCTCCCAGTTAAAGGGGAATTCAGTATCTGTGGTCACTGAACATCTCCAGGACAGGACCAGGCAGCTTCAACCCCACAGTTTTTGGTGGCATTTGAAATTGGGACCAGGGGTTTCCCTGTTTGCTTGTACCTGACCAACACTACCGAGGTGGATGCAGGTGTGGTCCACATTCCCTTTTCCGAACTTATGGCACTGGAGTTGGTTTGCTAATGAAGAAGGGCTTTTTTTACTTCTAGAAACCAGCAGCTAGCCCATCCCTGTCTGGTTCCACTCTCTACTACAGGGCCAGAGCACAGCTGGGGCTGCAGCAGCAGTAAGCCTCATTTCTCCCTGCTTTCCAGCTTAAGTCCTGCTCTGTGGACAGAGAGGAGCTTTGAGAATGTTGCGCGACACAAGCAGAGCAGTCTCAGGCGGTAGGCTCTAGTTTCTTCCCAAATAACAGCTTGAGCCTTGACTCCCTGATTGCAAGGCTGGCTGGGCCAGGGCTGTACCTGAGTTGGCAAGGGCCAGAGCTTTGAGTGTGACAAACTCCTCCTTTTCCACCTTGAGCTTCTTATAGCGGCGCACCAGTTGAAGAATGGCCAGGTAGAGCTCCAGCAGCCCTGTCAGACGAGAGTGCTCTTCATCCATTACGTAGTCCTCAGCATAGACCAGCTTGTCCTCATATGGCAGGGAGCGGTACACAATGCCCAGGATGAGAATTTCCATCCAAGCACTCTGAAGAAGGCTCATCTGGTCCCCGAGGGAGAGGTTGGAGAACCCTGACAGGGCAAAAGACAAGCAGGGTCAAATGGGTGAGCAGCAAAGCCTCTAGGAGCCTAAGGTCCTTAGTGTCCCGAGATTCAAACCAAGCACTCTTCCCTACTGGCCTGCTGCTGTCAAGAAAAACAAAAAAAGCTCACTAAAGTGAACCTATCTCTGTAGCAATCAGCACATATGGACCTTATCCTTCTCTTTGCTCCCATGCCCACCCACAGTCTCAAACAGGAGTTCTGATGCTCTGATTGCATTTATGGCAGCCCAAAGTTAATGATAACCTTGTTTCAATGATCACTGGGTTTTTTTTATAGCAGCAACTGTTCTGTACCATATTGCCCTGCTCACTGTTCCTCTTGTAGGTTTGTACTGCAGCTGGGACCAAAGAGTAGAGAAGATCTCCAGATGGCAGAAAAGAGGGCTTCTGATGTGATAGACTGGAATGACATAGGCCTGAATTGCAAGTAAACTACAATCTCAGACTTTGGCCAACATGAGAAAAGGTCCAGTCACAACATAGCACCAAAATGTGTTCAAAAGCTGAATATATTTGTAAACAGAATCCTTGTCTATTCCTCATCACATCCTGATCTCCACACTATCAGCTCTGCCAACAACCCTACCCAGTGACAAAAATACCTTTATGGTGCCTTACAAGTACCTAAATCACAGCCAAACCTGGTAGCAGTAGAACCAGCACCCAGCAATGAACCAAATATTCTCATCAAATACGGAAAGAGCAATCACCATCTGGAGATAGACCCTGACATCCCCAGAGTCTACTTGAGAAAGCAGAGAGGACAAAACATAGAGGCACTCTCCACCTCAAGGGGGGGGGGAAAGTTAATGAGAAGGAAAACTGTGTCTGTTATGCCCTCCATACCAGCTACCCTTGAAGACCAAATGATGAAAGATCCTGGGAGATGGGCACCATAACAGCCATTACAAACAAAAATGTCATGTACCATGTGTTGGTCCCCTCTAGGCAGATTTGCCCATCACAGACAGGCAGAAACTGACTTTTTTGACAGTTCCTTCCTTCTAAAGGTTCCTAGAGCTGTGAGAGAACAGGACACCTAGGCACCTCTCAGCTAGGAGAGCGATGCTCCACCAATCTCCCCTGCTAGTTTTCTCCCCAGATGCATATTAAGCCTCGGATCACCAAGAGACCTGTGAGCTCATGAGCCTCTGTGCAGAAGCCTCCCAGCCCACTGGCTGCATTCAAGGGTCAGCTGGACACCTTTATCCCACAGCCCTCTCTGCTCACAGTTCTTGGCCCCACGTCAGGGCCTACGTAGCCAGCCACCATGATAATAATTTGATTTCTCTTGTTATCAAGTTGGCAATTAACAAAAGAGCTGATGATTGCTATATTGACTGACTGTGGGATCTCTTTTTCTATCTGCACTATCTCAGCTGGGGATGGGAAGGCAGAAGGGTGGGTTAGTGGTATTTATTTATCTCTACGCCATGTTTTGTGTTTGTGTTGCCAGGGGAAGCACAGGGTGATAATGGCCTGGCAGCCCTTGGACATCCAATTTCCCTTATCAGGCCACTGAATAGAAAAGAGGCCCCAGGCCACATTAATTAACAGATACCAATCAGCTGTCACGTGCTGTGAGTGCAAGGTCTGAGGGGAGCAGTGGGTGGGAGGGAAGAATCAATAAACCATTGGGGAGGAGTGTCAGAGGGAACAGCTAAAGAGGAGTCCAGGCTACTAGAGAGAAGAGCTGCAAATCCAGCTCCATGACTGTGAGACTGATTCCTGTACAGCACGGCCTGTGTTCCATGTAGCTCTAAATCCTGGTTAATCCTACCTCTTGCTCAGGCTGGGAGGTGGGTGCCTCGTCCTTTGCCTCACCCTTCTGCCCCTTATGCCCTCCACTCAGAATTGTGCTGCTCTGGAATGCAGCCCTCCTGACTCAGTCCAAGTGTAGGGTGATGCAGCTCAAAAGCTTGGGATCATGTCTCCCCAGTTCTGCCTGCTAGACAGGTAACTGATGAGATTAGCCCTGAGACAGAGGTAATGATGCTGTCTGTGCACAGCCACTGCTGCAGTCTTTAGAACCTGAATTCCCTCCTTTGGTCACCCCTCTCCTAGCTCTGACCACGGAGATCAGTCCAGCATTTAGGCTGCTGCCTTAAGTCCATTTTCTGGGTCAGTCATATGGCCTTTCTGCATCTTCATTCCCTGTTTGGATTATAAAAGGGGTTACACCATTGCCTCACTGCAGCCTGCCAACAAAATTTGTTAAAGATTGAGAAACTGCCATGTAATAGAGCAAGAGGATCCAGGACAGGCATGGCTCATACTTTTCTGGTACAGAATAAAGTAGAAAAAATTACTTAACCCTAGCAGTAACCTGTACATTCAGCATCTTGGTTAATCACCCTTTTCCAGAGGCTGTTAAGATAGGTGAGAACAGGAGGGAACATGACCTGTGCCAAGAAGAATAGGAGAGCCAGCTGCAATTGCCCCACCCATCTGGGAAAGCCCCTGGCCAGAAGCATTCCCAGGTAGCCAAGGACTTCAGCTCCAGCAGAGCGTGTGAAGAGGGAATGCTGTGGTGTCAAGCCTGGACTTGAGATGTTTGACAGAATTGGGACCCTTTGCCTCCAGTATTTACACATGTGGAATGCAAGGGCTAAAGGACTATGCCTGAATCACTGCAAGATGAGAAAAGAAGAAGATCATATAACTCTCACATGTTATCAAAGTTGAGATCAGAAAAAGTAAATGCTAATTTTACTTGGCCAAAATCATAGGCTTGCTATTATAGGATTATAACACCAGGGAATCTCTAGTTGTGAAATTTAACTGCCTGGTTGTCTTAAGCCCCCATGAATTGTGAGAATCCAACCCTTTTGCATTCCTGAGCATCCAGCAAATACCCTTGGTGATCTGTTTTTTGCTGCTTTTCTCAAGTCTGATCCTGAAGGGTGCTGCTTAATGCACCACTGCCATCCCTAGGCTCCCAAAAGAGAAGCCCCTGGCTCTAGCACAGAGCTGCATGTATGTTTCCCTCCTTTCCAGGTGCAGCTTGAGAAAAGCTGCTTTATTTGCAGTAGCTGATGTGACATTCAGGTTTTTTATTTTTTTTCTACAATCTTCTTTTTTATTTCAGTGGTTTGGCAGTGGGAGCTCCCAAATTAAAAAAAAAAAGTCACATAATTTGTGGCAAGTGGAGTTCATAATCTGTTAATTTATTATCATTTCTGTCATCCTGGAGGGCCATTAGCAGAGGTAATAAAAGGAGATGTAATTATAGGATCTGAGGCCACTCCAGACACAGCTGCTGTCACTCCACTTGCCATATTTCATTCTGTGCTAGTACTATCGTCTTCCTGGTGAGAATAGTACAACAGCTACCCTGGGAGAGCCTTCATTGTCACCCCTCAAGAGAAGTCTTGTCACCCTGCATCAAAGCAAGAGAAAAGGTGGATATTGTTCAAAGACAATTAGCATGGGGGGAGAGTGACTAGTGGGGAAGGGCACAACTCCACATTGGCTAAGTGTGGCTTTTGAGCTAATAGCTAATAAGGCTATTGAGCTAATAACATTTTCTAAATACTATTAAATCATGCTTTATTATTATTATTATCATAGGAGAGTGTGTTTAAGCTTTACTGATTTTATTTGCTAAGACTGTAGGGCAGAGGTTTGTGTTGATACTTGGGATCCTAAAGGGTTGGTGTGACTTTAATGTCACACCATTCTTTACTAATTCCAGTGTGAATACAAGGCAGGAATATGTAACTTTTTCTCCTTTTTCCATCCTTCTCTGACCAAGGTTTCATGCACACAGGAAGCAATGTCACTTTTTGTTCAAAATCCTTGGAAGGCAGAACTACAGGGCATGGTTAATTTAGACATGTGGCAGTCTCCTGGCCCTACCCTGCTCTGCCCCCTTGCTGCCTAACTCAGTATGTTTCATACTTGTTCCAGAACTACAGATTTTTTTGTTCCATTTTTATAAACTGTCTTTTATTACGTTTTTTCTCAGTACTGCTCACTTTAACAATCCCTGAGCTCTCTCACGCGCACACAGTCTTGTTGTATAATACTGCTGCTGGTCTGAACTGTGCCAGGCTGTGGCTGTTACTGGGTTGCAGGAGAGAAAAATACACAGAGAAATCTGAGATGATAGCAGGTATGTCCTGCTTTCAGAAAGGAGAGGAAGAGCCTCTTTCACGGTGCGGGAGCAATCTCTACTATACTCCTGTTCTGGGATAATATCACCAGGCTGGAAGACTCAGTAGGAACTCAGAACTGAGCATCCCATGCTCATCTCACTGCCACAAGCTGGGGAACTACAGCAGGGCCCTCTGTGCAAACAGAAATAGCCAAGGTTAGAGGAACGTACAATGGCACCTCACTGGAAAGCCGTAGCAGCTAATTGCATTGCCTTAAAGCCACTCCTGTTAACACCCCAAGTATTGGGTTTGTAGAGCAATCCAGGCTGAGTTCCCTAATCACCACTGTAACTCCACTTGTGATGAATCAGCCCCAGATGGATTCCAGCACTAGTGATGGGTGTAATCCCTGCAGATACTGCATATCTCTTGTAAGAAGGGCACCACCAAGATTAACCTCTACTCAGAAACACTGTCCTGAAAAAGTTTCTCCAGACTTCACAGTCCCACCTCATAACAATCCATATTCCATATAGCTCAGAAAACCACTAACTCTTGAATCACTTGAGAAATACTCCCTCTGGAAAAAGAGAAGCAGCTACCAAAAAGCCAAAAGAGGAGCTACAGAAAGAAGCAAAATACATGGGAGAACTAAACTCTGATCAGTCTTGTTAAGATGCCTCACCAAACACCGAAGAACTTAAAGCCAAGAAGCAAAGAAAGAGAACACAGATCCATGCAGTGGAAGACAGAGATAACATGCAATAAATCCTGTGATCCTGTAGTAGAGCCTTGGATATTCTCCTGACACAAGGAAGAGGGACAGAAGACAAGGAGGTAGCTGAAGTAAGCTGTTTATAGCTGCAGTGCGCTGTTCATAGTGAATGTCTGAAGCAATCCTTGGAAAGCAGCCATGTAAACCCCAAGGATATCCCCTGATTTCCCTGGCCAGCCTTCTCTACACACAGATCCAACCTATCTGTTTTTGGAGGGATTGGAGAGAGACTAGAAAGGGAGAGGGCATTTCCCCTTCCCAGTCCAAATCTTTGCCCTCAGAACTTTCTTGATGGCTATGTATGCTCCTTCAGCCTGGGTCCACCCTACCTGCAGGTGTGAGACACTTGTTATGCCACTCAATCACACAGACATGCATTGAATATAGTCAATGAGCCTTCCAAGGCCAGTCACACTGCCAATAAGTTGTCCTCATTATTTGTCAACATAGAAGCCTGGAGATTCACTGACAATAGCATGTTGTCTATCACAATGGGACTTGTTCTGTGATGAATCCATTATGACAAAAGCTTTCCTGAGTCTGGGCAAGAATGACCCTGAAATTAGCTAAGCTGATTAGAGTCTGGCGCTAGTAATGCCAAGGTTATGGGTTTGATCCCTATATGGGCTATTCACTTATGAGTTGGACTTGATGAACCCTGTGGGTCTCTTCCAACTCAGAATATTCTGTGATTCTGTAACATCCACTACAGACATGGTGAGTACCTGCCTTTTTATTAGCAGTAAAGTCCAGTCACTGCCATAACATTTATTCATCTATAAATACAACAGACCAAGGTCATGTTGATGTAGTACAAGATCACAAAAGTCCACTGTACCATCCCAAAGGCTGTTTTCCAAGTGCTTTCACTGAGCCACTCAATGCCAAATACAACAGAGAACTTCACTGTATCATATCAAAGCCTTCTGCATAATCCCAGGGCACATACATACAGAGTCATCGATTTATGCACCTACATCATAGGCTGCATTGGAGTTTGTTACCAATGAGAGCCCACCACAAGCAGTTTTCTGTGACGGTACTTTCCATGCATCACTACACGAAAAAGACCTGGTTGAAGATAAAACTGATAATTGCAGAGATAAATAATAGCTCCCTTTGCTGTTCATGTTACACCCTTGTAATTCCGTTTACCTGGGATGTGCTTTGCCCAGCCAATGATCACCACCAGTTCCCTGTCTGCCAGGTCACAGAGGGTTGTAAGGGCTTTGATGTCACTCTCTGGCATGGTTGGATCAGGCATGGCATAAATCTTCTCTGGCTCAGCCACCAGCAAGTGGGAGACGATCTTAGTCACTGCACATTTCAAAGGAAAAGTTGTTGTTATATTTCTCATGACAAAAGGTGGACCCTCCTGGGATAAGACATGACTACAGAACCCATAGGACCTCAGTAATGGTTTTGGTGACAACAGGAGAAGACTACACTGCAGCTACACAAGCTGTAGTGATCCGCCTGTGCCAAGCCAGCTCTGCACTGGGATGACAAAAGCAGGAAGCTGCTGTAATGTTGTCAGCCATTGTCTCAACAGGGTCCAACAAGGGGAGAAGGAGACACAAAGGAGTTGGTGGGATGTGGAAAAGTTTAAAGAACTATGGGTAGTATTAAAAAGAGAAATCAGCATCGGACTGGTTTTGTTAACATAGCTTGGGTAAAGGAAAAGATCGGACTATCACTAAATGGATTTACATAATCTCCTAGGAAAGGTCTTGTATTTAACCCTAATGAATAACAGTACCTGAGCTGTACCTTAGGCCCACCTAATCTACCTCTACACTATGATTGTAAGAAAAAAATCCTAGTGCTGTTGACTGACACAGGAATCTGAAGTGACAACTGCTATTCTGTACATTTTGGGAGATCAATGAAAAGAAATATAGTGGCTGCTCAGAGGGCAACAATTCAAGGCTAATACATACGTGGCTTTTTAGCTGGGGGAGGGATCTGTAAGCTCAGGTAAGTGCTGCTCTCAGAATCCAGTCTCCTCTTGTATTTCTGTCGGCCTCCACGGACTCGATCCAGACGAACACCTGCAGGTAAAACAAAAAAAATCCTCATGATTCCTCAGTGCCTTAGGGAACCTTGACGTTCAGATGCTTAAATTTGCTAAGTAAGATGTTCCCCATACTCCAGGGAGCTTCCCTCTCTCAAACACTTGAGATCTCAGCTGAACCCAGCAATCTTAATACCAACTAGACTGCCTCCAGCTCTAAGCATGCTGCTGTGAGCTTTACTTTTATTCAAAACATTAATGAAGACAGAAATTAACCCATTCAAACTCTTGAATCACCATCAGTCTAATGGGCAAATGAAAAGCTTCAGAACTCAATGCCCTCTAGATGATCTTGCTTTTAAAAAGAAAGACTTTAAATGTCAATCAAACCTGCAGTTATAAAACTAAGCTTTTAGATTGTTCTTAAAAATGAAAAGTTAAATGTTCTGTGACCTCTCACTGTTTATATTTGAAAAAAGTGACCTATAGCAAACAGATAATGAACTATGAATTCAACAAAAATGTTTCAGCCTTGATCAAGTAAGGCACCTGTAATAAGAGTAGAATCCAAATAAACAGAAACAACTTCTACTACAATAAAGCCATGATAAAGATGACGTAGGGAGACACTGAAGAATTTGTTGCAGCTCTTTCAAAATACAGTGAATCAAACTGGAAATTGCACATTGAAAATAGTCCCCAGTGACTAGGAAGTACCAGTGACTGTCACCTTGCAAAAAACCATAGCAGCATCAATAGACCAGGAACAGCAACTAAATTGTGCTATTAGTACAAAATACAGTGTTAAAAAGAAACTGTGAAAAAAACCCATAGATATTCGTCCAGTTATCAGTTATTTCTGACCAGCCCTATGGTCTCTGGTAATCAGTTCTTGTGAAATTGGGATAACTTAGTCTTCTGGGAAAAGCAGCTTTTGCAGAAAAAAAATCTTTCAAGACAAATGTAGGAGCATTCGAATAGAATAAAAAATTTTGAATTTACACTATACAAGTACTTCCTTAGAAACACACAGTAGTTTATCTAGTCTGATCACGGGAACCAATTATGTGAGACACTTACTAATCACATTGAGCTATTAATATTTTGCAATCATATCATACATAAACACAAACAACTAAAAACAAACACTCACATCAGGTTTGAAGTGATGCTTTTTGAACAACTTGTACACCTGAAAACACCTGCAGTCTTCTGGTGAATATTCTACCCTAGAAGGAGGCACATGTCTGTCACTTCGTGTTTAAATGTCATGCTTACTTACTATGCCATGGAAAGGAGAAAGCTTTTACTGTAAAGCTCACACCAGCCACACCTGTACCACCTGAAACTGCTACTTGCAACAACATCTAGATCCCAATATGCTTTATGGCTACAGCACCCAAACTGATTTGATTGACAGACAGTACCAACTGCCCCTTAAGCAGCAAGAACACCAGGCCAACAATACTCAGTGATACAGTCTGGCAGCAACATCTCCCACTGAGCAGGAGAAACAGGAACGAGCAGGTGTGGAGCTCTGCAGAGCAAGGGAACTGCTGTTGCAGGTGGCTGCTGCGGGAGGACCACGGATATTGAAGATGGAAAGGAAGACATGAAGCCGATACAAGTGAGCTCAGGTCACACTGAGTAATTTCCTTCCCCGTCCCATTTTCTATTTCTGACTCTGTATGGAGAATTCTCTGACATACCTAAGCATAAGTCCACCTTTCTCCTCCATTACATGGTATTGTTTCTGAAAATGATGCCTATTTCTTCTCCATTCCCAGCAGCAGGTAGGCTGTGGGCAAGACTCCTTCCTGGGTGCCCCAACATGCTCCAGAGACCAATTTCAGAAAGGACAGCCAGGGAATCCCAAACCTGAGGTTATCTAGGGAGATCCCTGAGGAACGACACTAATAAAGTCCTGGATGAAGCAGGAAATTTTCATTTCCATCCATGATTTCTTTCCCTCTATAAACGTGCCCTGTTTTGCTAAGAAAGAAGACTTCTATTCCATGCTCTGCTGAATGTGTGACATCTACCTCAGCCAGGAAAGATGGGAGAGACGCAAATTTCAGGAGCTGCCAGTAAACCAAGCAACCAGGTATAAAAATGAAAAGAATCAGGAATATACTGTTGAAAGATTACAGAGGAATTCAGAACAGGCTGCAAGACTTCAGGACTGAATCAGAGCTTCCCAGGACCCTCCCAGACAAAGGATGCATTCCTTCACATCAGTGGTCAGGATGTCATCCGTGCAGGGAGGTGCCATTCTCAGCCCAGCAGAAACCAACACACTGCCTTCCAGGATGTTTTTGCTGTGCAGTTTGATAAGCAGAAGGGAGGAGGAACTGTGAGGAGTAGGGACAAAATGGGGGAAGGAGCTTGTTTCTTCCTCCCAAGGAGAAGCATGCCTCCAGTGCTTGGCAGAGGGATGGCTGCACAGGTTGCAGCGGTACTAGGGACCCTCAATCAGATTATAAGGACACAAAGGACTTAAGTGTATTAAAGAAAGATAAGAAAGATGCAGAGAGATTTACCCTCCATCCCTCCTTCCCTCACTGAGCAGATAGAGGTCTGTTTGCCCAAGGACTTCAGCTTGTTAATTTTGAACAACTGTTTGTCCTCCTCTTGTTCCCCTTTCCTGTGCGACACTCCTTGAGGCAAATATTTTCAATCAGCACTCACAGAGCCACTGTTCTACCCTGTCATCATCACTCCAGCCGCAGAGCTGGTGAACAGACTGACCCCCATGGTAGCACATCCCTGCACCAGCTGCTGAGTGCAGTGGCCAGCAGGTGCTACAGTAAACATAAGCATTTAATCCCTCGAGTCCCTGACTGTGACACTCCAGACATAACCATCATGGTAAAATCCCTTTCCCAAAGATCTGACAGCCTAATGGGTCATATCTAGATGGAAGGAAAGGGCATGGCCCAAAATCAGAACTTGCGGTACTTAATGTCTGCTCCTCTACTTTGATTTTCTCTGTGGTTGATTTTAAGATAAGTAGGCTGATTATGATGCAGCTCTGCAAGGGACACTAAAGGACATTAAAATGGGAGTGGCAAGGTGTGGTGAGTTAGATCAGAGAAGCAGCATGAAGCAAAGCACTGAGTAGAGAAGAAATGGACAGGGATGTAAACTGGGATATGAATGGAAGTGGGAGAGTGTAAGGAGAAGGGAGATGAAAGAGAGAGGGCTGGAGCAAGGCTGAGTGATATGTACACTGGAATCACAAGGGCGGGTTTCACACCTGAACATTATGTGCAGCCACCTGAACATTAACTGCAAGGTGCAGCAGCCACTTATGAGATGCAGCTGGTCCATACTGAAGACCTTTCGATACAATTTGGTGCTGCACCCTCATGAGACAGCAGCAAAAGAAAGCTGTTGCCTTCCAGCTCCTGCACAAACCCTATTGTCACAGAGATTACAACTGGCCTGTTCAAAGGAGACAAGTGACTCACCCTACAAAACTGTCGCCACCATAGGCACTCCTGGACCCCCCTTTTTGACATTATGAGCAAGAAGGTGAGATGCAACAGTAGAGGGCAAAGTTTAGAAAGCACCACCCCTTGATAACTTATCTTGCTGGCAGGTCCTTCCACTCTCATGTATTGTAAGAAAATGCTGCTGTTCATTGAATTTGTTACCTTTGGAGGGACCCTGAATAAGAGTTCTGGCACCCCATCTGACCTACATATGGAGCTGACCGTGGTGTATGCCATAGGGATTGAGTCTCAGCTCAACAGCAGCTCACTCTCAGCTTCCCTGCCTGCCAGAGACGCTCTGACCTAGCAGGGAGAAGTGCAGAGCCAGGACTTGCGCAGGACTTCTCGATTCAGCATCCTGCCTAGGGCAGGGATGTCAGTTTTCTAACTGTCCTGTGGGTGCCACTCGTGTTCCAAGTGCTTGCAGAGAGATCTGTGCCAGCACCAAACCTCTGCAGTGAGAGAGCTGATCTGCTGATCTGTTCCAGCTCCCTGCATTTCTCTGACATGCCCCTTGGAGAGACGTCTGCCTGACAACTTTGGGATCAGATGTCCCCTTACTGACTTGATAACATCAAGCTTTAGGGTTTTTTTCTTAATGGAAGTAAAATAATTCCAGCTTTTTTTAAAAGCTGGACCCAGGCCTAGACTGTCGGAAGTAAAAATAGCCGAGTATGCAGAGGTGACAGCACATAGAGTCAGGTTTAGTTTCTCTTTTATTTTCTGGGGACTAAAAATACTCTTAAAAGCTCCATGAAGCTAAGCCCTGGCCAGTGGGAAATGCAGTCTAGGCCCAATATCAGCTGTCGCATCAAATTACTAGCCTCACCTTACTTTCCATCCAGTCCTATCACATGCCCATGAATTGATAGGAACAGAAAGATCTACCTTGCCAAAGAGTTAACAGAGGAGCCAAGCTACGGGGTTTGCATGGCACAATATGAGTCTAGCCCAAGAAGGACACAACCAAAGGGAACACAGGGCAAGTGCTGGCCCTGAAGCAATGGCAAAAGGGCTGCTTTTGCTGAGCTTCCCTGATAGACCAGCCAGGTCCTGTGCCAACTGTCCACCTAATCCTTGAGCTGCAGTTTCCACACCAATACAGCCTGCTTGCTCTCCCAGGGTCTGAGCTGGGGTGGTGCTCTGTAGCTAACACATGCAGCTGTCCCCAGGAGCTGCAGCCTGAAGTTCATGGATTGGCACTGACCAAGAAGCTAGAAGGTATAGGCTAAGACCAGAGAAGAAAGGAAGTGAGAAGGGTTGTGCCCAAGGCGTCTCCCACAGAATTTCCCTCTTCCTTTCTGCTCTGAACTTCAGGAGAGACAGCAAGATGTGGCTTTTGGATGAGTGAACCAGGAGGAAGCCTATCAAGGAAACAGAGAGCAGTGATGATCATAAAAGTCAGACTTGCCAAGATGGGGAAGAAACAGACTATAGGGAAAGGCATCTCTTCCTAAGAGGAATGGAGAGGCTGCAACCTGACTAGGCTCTCTTTTGTTACTCAGACTCCAGCTTCGGAAGGGGAAAAGACCCCTTTATACTATTAGGCTTTTATACTGCTGCAAAAAGGTCAGCCTCATGACAATCTTCTGGTAGGTGACTGATTCAATTATCCAACTCATTTGCACTTGAGGCTTACAGATCAGCGCAGCCAGAAGAACACAGCAACTAGCATGGTGCAGGTCAACAAGCCTGGAAATTACACTTGGAAAGAGAGGGTAGGGAATTAGTCTGGGGCAGGGGGCAGTGGAGATGAAAATCCACCTCCTATGTTGCAAGGCCCTACAGAGAGATTAGATCAGTTGAAGCAGGATGCTGAAGCCTCTTCCACCTTTGGTGTTTTCAAGATTATGTTAGGTAAGAAAGTTTCTTTGCTGTCTGTCTGGCTGAAGAGTCCCTGGACTCACAGAGACAGGTTAGCCCTGAGATAGATGCCTGATGATACCTGGCACCAGAGGCTCTCACATGCCTTGGAGCAGTAACACAAGGTGTCAGCTCCTCACACACAGAAACACAAGCAGCATGTCCCAAGTGGTTGGTCCAAAGCATACAGAGTCTGGTGCAACCGAAACAGCTTGAAAACCAGTCACAGCTTGAAAACCTCCTCCTCCACCAGTGCCAGCTGCACGAGAGCCAGCTCTGCAGAGCTGTCTCTGCAGCATTAGCCACTGCTGTCTCTCAAATGTACATCTTCCTTCCCATGCTGAGCCCCTCTCACCTTGCTCCTGCAGACACCTTGGAAACTCAGGAATTAACAAGGTCTTCAAGGGCAAATGGGAAGAATACCTCAGTACCTTGTTCTCTGTAGTGAGCCCCACACCCAATGCTTTCTCAGTCCAGTTTTCTGTCTCAGTCTATTTAGGTGAAGCATATTTTGGAACAGGTAGAAAAGCATAGATCAAAACCAACAATTTTCAGATATGTGACACAATGGAGAGGCTCCCAGCACTGCATGGAGAGAGGCCTGCTTGTGACGGAGGTCCACAGAGGCGAGGGAGTTAGACCCACCAACACAGCATGCTGTTGCTTTGGCCATCCTCTTAGAGCAACTCTGATTGAGCCTTCCTTGAAGCTTCTCCTGAAGTTCTCACCTCAGCACTGGCTTTTCCAACGGTAAGAATTATTGTCCACTATCATTTAATTCTTAAATTGGAACAGCTGTGCCAGGCAATTTGAGTAAAGACCCTCTCAGGATACCCTGCAGCCCAAGGGCTGGCACAGTCTTCAAAGGTGAGCAAGAGGAAGGGATTGAGAATCTCGGCAGAGCTGAGTGACTGGTGCACACAGGTCAGCAGAGACTGAAAATGTTGATGCACATACCTTAATTTACTGTAGAGCCATGGGACATGTATTCAGTCCCATCCCATTCTTGCATACCTCAAAGAATCTTACCTGGTGTGTTGTCAGAACTGCCTAAAAGCTTGTAGCACAATGGCTGGGGTCTAAACATCCCTGCATGGTTGTTGCAGTTTTTATCTGCTTCCTCTTTTCTGTACATAAGTGCACTAAGCACTATTTTTGGTAGCAGAATGCTACCATAAACCTGTACAGAGGTGATGTCTTTCTGAATCCACAGAGATGTATATCAATGGAACCTGGAATTCATGTTTGATAGAATGGAGATTTAATTAGGTGTGGTAAGAACCTAGGCAGATAAATAATTCAAAATGAATTGGAGAAACCAAACTAAACAGATTCATAATCCACTGAATGTGGGAGAAGTTGTAGGGATAGTCCTCGATGTGCGATTCTTATGTCCAGAAAACAGATACCAAGTGCCCTTATGCCCTTTGTGCCCTTTGTGGACAGCCCATCCACTGGAAGCCTCCTCTTTGGACCAAAGGCAGCATGTGCTCTGTGTCACACCATTACACAGCTCAGCTCCAGCCACACTGCAAATACTCAATTCATGTCTTGGAAAATAGTTGGGTGTGGATGGTACAGACATCAAGATGCCACTCACTGCTCCTGGAGATCCTGTTTCAAAGGACAGGGGGTTGCCTGTCTGTTTTTAAACATAAGGATATTTTAGAGAAAGAAAAACAATTTTTCATTAGGATACCTCCAATAGGGGTATTTCTGGCAGCAGCTGGAGGCAGAATGCTCTATAAATACAAAGGCATTAAATTGCATACAGCAGCAACCTGATCAGGGCTACCTTTTAATTTCCTGACATGAGCTGGCCGCTAACCCAATTACCCAGGGTCCCTGGAGGAGCCCTCATCCTTCCCAGGCAGCACAAAGCGAGAACCCAAGCATATCGCAGGGAGGTCAGCTGAGCTTTCACTGAAATCAAATGTCTTTTTGAGAACACGTGGTCTGGAAGCAGGGATGGGGACAGGAAGGGGAGGTTGCTTGAAACACTTTGCTCCATTGAGAGATTTTTTCATTTGAAAACAGAAATGAAACACTCTCCATCTCTTTACATTGCTGAAAAGGAGCTCTGCTGTTGATTCAGTTATCTGGATTTCAGAAGAGGATGAAGACAAAGTTACTAAGTGGAACTAGTTCGAGATGGCCAGTGTTTGAAAACCCTTGTTCAGATACTAGATGTCTGCACCAAATTCACCACCTCACAGAGCCATGTCTGTTCAGGATGACAGATTTGATTCCCTGGGAAAAATTTATGATATTAGCAGCTGGTAAGAGAAACAGAAGAGTTAGGACTAAATACCAGCAAAGTTCCACAGGGTTTCCTAATCTGCCAGGGTCTTTAATAGGAGAAGCATGGATTTAAGAGATAGCTGCTTCTGAAATCTGGAGATTATAGTCTCACCATCTCTGAAGTGGGGACCACCTCCAACATTAACAGAGATGCAGGCACTTGGGCAGCACAAGGGTTACCAGGTTATTGCAAATTCCTGTGAAGCAGGGTATTCCCAAAGACACCAGGGACAGGAGGGAAAGGGGAAGATAAGCTGAATGAACTTTGGGCTCTCTTATGCTGATTTATCTTTCCTGTTTCTCTACCTGGCCATGCAGTGTCAGTATCCACACATTCCAGCAATCATTACATCAGATATAATATTAGACAGATAGGAGTCCAAGAGCTTGGGAGATTTGTAACAAAGAATTTGGGATCCCTGTTAAATTTTAATATGTTCTCTAGCATTTCTTATGGAAATGCATTAGGAGCAAAGGAACAAAGCCTTGGAAAGGAATAACTGTACTTGGAATTACTAACATCACAACAGATACAGCTCTGGGAAGAAAGAGAGTCACCTAGGTAAGAGAAATCATATGTCTTTACTGGATGATTGCCTAATCTCTGTCTTGCTGTTAAAAAGCCTCCTTTTTCTGCATCTAGATCAAGACTATCTTCCTTTACCCTCCTTCCTTGCACTTGTAGACTTCACTCTCACTGCACAAGAAACAGCTGCTGGGTGACTCCTGAGAGCCAAGAGGCTAGGCCTTCAAAGACTTTCAGAATGGGACAAAACACCTCATTCAGGGCACGTTTCCTGTCCTGGGAATTCCCACTCCTGCTTTTAGCACATGAAATGCATGTAGATCTGGGGGACTCCTATCTTCTGCTTTCTGAAATAAGGTAATACCTGTCTATCACAGGACACATCCCCAAGACCCTTTCAGTCTTTACCCTCTTTCTTGGAAGCCAACCAGTGATGTCTGCAAGAAACTGGGCAGAAGCCACTCACATATCTCAGAAAGCCACTCACATATCTCAGAAAGCCACTCTTAGGACTCAGTCATGAGTAGGACTCTGAAAAGACAAATTTTAGCACTGGCAGGGAGCAGAAGACAACAGTTCTTCAGCAACATAATAAACATTATTTTTATTAAGAAGGAAAAGAAGACTCAAAGGTTGGTGGAATAATGGATGACATCTCAATGCCTGGACAAGATTTTTTTTAGACAGTTATTTTCTTTGCTGAATGGTTTGTCACTGTGTGATGTAACACATGATTTCATGTGCATGCACTTCATGAAAGCAATTAGTAACCCAGCTTTGTTTCTTTTTCCAAACTGTTTATGCTCCATTTGGTTCTCTGCAGATGTGCCAGCACTAAACAGCTTTAGAAACAATACAATCAAAACAGACCCACCACTGGTCAAAGCTCAGCCCATCAACAATGCAGGTGGTGTCTCTCTGACAACATATTAAAGAAAGGGTAAAACCATGCTGTACAGCAGCTGAGAGGGGTGAGAAAATATGGGAGAAACAGCCCTACAGATACCAAGGTCAGAGAAGAAGGAGGAAGAGGAGGTGCTTCAGGTGCCGGAGCAGAGATTACACTGCACTCCATGGGGAAGATCATGGTGAAGCAAGTTTTCCTCCTGCAGCCCATGGAGGACCACAGTAATGTAGATATCCACCCTGCAGCCCATGGAAGACCCCCCAGTGGAGCAGGTGGACATGCCCTGAAGGAAGTTACAGCTTGTGGAAAGTCTGTGGCGGAGCAGGCTCCTGGTAGGAGCCCATGAGAGGAGTCCATGCAGAAGTAGGTTTTATAGAAGGAACTGTGACCTGTGGGGGACCTACACTGGAGCAGCTTGTTCCTGAAGGACTGTAGCCTGTGGAAAGAACCCATGTTGGAGCAGTTTGTGAAGAACTGCAGTCTATGGGAAGTACTCACTTGGGAGAAGTTCATGAAAAATTGTATCACGTGAGAGGGATCTCACACTGCAGTGGGAGAACAGTGTGAGGAGGAAAGAGCAGCACACATGAAGTGTGATACACTGACCACAAACTCCCAGTCCCTGTTCACCTGTGCTGCTTGGGGCAGAGGAGGTAGGTGTCATGAGTGAGTTGAGCCTCAGAAGAAGCAGAAGTAGGAGGAAAGTGGTTTTGGTTTTGTTTTTATTTCTCAACATCCTACTCTCTTATTAACTGGCAATAAATTAAATTAATTTTCCCTAAGTCGAGTTTTGCCCATTACAATAATTGCTGAATGATCTCCCTGTCACTATCTCAACCCACAAGCATTCTCAGCATATTTTCTGCCTCTGTCCTGCTGAGGAAGGAGAGTGAGAGAGCAACTTGGTGGGCACCTGGTGGCCAGCAAAGGTCAACCCACCACACTGCCACACAGAGAAGGACTGACATCACTGGCCTTGTCACAATGCCACTCTACAAGGTGACACACAGGATTGCAACTTCAGAGAGGCAGCAGAGGTGTGGAGGGCAAAGCTGCGAGGTCATGTTTAACCAGCCAATGTCCAAAATAAAACCTCTGAACCCACATACACAAGCCATGTGTCATCTGAAATTACATCTGCGTCTTGAAGACAAACAAATTGCTGTAGAACAGAAAGGCCATGGGTGGCTAGAGCGTGAATGGCAAGGCTATATTCTCTCTAAAACTGACAAGGTAAACTGACAAGGTATATTGAGTTTTTAAAAGAGACCTGCCAAACTGCTGAAATTTCTCTATCCATCATTCCAGAAGGCCAGAGAGATCTAGATCTACTCTGTAGAGCCCAGAGTTAAAGAGCTATATTTGGTCATTGTAGTCACAAGACAGACAGTGATGGGAGCAAAGAGGCAATGTGGTGGACAAAACCAAGGATGCCCAGCTCTGAAAAATGCCTCTCCCTTGCAAGTTGGAGGGCATGCTTTCTTTTACCGGCCATCCCCACTGGCCAGACATGAATGTAGGTATCACCTTCTCCATTTGCAGTGAGCATTATCACAGGTTGCTCAGGTTTCCCTGAGCTTTGCAGAGCAGAGGGGCATGCACTTCTACCAGACAAAGCTGTGAAGATGCTCATTTCTCACTGTCTGCTGGTGCTTCAGCAAGGCCAAGAGCAGCAGAGCACAGGTTTTCTGGGGACAATGCCTCTCCACAGGGGCACTGGGACTGGAATCTGCTGGAATCCTAGACTCCACGCTCAGCAGCTTCCTATAGGAGCCTGTTAGTGAGGGCTAATTAATGCTCTCTGGGGGCACATTCCAGATGGAAGGGGAAAGTGAGAGACAGGCAGCCAGACAGGCCAACACTTGAGACATCTGAGCCAGTTGGGCTCTGTGGGCAGAGTGTTCTGCTTGCCACTTTTCCCAGTGAGTCTTGCCTGCCCTGCAGCGTCACGACAGGAGAACCTGAGACAGCAAAGCTCTGGTGTCCGTGCAGTTCCCTTGTTGCAATACATTGATCGGAGCTCTCTCAAAGAAAGTGGCCTGGATATCTGAGACACCTATTGATTGGTCCATTGGCTCTCTTTGTGCCCTGATCCTCATTCACTCAGCACTGCCTGAATAACCTGCACTTCTATGTTAGGGGAAGTCTCCCCAGATCTTAAAGGGCTACATTCACAGCTGTTTGCCTAGTTGCAGCCCATGTAGGGAGGAGAGATGTCTGGTGACCATATATGCAGGCTCTAAGGGGAGGACCTAAGTCCCTCCTGCAGCATCAAGCCGAGCACTTCAAGTATTAGGCAGAACTTGAAGTTGTGGCTACTTGTTTTTGCCGTCTTTGAGTACTGGTGCCTTCTGCTTGAAGAACAGGCTCATGCCACATGCCCAGCAGGCAGGAAATGGTATGTACATCATGCATGGTGAGAATAACCAGGAAAATGAGAAGAAATCATGAAGCCCTTAATTAGTTACTAATGGAATATCACACTTTTCTTCTTGAACAAAAGAACAGTTCCTTGACACAGAAACATCCCCACTAAGTTACAAACCCTCTGCCAAGGACATCAAGGAGAAACATGCCAAGAGAAGAACTGGTTTCTAGATCTTGCCTTTAAACAAACAACTGTTTTCCTCCAAACTTGTGATAATCAAGCAGGAGGAAAAACATGGCTTAGCAACCTTCTGCCATGGATGAACCCAGGGATGAAGAGATACACCAAGGGAAAAAAACCATAGGTCAAATATCAAGACACATCTTGTCCTAATGAATGCCTGGAGACTGTAGAATAGGCTCTCTGGGGAAACCAAGACATTGGGGATTTTAAAAAACAGTTAAACTATTAGAACTGTACAGCTGGGAACACTTGTGTCTTGGCACCAGAAAAGGAATGGATGAGCTAATAAGATGACCGATCAGCGATGGAAAAGACTAATGAACCCTTTCTAATCCAAAATCCCTTGTCAATTCTGCATTTTGAGCAAATCAAACAATTGTGGATTTGTTCTTTCTAGAAACTCCTGGCTCTGCGGAGACCAAAGAGTGTAAAACCATTTTTCTCCCTTCTTGGATTTGGCTTTTAAAGATGTGTATTGATTGAATTCTGTATATTAATACCTTGTGCTTCCACCAGGCTTCACATAAAGTTAACTAATTGGTCCTCATAATCCTTTTGCAAAGCAAAGCAGTAGGACCCTTATTCTCAGCTTGGAATACTGAGCAAAAGAAAGAGAAAATAAAATGCCTGACCAACATCACTTGACTACTCTGTGTTAGGGCAGAGGAGTCCTATTTGCAAATTGCTAGTGTAGTCTCCTCTTGATATTATCATGAGCTCTTGTATCTCATTGCTATCAATAAATCTTTATGCTGTATATTCCACAGCACTAAACATTATGGGCAGGATCACAGACACACTAGCATCAATAGCAAACCACTCTTCCCCAGTGACTTTAATGATGCCGGATCAATCCCGATATGAATAACTAAATACACTTCAGCACAAAAGCAGCCTTGGAGTCAAATTTCAGTTTGCCATGAGTAGTATCCCATAGAGTTCAGGGGTTCATGCACAGCATAGTGTGAGTGAATCTATGCTGCTTTCCAGACTAACTCTGGTCTGGAAGGAGTTTACTGTTTTCCCACAACTTGAAAGCTAAGACACAAAACCTTCACAGGACCCTGCTCTGAAGAGTGTTGAACTTCCAAAATTGGAAGCAGAAGACACCTTGGCCACACAGTCAGCATGCCAGCACCAGCTCCTGTGACTCCGCTCCAACAGCTGCCAGCTCTGAGAGACTCAACTGCTTGGATGCAGGGCAGCATAGATATAGGCAGCCAGCAAGCCTGGACCCATGCTGCCGCTCTGCTGCTCCAGTACTGGAGCCACTACAGGCCTTTAAGGTTGTTTTATGGGATTCATATGAATAGGCTACAGTGCATTATAAACCTGCGCTCCCACTAAAGCCAATGTCACTAGTGTGTATTGGCATGTAGAAAGGGGATACATCTCCTCCCTGAACTATCACATGAGGAGAAGCAGGTTTTCAGTGGTCTCTCTCTAACTACAAAGTAGGTGCCTCCTTCCCAGCAGTAGATCAAGATCCTCTGAGTCTACCACCTCTACATCTAGGCCAGGGTGGGCCAGACTACACAAGTCTGCATCTCGGCCCCTTGGTAGCTCGTGTGCTCTAGAAGGAAGATTTTTAACGACAGAAACTACACATCCATCGAAAAACAAAACTGGTTTAACACCTAATCTACATTCTTTACAACATTGGCTTCCATCAGCCTGCCTCTCAAGAAATGAGAGAGCCCTACTGAAAAGCAATACACACTCAAGTGACATCATACAATTCATCACCAGCTGCTATGATGTTATGACCTGGAAGAGAGTTGTGTGCTAGTGTCTTGGCTCCAGCATACAGGACTCTTGCAGTCCACAGCCAGCTGCTGTTCCTTGTGGTTAAGCTGAGGGGACCATGCTCAGCCAGGTACAGCAATGAAGGAGGTTACATGCAATGCTTCTCCTTCCCTCCCCCTCCTCCCCTCACTGCCTTTCCCAGAGGGACCCAAGGGAAACAAAGTTTTAAAGTCAATCTATAAGAATGTGTTTAATTGCCACTGAATTCCCTATGGTTCACCTTGAATGGATAAGGATTGAGGAGGAGGAAAAACAGCACAAGAGAGAAGCTGAATACTGCTCAGAGACCTCTGAACACATCAACAGACTGAGCACAACACAGGTTGAGCATGCAGGGCAGCAATCCACAGCTCCCAGACAAACTTGTGCTACCACCCATCTTCAGAAAGTCTCTTGAGTGGTAATATGGGCAGACCTTCATTGCACAGGGTGCCACAGCTGTGCATTAACTCTGTCCTTCCCTTATGATGTCCAGCCAACCCAGTCATGACCACGAAAGACCTCCTCCTCAACAATGAAAAATGACCTGGGGGCAAGAAGAGCAACACCCTCCAGCGCAGGGTTAGTTTGGGAAAGGAAACAGTCTGGCACAGCCAGTTTCCAGTTATTTGTCAAATTTGCAAGTAGTAGAAATAATATCCTAGCATAAGGGTGCTAACTAGAACCACTCTCCTCTCTGGACTGCCCTCTTAGTCACCGCCTATCCTGACTCTTTTACAAAGCCTATAAAAAGATTCCTTCAGAAAGCCAGAGTAGGCAAGCATGTAGTTAGCCTCGGAGATCCTGCAAGGCCTGGAGTCCCAGGCACTGTCAGGACAGAGAAAAATTCTCATTCTGACTCTCTTACCTTCTTTTAGCATCCCCACTTTGAGGCATTTCATGAAGCGACAGGCCTGACAGGATTTGCGCCTCCGTTTCGTGATCTCACATTCATTGGTAGCCGGGCAGCTGTATTCAATATTCCCTGAAATCAAACACAGAGATGGTCACCCAGGAATCACATTTTCCCCACTGATCCAGGGACAGGCTGTAGTGCCCAGATATTCCCAACACCATCAGTCTGTGTATGTTGTACGTTTGCTCGCTAATTTGCACAGACACATCCTGTGAGTCTACAGCCAGCTGACCTATCCAAGGGGCTGATTGCAATGCTAGGCTTTCAGGCACTAGAGGCACGTGTCCTCTAGGTATGTCATCATCCCCTGTGCTGCACCCTTTATAATCTGGCCTGTTCCCTGAAGTCCAGGGCTGAGCATGGGAGCAGTTCAGACATTAGCAGCATTTCCTTTGCTGCCAGTCTTGCTCCACGTCTGTGGGATGGATGGCACCTGTCCTTTCTTGCCTCACTGGGGGAACCAGCATTTTCTCCTTTGCTTCCTCCTGCCAGTAGGCATACTACAGGTAGCAGGGAAGCAGTAGGTCTAGATTGAGAAAGAGATAAGACGTCCTGTAAAATGAACATAGGTTACCTGTGCAAATCTTTACAGTTTTACTTTATTAGTTCTTGTGCACCTGCCTCTCATCCCTTCGCACAGAGCATTATCGCTTCTCATTCCCTTTTCGTTTACGATCACGTTGCAACACTGTCTCCAAGACAAAACAGGGAAAGAAGCATCCCAAATTTATTTCTAGTCAAATCGTATTGTACTGGAAGCCAAGAATGTAACTAAAACATGGAGCAAGAGTCTGATATGAGGATGTAAGTGGAATTATGCTGGATCACAGTGGAAGGTAACAATTATTTGGTACTAGAAGGCAACAAACAGAAACAGCTCTCTCCATCTTGCCATTTGTTTTGAGGTGATGTTTCTGAAGAGGGCTATTCAATGTTTGCTGCAGGGATGGACTAGAAATCTAAGCTTGGCAGTGATGCATTGACAATGGCAATACATTTAAGACAGTCTAGATACTGGTAAATCCGGCAGCACTGAAAAGGGTATCTAAGCTCTACAGTCAATTCAGGAGAATGGAAAAGTTGGTCTGATGATTGAAAGCAGGAAACTGAGATTCAGTAGTTCAATCAGAGCTGTAGGGAGAAATGTAGGTAAGAGCTGAGACAACAGTATGGACTTTGTAAAACATCAGATTAGAAGCAGAGTTTACAGTTTGTTAACACTGGGACAGGACTTGATTTTCGTTCCTACTTCTGTAATGGATTTTTATATTCTAGTGCAAGACCCTTCCCTCTCTAAATAAAGATCAACAATCTGATATATATCAATCTTTGGGCGTGGTGATTAGACCTTGGGGCTAACTAAGCTGTTGGAAAGCCTCTTGAAAATCTGAGTGGAAAAGCAGAGCACAGATTCAGTAGAAAGAAAGCACTATTTATTTCTGTGTTCTTGGCCCATTCTGGGTGAGACTCCAGGAACACACAGCTCCCAAAGCCTAAAGGTGATTGGCCTGTTAGTTACAAACATTCTACCTCTTGCTTGTCACAAGACTTGCAACTTGACCCTAAGCTCCACCCCAGCCACCCCATTCTTCACCACTGCTCATCTACCCCCCAAATACAGTTTATCTGCAGGAGCACAGTGTGCTGCACAAGTTGCTTCCGATCCGGCTGTATGTCGTCATTGTGCAGCACCTGCAGCCACATATCAACGTTCTCAGAGAGCTGGAAATTGAGATTCAAGCTTGATCTCAAGGTAATAAACAAACTCCTGCTCTAAACACAGAGTTTCAGCACATTACAGACCCATGAGTACAGTGGCCAAGATCTCATGATCAGACACTTGCTGTGCCCCACACAGGAAGGAACACAGCAGGAACAAACCTGGGATAAAACTCAAACAGAGTCTCACTTTGTTAAAGTTTTGCCTTTGTTTCAGTCTTAACCTTTCTCACCAAACCCAGGATGAGAGTTCTAGAGAGACACAAGATTTCACGTTTTGTGGTCCAAAGGCCAAAAATTTGACCCCTTACACAGAGACACTACACCAAGGGCACTGAGCTTTATAGCAGCTGGAGGCAGTGACAGCCCTCATCTGAAAGCTCAAGGTCCCTCCACAGTGTCAAGAAGATCCCCCACCTTCCCCATGCCTCCAGGCCCTGGTCCCCTTGACAAGTAAAGTACTGGAAAGGGTCTACAAAAAATATATCACAACTAAATGTGATAGTGTCAGAGTATGTGCACGTACTAGTTACCATACACATGCCGGATGCACACAGCTTGAATAAGCAGTTCTCAAAGGCATTTCTGTACTGGGATCATGACTGTTAAAGGAGCAGAGCCAGAGGAGAGTGAGCACTGGGCAAGCACCCCTTCCTGGACAGCAAAGCAGTGGTCACCAGGTAGTGCAGCAGCCCGTAGTCTGCTAGTTAGCACATATGAAAGAATACATTCAGCACTGGTAGGACATCCCATTCAGCATGCTTGTTTGCCTTCACATTTAACACGGGCTCATGTGTCTCTTCCACACACTGTGCCCAGTCTGAGGGAAGAAAGCACCAGCAACTGTCTTACAGTCCTCTCTATAGGTGCAAATGCTAGGGGTGAGGCTCACTGTACCCTCTTCACACACGACAATGCTGCCAAAGCAAATGGCACTTTATGCCAGGCCCAAAAACATGCTGTGTGCTGCATGGACTGAGAGCCACAGCTGGGGGCAATACCTGCCATTATTGCAGGAAGCAGCGACATGACCAGGGGAGGCACAATCAGCATTACCCAAGCAGAACTCAATCACGAAAAACTATCATCTCCAAAAGTTTAACAAAGTTCTCTGACTTTTTTTTTTTTGTGTCTCAATTTCTTTTATGGGTCCTGGGGCTGGCTGCCAGCACAGTGAGCTGCTCACAGCTCCCTGTAATTTCTGTAAGTGCCCTGTGATAAAGTGATGAGATTAACTCATCGAAATTCCAACAACCTCCCAGTGGCTGGCGGTCACACCAGCAGCCCAACTGCCAGCGCAGGGGGCTCAGAGAGAGATTCCCCTTCACTGCTGCAGCTGGGGGTGCTGCAAAGTCCTGCAGAAGAGCGTCAGCACACAAGGGTGCACTTGCAACTCTCTATGCAACAACAGAATTTGAGTCAAGTCTCTGTGTGTAATGAACAGTAGATTATGTGACCCAGAAGGAAAGGTCAGAAAAAAAACACATAATCTGATAGGCAAGGCCTTACTTTGAGCTGTTGCTTATTAGAGAGATTTCCTTTACCTAGATAATATTTACATTGATCTGAAAAAAACTGGTAGAACCTCACCGATACCATGGCACAAGATTTACCTAAAAACGGCTTAAAAAAATCAAATGATGGATGACAGGATCACAGTTTGGATTTCTTCACATGTCCCCTTGGAAGGCAAATCACTTCCTCTCTGTGTCCTAGTTTGCTCATCTGCAAAATGATAACGAACACCAAACCTACCTTCTGGGAAGATTGCGAGTCTTTATTCATTACGGTTTAACTGTACTTTAAAGCCTTTAGATGAGAGATACTAAGAAACAGCGGAGGACTATTAAAGTGATAGAACATGTTTTTTATGCTGGAGAACTGCAAAATTACCCTATTTTCTGCAAAATTAGACCTTTGACTGTTAAACAACTTGGAACATAATTTCCAGTGCAGACATAATAGGAGCACCTGAAAATTGTACACCAGATCTTGATCATTCAAGAAATTCTATATTCACCCTACTTCTCTAGAACAGGAGGGACTGGGAAGAGCAGAATGCCTCCCTGAGCTTGGGGAGCACAGCGAAGTCCTACCCAGCTCCTTCTTAAATTGTGGATAGGGCTCCTCAGGAGAGTTGAGTTTGGAATTAGTACAGCACTGAGGGCACAAGCTACTCCCTGCTTCCTGATTCTAACCTTTTAGAAAGCCTTTCTACAAGGAAACTCAGGAAAGACTAGATAGAAATAACCAAGAAAGTCTTTAAAGCTAAATAATTTTCAGCATCTGATTGCTGAAGAAAACCCATCTCTCTTTTTCTGGTTTCTTCTTCATTGCCATTCACTTAAATTAGCCCTTCTAAATGAGGCATCATAGCCCAAGTCCTGGTGAGAGGAGAGGTACTTTGTAAAAGTCAGAGGAAAATCTCTCCAGTGATCTGCATGAGGTAAGAAAGGTTATTTTTAAGCCCCAGTTTTCAAAGAAAGGAATTCAAATATTGAACCTGTAAAGCTTCATTTAGGAACTTGAATAAGCAACCTGATTTTCAGCAGGGTTGTCCTATGCTTCAAGGGACATGTCCCTGATCTAGGTGCCTGAGTATATACAAACATCAACAGAGGCTCTTATTTTTGGAAAGGAAAAATATCAACACAAAAAACCCCCGAAGCCCCACAATACAAAAAAACAACACCCCCCAAACAAAAAAATACTCCAACAAAAACAAATCTCCCCACAAGTGTTTATCACTTGCAGGAAAATGAGTTTGGAAAAGCAGGTGAGATAAGCCCCAGTGCTTGGATTAACCAAAATTTTACTTCATGCGGCTGATAACTAAAATACCCAGAAATGTGAGCACTTGACACTATGAGAGGAAAAGGGAATACACAGAGGTGTAACAACAGCACTGTTCGCCTCCTCAGGGTGGCACACCTGGCTCCTGCTCCACAAAAGAGCACTTGGACATTTAGTACAACTCAAATCAGCCTCCTGCTTGCACAGGGAAGCAGGACATGGGCCCTGGGGCTCCCTACCAGTAGCAAGTTTGTCTGTAGGGTTTCAGACACAGAAATACTTTACAGAAGTTGCACAGAAAAGGTCCTTCTGCACAGAGTTCTCTGTACAGGTGCACTGAGGCAAACAGAAAACACAAGACTAATAGACCTCAGGTTGCACTGGAAGTGGTTTTTTAAATCCAAGCACAAGATTTGTGAATAGTAAGCAGCAGTCAGGTGCTAGATCATGAAATACTGCACTTTCCCTGGTTAAGCTTCAAAAGCTTTTGGAAAGCTGTGAACTCCCACCTGAAAAGTAGCAGGCACATTTCTGAGAAGGACAGAAGGATAGAACAGTGCTTGGCTTCCATGGCTGCTACTGTAGGGACTTAAAACTTCCTTTGTGCATGTAGATGGCAATACTCTTCCGCTCACAAAAAACTTTCTCAACTGCTGCTCCCTTCCCATGAGCCACTCTAAGCACTGTAACAACAATCAGGAAGCCCTAGAAGACTATGGATTTTATTACAAGCCTGTTATAAATCCCTAGAACTGCATTATTCTGAACTGCATTATCCACATTTTAAGCCCCTTATTGATGTAAAGGCATACCAACAAGGCAGTTCTGTTGCTACACTCACTGGGTTTGAAGCTTGAAAGACTCGACAGGAAATCCACAGATGCAGAGACTTTGCCTAATACACCACTTGCCTACCCAGAAGATGATGGTAAATGTGTCTCTTCTCTTTGACTCTCCAGTAACCAGTTCTTCCAATATCACTCCTCGCAAGTCCCGTTGTATCACCTTATGGGTGTGAGTTCCATGCACACAAGGAGATGATTCACAAAGATCAGAGAGAGAAATCTTAATTCAGATTTATTTTGCTGAGCCCTAAGCTTTTATTTTATATTAATGGGTCATTTTAGAAATAGCCTTAATTTTCACCATTTGAAGATGAAAAATAGATGAAGGGTAGTCATAGTCATGAATATGTTGAATAATAAAGGACTCATATGGTTATACAGCCCTGCAATCAGTTAATATCCAAAAGAGACAAAACTACCTACTAGTTGTAATGATTGACAAACAAAAGATAACGACAATATATCTGATTGATACATAATGCTCTATCTACTGAGTAAACTATTCAGAGAAGGAATAGAGTTAGATTAAGAATTTGTACCATGTAAGAAAGCCAGCATTTGCCTTTGTCCTAAATTTGGACAAAAGTATTGTTTAGGATTTCCATGGAACAGAAATTCAAAAAATTTTAATTTAGAAACATCCAAAACACAATACCTTTCATGTAACATACCTGTTCCATTACATTCAGCTAATATGAAATTTTTTGTTTCAAATCAGACGTCTCTTGAGCATCAATAGCAGCACACTTCAACATGCCTGAAATTCAGATTCTCTCCTATCTGCACTAGATTGCACATTCCACAATATTCACAGTCAGGTGACGTCCATGACACATGTGAGGACACTTGCACCATGGAGGTCAATGTAGATTGCCAGTAGAATATAATCTCACGATGCAATGCAATGATAGAGAAACATGATTTAAATTTTGTCAGGCAGCTTAGCTGACCGATAATGCGTCAGGTCGGTTCAGAATTTCTGGCTCTGCCTCAAAGCATGGGAAGTCCAGACCTTAGGTTCAAAATAACATGTTCAGAGAGAACAGGCCTGCAGCCCAGTGGCATGTTCTGTCATCTTGTCTCAGGTTTTCAGTTTTCCATCTCAAGCATTTCCAGTGCTGCAAAGTGGAAATGACACACAGGTTTCCAAACCTTGACCTTTCTTTTGGGCCATGTAACACAACAGGAGAGAGGTCATAGGTGTGATATCCCCCCATAATCTGTGGGACAGGTTAGGATGTATTGTGTGATCCTGTCTTTGTTCAGCAAAACCAAACACTCCAATTCATCTTGAACTGAATCAATGGTTTGGATTTTCCTGCCTTCTTTTCTTTTTCCTATCATTAAAATTTTTCTTGGGGAAATCTGACTTGGTAAAAATTCCACTTTTCTTTGGAAAAATCCTACTGACAGAAAATTCTCATAGAGCAATATTAGTGATCTCAGAGATAACCAGTTGCATCCCTGCTGGCATTTAGCCTATCTTCTCCCCATCATTTGAAAAACAACAGCCCTCGTGTTGTCCAGGACAGGCTGGCCTCATCTGGCTAAGTGGGAAAGTGAGTTGCAGAGCTGTCATGCTCAAATAAGGTCTGCAGCTTTAATGCCGTTCTTCTTGCTGCTCTGCTACAGCAGCAGAGGGAGTGAAGAGGCTATTGCAAGATGCTCCTGCCCCAAGATAGGCAGGTTTTCCATAAGTTCATGCAGCTAAAAGAACCCCATAGGCAGACTGGGGTCATTTGTAGCAGGGGAGCGGGGCTAGTTGGAAGGGCAAATTCATGTGAAGCTTCTCCTTCATGATCAGAGGTATCTAGATAGTGTAATAATTCAGGAAAGACTTAGACTCATTTTATGGCAGCATGCATACCTAACATAGGGCCAGCAGAATAAGTACTGCCATTAGATTTTCATCTGTCAATACTCAAGCACAGAGAAGTGAAGTGGCTGGTCTGAGACCACAAAAGCCTGATGATGAATTTACCTACTGCATCTGGGGAATCCTGGGGTCATCGCTCCATCTCTGTGCTCTAACCATCGAGTCAATGCCACTCCCAGATACCAAATCATGGCAAGTCTTTTGATACTAGCAGGGAATGCAGTGGTATAACATACACATCTGCATGCTTTCTGCAATGTTAGGCAGACTGAATGAAGATGTTTTCACTTTGTCTGTTAGATGCTTAACACAGCTACTGAATATAATAAAGTTGCAGGATAAACACCTTTTGTAAATGCTCTTGCCACTCGCCTTCTCTTTTATATGATCCTTAAATCCTTTTCCCTGCACACCCAGGGCTATGCTTGGATATCGCATGCACTGCAGCAGAGCCCCAGGAATGGTGCACTTTCTTGACTCAACCAAACTCTGCAGCCCTATTTGCTGCCGACTCCCGTGGGTTCAGCCTTCAGTTTCATAGTTGAAATTGCTCACCCTCAGGCACAGCACACTCGACTCTGACACTCTTTGGAAGAAAAGCATTTTGGTACCTCAGTCGCCAGAGCAATCTGATGACAGAGTGAGAGAGATTTCCACTTATTTCTTTCCCTCATCTGTTACACGTTAACAGGCAATCAATTAGGGAACTACAGGCAGAAAGAATATGGCTGTGCTGGGGAGAGAAGGCTGGAAGGAAGCACTCTCCCCTCTTGGGATTAAGTCAGCTGACACATCACTCAGGCTGACATAGGCTCTAGGTACTGTTACCCTGCATCATTTTCTTTTCATTCTCTCTGAAAACTCTTC
Source organism: Neopelma chrysocephalum (assembly GCF_003984885.1). Lineage (NCBI taxonomy): Eukaryota > Metazoa > Chordata > Aves > Passeriformes > Pipridae > Neopelma > Neopelma chrysocephalum. The sequence continues at coordinate 34,465,070 of NW_020897693.1, read as the reverse complement.
AAAAGTTCCTAGGTCTTCTCCTCTTTCTCCAGGTCTCCTGCTCTGCCACAGAGGTGCTCCAGTATTGCTCCCAGGAGGAGTTACTTATCTTGTTTCTTCCTGTATTAGGAGTCCCTAGGACTTTGCTTCAGAGTGCTACCCTGTCCCTCCTTTAGCACCTGAATATGCCTAAAAGAAACACTAGGAATGGGTCAAGAGCTGGAGAAGGGATGGAGTCAGTGCTGACAGTCAGAAGTGCACGTAAAAATTCACATTCAATCACAGAGATTAAGCAATGACAAATCACACAAAGCCCTGCCAGAGAACTGGTCAATGCCCTAAAGATGGCAATGATTTCCACATGGCATAATAAAGAAAAAAGTGTCAGTGTGGAAGAGTGATTATTTCCACAGCTGGATAACAGGAAGGAGAGTCATCTAAAATCTAAGAAACCAAGCTAGAAATAGTGACTTTTGCAGAGACCTGGAATGAACTGCATCCTGGACTGCTCTGTCCACTGCAGAGTTGAACATCTCCAGAAACAGAGTGTAATCAGACCCATTCGATTAACAAAATGAGTGCTCTCTCCATATGTGCATTTCTTTCATTTCACAGGAGACAAGGCAGTATTGGTGTGGTGGATTGACCCCAGCCAACAGCCAAGTACACGCACAGCTGCTTGCTCACAGGACACCTTGTCTCCAGTCAGCCCATCTTAGCTGGGTGAACTCAATACACTTTCCACTGGAAGACGAATGATCCTGTCCTTTTTCCAGTTAGAGAAAGTAGGAAATAAAGGGAGTATCTGTATGTCCAACCATGTTTGCTCACATGGGGCACGCGTAAGCAAGTACACCCAAGCATCATGGGTGTTGGATGTTATCTGGATGCACTCCTGCTTTTGGCTATATTGTAGCTGTGCGTGTGCACATCTGCAAGCACACCTTTGGCAGGCAGGACACAGCCATACCCCTCATATGTGAATTGTACATGCAGGAGCAATGCACTGCAATTCATCTATTCATGCATGCACTGAGGTTTTCAAAATAACCTGAGGAATTTCTCATCCTTAGTAAGACTGACACAAACAGGGTATCTTTGTCTTCTTCAGTGACTAGTTTTTTTATCTTCAAAGAAGATGCATCTTAGTGAAAGCCAGCCAGGCTAGGAACTTGGCAAAAGTTCCTACCACCACATAGCCTAACTTCATGTTCATGTTCATTTGGGAGGGCCAGAGCTGATTAGGAGGAGAGAGGAAGCATACAAAAGGATAGAGGCTCAGGTACATTACATGCACTCTCCCCTTCCCCATTTTATGTGACATTGCAGTCTCAGCAATGTCTGGGGCTGTGGCCCTCCACTTCTATGGAGTGAATGCTGCAGTTTGGATTCCTTCCCACCGTACCTTGAATAGTCCTCTTGAAGAAGGCTTTGCATGCCTCACAGGAAGCCACGCCGTAGTGGTACCCAGATGCAATGTCCCCACACACCAGGCACAGCCGCTTGGGGATTGCATTGAGCATGTACTCGCACTTGGTGGGTGAGTCCTCCATGATGGCGCTGGCACAGTCGTCGTAACGCTTACGGCAGGACCCACCACCAATCCCCGTGCCATTGAACATGGGGGGTGAGTCTAGGCCATTGGGGTGGCCACCCATGGCGATGCCATAGCCACCGCTAGCATCGGAGGAGCCGCTTGGGCTGTGGTGGCTGATGGCGTCGATGCCAGAAGACGGGCTGGAGGGCTCGGTCTTGATGAAGGACCCACAGCTGGAGGAGAGGTGCCGCTCCTCTGTGGCCATTCTGCCGAGCAGCCTGCGGGGAGAGAGCAAAGGCACTCAGCGACCTCCTGGCCAAACCCAGCTCCAGGTTAGTCAAAAGAGAGCCCTCTTTTTCCCACCTCAGTTCAACTCCGGTTGGCTCAGACAGTTCAACCCCACCCAGGTTCTTCTTCAGGAATATCGGTACAATAGCCCGCCTGCTCCCCACAAACTCACATTAGAATAAAGCCAAGGATATTCATGTAGGTCATATTATCAGGCTGTTCACAGGCTGTAGGGCTGGGAAGGGGCATCAGTGCCGATCAAACACAATCTACCCCTGAGACAGCAGAAAGAAATGAGCTTGCCTGTGGCAGGCCAGGTGAAAAAGATGTTTGGTTAGTTCAGAATATGCTGCCCTGGCTTTAAGCAAAAAGTTCAGGAACAGACCCTGCAGAAAGGACCTGCTCAGACTGGATTTTCATTTTTTTACCTGTAATACAGAAATCTTTGATCAATTTTCAAGTTGAATTCCTCCTCTCCCCCCCATTCCACCCTCCACTCTGCAGCACTATCATCACTAAAAGAGGAGCTTAGAAACTAAAGGAAAATAATCTGATCAAAAATTTCTTCTGGCTGAATCTTAAATCTTAATCTTTCTTCTATTTACTAGTATTGGGCTTTTGCATAGACACGCAAATTCCCACTTCTTAAAGAGACGATTATGCTCTAAAGCCTATGGAATCTTTACCAAATTTGCAAGCTATTCTTATTTGTTTTAGTTCACAGATAGTCTTATTCCTTATATAAATGTTCAATCTTTTTTTTCAGAACACTGCTAATTTTTATGATATCTAAAGCAATGAGTTCCAGAGATTACTTGTGCAGTGTACAAACAAGCAAAAATTCCACTTTTAAATTCCACTTAAAATTTTTAATTTTTAATTCCACTTTAAAATTCCACTTATTTGCCTATAATGTATTTGCAGCCTTTCAGATTCCCTGAACATGTCCTGGCTCTCCTCAGGAAATGTAGTTTTGCCGTGTTCTCCTCATTCAGTTCTTCATTATCTATATAATTGCTCTTCATGCAGAAGTTTTTGCAGATCTCTTATCTGCCTCATCATCCATCTCTGAACTTCCTCTAGTCTGGCTATTTCTGTTCAGTCCAGAACAGAGTTCAATGAGCCAGCTCCTCAGCAGCATGACACTGGCACTGCTCCATCACTTCTCCGGCTGAAGGTCTGGACAACAGTCAAGACAAAGGCACGCCATCAATTACGTAGTGATGTTACAATATTTTCAATGTTATTTTCAGCCTATCTATTGTATAACTCCTTACACTGTTTGGTTTATTTCCCTCTTTAAATTAAAATCTAAATTGTTACCATTTCTTCAGCATAGCATATCAGAAAGTTACTTACTGCAATCCTCAGATCTTTTCCTGAGTTGCTGCAGTTAATTTAGAATCCATTAGGATGTATGAAAAATCAAATTATTGCCTTCTGGTGTGCAATGTTTTGCAATAGTCAACAGCATATCTCATCTACCACTGTGCTTTGCAGTCCACACACCCAGCTTTATTAAGATCCTCTGGGGTTCTTCAGTCTTTCATGATAGTTTGATGTCATCTGCAGTCTCATTGTTCACCCACTTCCCAGATCATTAACATACGGATCAAACACCACAACACTGATCTTTGTGGGTGATTTGTGTTAACCTTTATCATGCTGAAAATTGACTTCTCTTTCTTCTCTGGGTAGGGTATGTCTACCCTTTCTTTCTGTCTCTGACACTTTTTAATTGATAATAGTATTAACCTGAGAGGTTAAATTTTCCCTTCAGCAAGATAATTTGTCAAAAGCTTTACGAAAAACTAAACACATGCATTTTTCTGATGACATGGCCAAAGAATTTTGAATGACTAGGGATGCTTCACTTTTCTTTTTGGAAGCTCTGGTGGTTTAAAGTTACCATACCATGGTCATGTGGGTAATTTCTATTTCTATTTCAGTTTCAGCCTATTTACCTGGTATTTGTGGCAAGTCCTTCTGCCAAGAGGTCAAAGCCATCAGGGGACAAGACAAAATATTCTGTGAATCAGCAAGGCTGGAGTGCACACATATATATATCACATCTGTGTGTCTGTTGATAGGAATATAGATGTTTGATATGCAGCAAATTCACAGTCGCATCCTTATGATCTCACTTGACCCAAGTATTCTCCCTTCTCTGTTTCATCCTCAGTGTTTGACCTCATCTCCTATCTCTGGGATCGATCAGCCAAGTTTGTTATTTGGCAAGACTGTTGACCTTGAGAGTATGGGCAGGCATCTCATGTTCCTCAGCTGCTTTGCCTGGTGTTACCTGAGAGGAATCCAGGGTTTGGTCCGTCTCAGAGACAGTGTGATGAGTTGATAAATGCCCATGCTTTTGCCTAGAGGGCCACATCGAACTAGAGGTCATGGAGCAGTTACAGGAATAATTGCTGCAGGTGCATTCATCTCTAATCCTGCAGGGCTCCTAGACAGACTGCAGAACTTCTAGTGTGATGCCAGCTGACTGTGTGGGCAAAGATGAAGCTTTGCTAACTGAGAGCAGATCTTAGCATCTCATAGCAAAGCTGAAAGCTGCTGTGCTGGCCTCGTTCTGGGGCCTCTCCCTACCTGAGAAGTGCAGTTTTGGTAAAGATATGAAGATCACAGGACACAGCAACATGAGATTAGGGTCAAAATGGAAGGCAAAATGACCATAAAACACTGTTCGGCACTGAGGATCTCCACAGTAAAAGGAGCTGGAATCACAAGGACAACACTACAAAAAAGGCATGACAAAGAGATGAGCTGTACTGGCAGATTCCATCAGCAGAATCCAAATCCCAGCTTTTGTTTCTTAAATAGCCTAACTTTCATAGATGACCTCAAGAGGACTTCCTGAGATATTTCCCTCCAGTGGAGGGGAAAAAAGGCTTCTCAACTCACAACTTCAATTAAGGAGCCTTCCTTCCCAAGCATGCAAACAGTGACTGTTTGATAGTGAATCAGGGATAGTAACAACCCCCTACATCCTTCCAGCTGAGGACCCTCCTGTTCCCTTCCAGGAGGCAGCAATACATAGGGAGTGCTGGTTAGACTTCAGCCATTTTCTCTTGTGTTTTTCTTTTCTGGCCTCTGACTTTCTGCAAGTCTCATGGAGATTCCGTGCTGATTTTTAAAGAGAGTCAGAGTGTCCCCTGGCAATGAGATACATCTTGAACTTCAAGAAGAACAGCTAAATGTTTCTTGCAAAGAGTTCAAAGTGATGAACAGTCATTTTGCTCGGCTCTAGTTACCTTAATAGGAATGTAAAAGGAGAGAGACTTGATCCAACTCTCCTCTGTGCTGGCACAGGAAACTCCGTTACTATTTCTGTGCCCATGTAACAGGCTTAAAGGTTCTAAACATTTCGTTCTTTTCACCTTTCCTCATCATAGGTCATTCCTTCTAATCCCTTTAGCATCTTTGTGGTCCTTCTCTGGATTTGTTCCAACTTGCCTGGGTCTCTCTTGCAGCAAGGTGCCCCGAATTGCACAGCGCAATGCCACAGCACTACAGGGGAGAGTCACTCTGGAAAGCACACAGCCGGGCAGACATATGGACCAACTGAGCAGTAGCTTTGCCAGACATCAGGTTGCACATCAGCTCACATCATTTGATAGTTACTGTCTCACCGGGACCTCTCTGAACATAAGCTGCTTTTGCCACTGTGCTCTGCGCAACATGAAATTTGGAGATTCTCCTTGTTCTAAACTAGATCCAGTATCATCTTTAAACTACACAGTGCTAATTGCCACTTGTTTTACCAAAGCCTGTTCATAACATTCAATTTTTCAGGCTAGCTCTTCTTTTTTCACTCTGATCTTTTTTCTAGTACCTTTCAGTTAAGTTAACTGTAAATTTGAGACTGATTGCTTTACATTTTCCTCCACTAATGAATATTTACAGTCGAAACACTGCCCTTTTGAACACCACCTTTGCAGAAGGATAAAGAATATCTCTAACCCTTCTGTTTACACTCTGTCATTTGATCCATGATTCATTTCACAGGATTTGTATCAAACCCAATTTGATCTAATTTCCCTAATAAGATTTTGCACAGCTTTGTGTCAAAAGCTCATGCATGGTCCAGAGTCAGTCTATTCATTCCATTCCTTTTGCTCGCTAATTATCTAATTGTGTCAAGAAAGGTTATTGTCTGCTGTATTCCTGTTTCATAAACCCACTGCTACTTATCAGTAACAACGGTGTTAGCCTTTATGTGCTTACAACTGCCCTCAGACAAGCATGGTCTGATCTCAGTGATTCTGGATGTAAATACAAAAGTTTAGACCAAGTTGAGATTGTGCTTTAGGTTTTTATCCATTAGTGTTCTCTCCCTTGGGTAGTGATATTGAGTTAATGTTACAAGCTTCCCCAATTCTTCTCCAGCCGTTCATCTTTTGCTGTTTCTCTACAATGGCTGGTATTTAGCCGTTAGTGGCTTATGAGTTTAATGCTCTCTAAGAGAGCGAAAGATTGCTAGATGGACAGGACCTGAAAGGAACAAAAGACTAGTGTTATAAAATTAAGGCAGTAAATATTGGCCCCAATTTTTTTTCTTTTAAACTTCAAGGATTACAAGTTTGGAATTGGTGCAGATAAGGCTATTTTACTGCACATCTTTTGAGGTTATTTTTGCCAGAAATAGTAATCTGTAACTACATTCACCTCTTTAACTCCACTTCTGGATATGGAAATTACAATAATTCAGTAGTCCTTATCTACAAGCCTTCACCTGTCTCAAGAAAAAACAAGGCCCACCACTCACACCTGCTTAGCAAGACAGGCAGAACAATATCCAGCTTTGTAACAGAAGGTAACTTCTCCCCACCAGGAGAATTTTCTATCAGCTAAAAGTATCCACAATTCAGTAACTTAATACCATTTGAGCATCTGAGTGCTCATGTAAACCCAAGTCAATGACCCTGTACCTTCTCTATTGCAGCTCTCCATATTCCTAACTGGATCAAAAAAAAAGTTTAGTGACAATGCTGCTGAGCTTCCTTAGTGGCTGAATCCTCATCTTTCATAGGAAATACAAGGATAGCTCAGTTCTACACTCCAGTTTCCTGAAGGAGGGTATGGAATGGGCATCTGAACATCCAGAAGTTCTGCCATGTAGTCTAGTCCCTTCACCAGTCTTGCCTGAAAAAGTCACAAAGTCATCAAGCCAGCATGTTGTTCCAAGAGTAAGATTAAAAGTATCATTACAATGAAAGTTGAAATACAGTTGTAGAACTAGTATCAATTGATGGAAGGGGAGAAAGAAAACACTCAGGCCCTCCTCAGGCAAAATCTTCTCTATTCTGGGCACAAGGAGAAATGTAGAAGGTCAGAAATGGGCTCTTTTTTTTTGGGTGGTTTTCACACTGGATGTGGATTCCAGACAGAGTGAAATCTTGATTTTCTAAAGAACCATAAAACAGGAAACCCCTGCAGGCAAGATGCTTGTACAGCTTGTAACTTCCAGGTGCCATACAGCTGTGCTTGTGGAACTGCACTTTAGTCCTGAAGTCCTCACATTAGACTCAAGTTTTACTGAGAAGTCTGCCAGTATAAAGCTGCTCACTCCAGGCACCAGCTTGTGACAAAAGCCCACTCTGGTTTGCAGAGACATTTTTAAACCAGTTGTGAAAGACCAAAGAAGCTTTAGCTTACAGAAACACTGACGATAACAGGGATAAAACATCCAACCTCTTCTCTGGTACAGGCCTATTTTTGCTATCGGTATTTGTTAGTTCAGATGACATAAATCTGCGCTGCATGTGTAAATGAGATGTGCACATCATTGGCAACACAGACTTTGTGTCTTTTGTGGGCCACATGAGAGAGCTTTGCAACCCACAGCGGGCTGACAAACAATGTAGATCAACTTCTCAAACACTGTCTCTAACTCCAGTAAAAAGCCAGATTTTGACAGGTGGTTTTTTTTAGATACAGGACACAGAAATAAATAATGTTTTCCAAGTGGCAGGCTAGATGTGACAGCTGCAATAACAGCCAGTGTAATCTTAGGTCACGTGTGCAAAGAGTTAATGTCATGGAGCTGAGATGCCCACACCTGTTGGTCGACCTACTCTTACCATGGACAGCTCACACACATGCTCCCAGCTCTGCCTCTCTGCTGTGAGAACACCCACACACGTGCTAGGGAGGCAAAGGGTCAGCACCCACACTGGTTTCTCCTGCTCTTCTACTCCATATGGACTTCAAATGAGAGACACACCATCTAGAGACTCTTTATCTATAGTGACAGCTCTTCTCCGTACAACAGGGGGATCTGCTAATGTGCCACTTTACTCCTGTACAGTGGCTAACTGTGGGTAACTCAGTCATATCAGCCACAGTCCAGGAGTCTTTTCTGGGCTTATTCTATCACACAGAAACATATCATGTTCCCAGGACAAACTTAATTTCTCTCTGAGGGTGGGCAAGAGCTTGAGTAGTACAAGCATGATGGGCATGATCATAAACATAAATCACTAAGTTACCAGTGATAGACTTTAGAGGTTTTTTGTTTAAATCACAGTATTTTGCATTGCTATAAAGGACAAAAGAGTCAGAACCTCAGATCAATCCAAATATTTTTCTCTGGAGTGCAGATCTTATTTCTAAGAGTTCTGTCATATTTCCCTTTGGCTTGCATGGGCTATGCTCCTATTCTGTACAGTGTGGCAAGCCCCAGACAGCCAGTTTTCAAGGCATTTGTCCATAATATGCCCACCCAAATACTATATACTTGTCTTTGGAAGAAACATAAACCATAGCTTACAAAAAGGCTAAAGAGCTTGCTCTCTAATTTGAAGTGGAAAGCACTGTGTGACTTGTACTCCATAGCATGAATACCAAGCTGTAGTTCACAACCCTCGTCTGCCAGGTTCTGACAAGGTCCAAGTGTCAGCATTTTATTCTAAAAGAGCTACACCATCCTAATTCCAATTACAAGCATTTTCTGTTGGTTTTTGCTTTGCTGGGCATCTAGACCTGGCTTATTTTGTAAAAATGAATCACAATTGGCCTGCCTTTCACCCTTGACCTGAAGGGAGATGGAGATTTTTTTCCTTTGCTTCATAATTTGATGGTGGGTCAGGGGAAGAAGTTTTGAGTCGGGAGCCTGAAGAAGCTAAAATGAAAATATGTAAGGAAGCCAGCAAAGTCCCAGCACTCCAAGAACCTAGCTAGAGAACTATCTCCAGGGATCTGTTCCCCTGGTATTACTGAAGAAAATTGGGTTGTATGAGATCTACTGAAGTGTGTCACTGGATGAGACCAGTTTTGCCATGTAGACTGGAGGAAGACATTCCTTGGTCAGCAGGGATGACAGAGGCCCAAAGGTGGGTTCTTCTGCAAGCTAAGGGATGGAGACAGCAAATGCTCAAATTCTGGCTCTTACACAAATAGTACTTGCTTGTCTAATGCCCAGCAGATATTTTATCCCTTTGACCCATTGCACAACCAGAGCCCAGTTACACATTGGTAGATCTTCTCTAGCCCAAGTTAGCTCATGCTGAAAAAAGCTGCTGCAGCAAACTGTCTGGAGGCTGCTTAATAAATAAAAAAGGCTCTCATGGGCAGAAGACATTATAGATTTCCTACTAGCCTTCATCCCTCTCCTCATTACTGTAATTTCTCTTCACCCTTATGACAACAGTCTTGTTAGTAAATGGTAAGAAGTACCACACAGATGAAGTGACAATTAATCTGGAGGTGTGACACATATTATCAATTCCCTCTCTTATTAACACATTGCCTTTTGAAGGTACCTTGCCCTCTGGTGTACTTAATGGCACTCCCTCCAGAGTGAATTGCTTTAGCACTTGAGCTAATGCTTCTTGCTTATAGTTACTATTGATATCACAGCACAACAAGGACCAGGGTTGACTTGGTGTTCATAATTTTTCCTTCCCCCTGCCATGTTATCATTCTGTGTTCCACATTTCCACTTCTTCCCCCGCTATTTCTACATCTGGAGGACTGCTCACAGCAGTTCAACAATTTTTTCGTGCTCATAGCAAAGCTGCAACTCAATCCCTGTCGAAATGCTCAGCTAGACCTTCATTTCTTCTTGAGTGTCTGTCTTTATCCTTGACCTATCTAGAGCACTTATAATCTCTGTCTAAGTACCTTCAGTGTCCTTCAGACACTTGTGAATGAGACCCACACACCAGGAGGCTCAGTAAAGCACATTTCAAACACCTGTACAACAGAATTTTCCTTCCATCTTTTCCAGTGAGCAAGGAAAGGAAAACCTCCAGCACTGCCATTGATATCACATTTACTTTTGCATCCCAGACTGATCTAACACCTCATCTCACAGACCTTTTCTTTCATTCATTAATCTCTTAGATTTCTGAGGGAAAACTGCCACCACTGTGAATTCTTTAGCCTGCACTTCCTTGCATTTCAAGTTATTCATTGAAAGCATTCCTCTTTTCAACCTTGCCTACAATTCATAGTGAACAATGGCATGAAAAAAAGAGAGACCCAGAGGTATTGCTTAATTTTTCTAAGTGTTTGAGCAAGGAGTTAGGATGGGAGATACTTACATATCAAGGACATAATTCTAGAAACAAATGTGAAAAGAGACTTATTAATTGACATTTCTTTAGGAATACTAGTTTACTGAAGGAGGACTTGAGGTTTATTGAGACAAAATCTGAACTTGAGTGTTCTTCAACCTCGATGCATTTAGAAATTCTCTGGTTTTGAGGTGTTAATATTTTTTGGGAAGGTTTCTCTTTCTTATGCTTCAAAACTTACAGTTGTAGTGGGACTCTGCCTCCTTCTCCCATCCTTGCCAAGAAAATCCAGACAGAATAGATGGGCTTTGCCTAGATTCCACCTGTAGCTCTCAGAGAAATCTATAACTAAGTGCCTCATCATTAGAAACACTACTCAAAATCTGACAGATCCTGAAAAACGGACTGAAATTAGTTCCACATAAATTACAGAATGGGAAATAACAATGGGCAATTAGTGCTTTCTCCAGAAAGCATTTCTACCGTAGCAAAGCAAGGTAGCAGTGTCAGAGCAAACACTGGATCTGGCATAGTAAAGATGTTCCCGAATCACTGCAAAAGTGTGGAAGTGGGAGTGAGTTGGGCTGTCAGTGCGGACTGAAGCACAAGAGAACTACATGGGGTCAAGGACAGACAAGAAACTTGTGCTGCACATGAGGCTGAGATACAGCACTTGAAAAAACAAAGAAAGGGAGTACATGACAGAGTTAACTGTAGAACAGCTCCTCTCGAGCTAATGAATACCACAGGTGTAAGGAAAACAGACGACACATGGAAACACTGTTTTTCTTTTGCACACCTTAGACTGCTATAACATACAGGATTATCTTTAGCTATCTCTTTAGAATAACCTCAGGGTTCAGTTTTGCTGAGTCTTTAAACTCCCACCTTTGGTAGGTATTTAGCAAATCTCTTACCACACACTGCATATATTAAGTAGGCAGCTGTATCTGACCCAAATTCCAGCTTCTAACCCTAATGACTTATTCTAAATCCATTTCATTCATCCATCTTCCAGACTGTCCCCATATCCTTTGACTGACAAAGCAGCTTCCAGTCCACTCAAGCCCAGCCCTACCTGAAGACCCATAGTGTCCTGCATTCTTACTTGTCTGAACCAAGAGATGAGGAGTAGATCATGGCCAACAAACTGCTCTTTGTACAAAAAACCGTATAACAGAACAAACATATAATTTCCCCCAATACTCTGCAAACTTTGCATGTTTCTTTCTCTAGACTGAAAAAACCCCCAAACAACAACAAAAAAATCCCCAAACAAAACCCTTAAAAACCCCAACTCAGCCCAAACAAATTCTAAAGCAAAATATTTTTTAATTACCTCAATTTTTCTCACTAATTGTCAGCACTGCTGGAAAATTTAAGTAAACGTGATCACAAAAACCTCACCAAAATATTCCTTTCTGTCATGGTGAATATATTATTTCCTCGTCCCATGAAGTTTCCATTTTTCCCTCTTACTATTTTGGGACATGAAAGAAAAAACCACAAGCTTGCAAGCTCTTCAACCTCAGTTTCACTTCTTGTTCCTTGTCTTTCGCATCCCTGCTAATGGCCAAGCAGAAGCTACCAGGCAGACACAGCAAAGCACAGAGATAGACGGTCAGGGACCCACAAAGAAGCTATACAGCTGCTTTTACACTTTCATATAGCATCTTTCCGAGATAGGCTTAAGTGTTACAAGGCTTTATTCTGTAGGGTATCTGTGTATAGCAGGTATGCATACGCACAATAAATTTATTGTGCAAATACAATCAAATCCCTTTCTCACACCCATTCTTCCAGATCCCTCCTTTCCTCATCATGTGGATGCACCTAGATACCATTCCAGCAGCTTTGCTATAGAAGCCAAACTATGACTTCATATTTCCTGATCATCATGTGAGTGTTCAGACCTTTATAGCAAACATAATGCAGTAAAGCAAAAACAAACAATCAAAAAAACACTGCCTAACTGAGCCACATCATCTGCAGTCTGCACCTTGAGTCATAGTCCTATATCTACCAGAGCACGAGAGGAAGAAGACCTCACATGATTTTACATATGTCTGCACTCTGTCTGATCTCATATTTAAGAACAGTTTGCTCTCTGTCCAGAGAAAACAAACCTTCTGTGACACTACTAGGAGAGGGGCTGCCCTCTTCAAAGAAGGGACCCAAAAAGAAGCAAGTTTCAGCAACTGACGGCCTGGTGTGACCCAACCCAAACCAGCTCACCCTGACAGCATGTCCTCCCTGCTGTGCTTGTTCCCTTTGCCCTTGGAATGCTATCACTTGTTATCACGCTGACTTCTCCAGATGGGGCATTTTGGCTATTGATCTGATAAATAAACAGCCTGCTCGCTCGATCAAAATGTTATTTTGCATTTCAATTACTGTTCGCTAATGCAACCTTCATCCCGCCAAGAGTGCTGCTGGCAATGACACTCGACCTGGCACAGGCGTTCACAAGCAAATTCGGCAGTGCCCGCTGCAAGCACCTAACAGGATTACCAACCTCCATTAGATGCACAGAAAGAGAAGAAGATGGACAGACAATACTAGGTTGAAGGGGAACAGACACATGCCAAAGAGAAGCATGAGCAACCTGGATGGACAAAGGGTACAGATAGGCAGAAGCAGATAGGCAGAAGTACAAATTCACTTACGACACAGCTTTACCAAATATTTTGACAGTGGGAGGTCTTGAAAGCTAAAGACTTTCCCTCCAGTGGACAATGCCGACAGCTGAGCTCACTGTGTGTGAGCTGTGCAAGAGTTCAGAGCACTGGGAAATAGAAATCAATGTCTGATGACAAGCTGGCAGTGAGAACTGCAAGCCCATCAGGGCAAACAGGGTCATTTCTAAAGCAATTTCTGGAGCCCAGCTCCAACAGTGTACAGTAGCCCCTAGAGATGGATGCCGAATGCTGTGTGTTAACTTGGGGAGAAAACCCTCAGTCCTTGCTGCATTCTTCTGGGCAATGTGACTGATTTTGGAGAATCTGGTGGTGATACAGCAAGAAAAGGCCATCCAGAGGTATTGGTGAGAGAGGGATCTTTGGCAGGTGTTGATCTCTATTAATTCAGCACTCTGTTTACATCAGGGAATCCTCTGCCAAATCCCCGAACCGGTTTCACTCAAACCCTGTCTGCAAAAGGAAACACAACACAAATGATAAGTCTGTGAGTGGCCACCAGCAGTGAGGTCAGGCACAACCATACAGTTGTGAGACAGCTTCTAGTCCCAATGGTCATATGACATACTTCACCAGGTGGCTGGTTTTGCACTAGACTCGTCCTGCATGATGCAGAATGTACCTTGGCCCCTTTTTTTTAATCTATCTAAACTCCGAAATGAAATGTAACATGTATCACAAAGTGACACAACCATTTAGCAATGCATGCAAATGGTGGTCAGTGCTTTCACCACCCCGTTATAGTTTGCCTGTCTGCACTTAGCTCCCAGCTGACAAGGTAATATAAATAGTCAAGAAAGTGCATTTCTCTCAATTTCCTTTGACAAAGATCTTTTGCCAGGTCTGGACAAACTTCTGCCATTTCATTATCAGACAGCATTCACACTGAAACTGCCAGTCATCCAGGAGTTAAAAATAAACAAACCCCTATAACACCCTGAGATTATATAAACGAAATGCTAAGTATAACACACTGAATGAGATCAATGTGATGCATAAAGACAGGATCTATAACTCCACATGCTCACACTTCATCTGCACTGTGTGCCCAGCCTTCTAGTTCCCTCTGCCCTTGGCAAACTAAGCCCACACCCATCTCTCTAATCGGCCTGTGTTGGAGACCTTGTTCTCCCAGATCTAACTCCATACCCATCCTTTCTCTGAGCTCACTCTTGAGAACAGAGTTTCTGGAAACCATTCTACACCTAGATCACCACTAGGCACATGCCCCTACACAGCCAAAGAACCCATACACATTATGACCCTTGTCACTTGCCCTGTACTTAAGACATGGGGCAGTGAAGTACAGTGTACTGAGGCCCTAAAATGCAGCCAAAATATCTCAAAGTCTAATTTCCAGCCTCAACGCTAATCTTCTTATAGACTTCAGCAAGTCCCTGCAGCTCTCCAGGACACTGCTTTCCCAACTGATACAATCCTGAAGGACCTACTACTCAAAAACATCTTGACAATCTACCAGCAACTATGATTGAAAGAATGGAGTGTGCAGATGAGTGTGGTAAGCAGAATGATGGACAGATAAATTCTGTGCTCGCGTGCTGGTCTCTGCTCCAGATTAACAGCAGAATTTCAACCTCTTTCTTCAGCATCACAGCTCTGAGATTTGCCTGTGTAAGTAATGTTAGTAGCTAATGTATTCCTGTGTTAAACATAGCCAGAGGAATAAACACTGGCTTCACAAATCTGTTTCTGTAACATAGACCAATTCTGACCTCCTCCTATATCTGACTGTACTTTAAACCCAGTCCCCTGTGACAAAGTCTACACAATAACCCAATCTCTAATACTTCTTAACCCTATCTCCGCCTCCCTACATATTATTTCGCACACCTCCGTACAACTCATGTTCCCATTCTCCTTTGCAATTAAACTTCACTATAAGTCTTTAATCAAAAATTCATTTCTGTTTAAAAATGCTATTCTGTTTCATAGAGAATTAAGTTCATTTTGGCAATATTTTGAACTGCAGAATTTCCAGAACAACTCTAATGAAAATGAGATATTTAATTTTGCTTTGTTCCTAGTTTTGTTTTGCTTAGCCTGTCATGTGCTGCCTCGTGTTTGACTGACCAATCATGCACTGTTTCAGGAATATAACGAAACAAAATATTTGAACTTTCTTCAAAATAAATTTTATTGGAATTTCTAATTAAAATTTCAGGTTTCAGTCAGATTTGGGATAAAATAACATTTGCAAACAACAAATATGCTGCAAACCAAGATTCTAATTTCCATGCAGCTCCCCTCCCTGTATCTTCCAGACAGTCCTCTGCCTGTGCTTCACTCAGCAGGTCTCTTTTCCTTATTTATCTGCATTCAGAAATACATATGTTCTAATGCACACAGAAATGTTTTGACACTTCATACTATCCCCTTTAGCTAAGCAGCATAGAGAGGTGGGGACTGGCAAACAAACTGCATCTAAATAATCTGAAAAGGTGGAACTCTACATACAACTTCTGGAAATTCAAGAGTACCATTGAATCTGCACCATCAACTCATACAAAATGGTCATCCTGTATTACTCAGGGATTAACCATGTGTCAAGGAGCATCCTGCAGCCAAAAATCAATCTCTCTGATTTGAAAGCTGAGTGCTGCTGGAGAAATGCAGCTCTACTTTTCCATCTGGTGCCATTTAAGCTTTACCCTATTCCTTCTGCATCACAGTGAAATCACTGCTGGCATGTGATCAGAAGCTCTGAAACTCTGGCTCCCTATCAGTTGACAAAAATTGACCTGGACATTCTATCCACTTTGATGAGAGCTTGAATGAAACTTCTTTCCCATTCACTCATGGCAAGGAGTGCTACTCCTTAGCACATCTGTGAGCCACAAAAGAATGCTTCGTTTTACAGCCTGCTCAAGAAAAATGTTGGAATTGTGTGTAAATACCTTACCTGCCACCTGAACCCTACCCAGCATTTTGTAGCTACAGGGGAAATGAATCAGAAGTAGTTGGGACAGTATCCTGGCTCTTCATTTAAGCCTCGATCCAACCTCTATTGAAATTAAATTGTGATTTCTATGGATCTGAACAGGAACTGGACCTTAGGATCTGAAAAGTCACCTGAATGTTGAACACTGCAGCGATAGCTGCCCTTCACTGGATTTCTGAGAGGAGGAGACTTGTCGTCTAGTATTTAACTACTCCTTCAAACACAATTTTATTTCAAATGTTCCTTGGAAGGAAAGCAAGGTAAACCAGAAATTCCCACCTACAATAAACACTCTTCTCCTGCCAGTCACACTAGACAGATTGACGACCCTACCCAAACATTGCAAACTACAGGATACAGTGCATCCATTCACACATCTCCATCTCTGGGTGATATTCACTGGCCTGAGCATCCCTTGGAAGTCATATGCTGCCACCTGTTACAGGCTTGTCTACTCTGTGCACTTCTCTCCAAGAGAGGAAATTCAGCAATAGCAGGCTCCCTAAAAACATCTCTCCAACTGGGATTTAATTATTCCCTTGGCTTCATCCTAAGCAGATAAATCAAAACTCTAAATGCCTCTGACAACTTTCCTACTTGCAAAGAGGAGACAAGTTCTATCCATGTCCAAGGAATCTTCTCACCTCCCCCTTCTCCAAACTGGAAATAGCATTGATCTCAAAACAGGATGAATTTAAGGAACCCAAGATGCAAATCAAAACAGTTATAAGTATCTTAACCATCTCCCATGCTTCACCGACCACCTTCCCAGAGGGAATTTCAGTCCACAGGGTTAAACAGCGGCTACTCTGTAGGAAAATCACTGCTCTTCTCAGCTACATGTGAACTGCCTATTCCGATTTCCTGCGGTACTGGCTGCAGTGCTCCTCACCACTTGGCATTCACAGCATATGGTACAAAACAGGCTGGATCAGCAAGAAAGCTACAGTGACTGGATTGCAGTGCTAGGAAAGGTTGTTCCTGACTGTGCACTAAGCTGGTGCAAACATGAGCATCAATGTTCATTTTCCTATTTTTTGTGCATAATTTAGCAGAGGTGTTTTAGTTCTTGACAAATCTGCAAGCACTTTAAAGTTCTTCTGTCCCTGCGGAACTTCTGGATAGGGTTTCAGGCCATGAGGTGTTGAGAGAGTGCCTTGTAATATGCTCCTTCCAAATAAAAAAAGGAAACTGTCAAATTTGGCACAGCAAAAACCTCACTCAACTACAAGCTGAGATCCCTCCAAAGAGACTCGTGGCCTGAAACCCTGATGGAAGGATACACAACCAGTTAGACAAGGGACAAGGTTGTAACTATGAAGCACATTTCCTGCAAACCTAGAGTCTATGATCAGTTTGGAAGACTAAAACAAAAACAAGCTATTTCATCCAGCTTCAATACTGAACAGTGGAAAAATATCTGTTCAGCAAAAATACTGGCTTGCAAAACAGCCATTATTAAAGGCCTGTTTTCTTCCACCAATCCAGATAAATAAATTTTGGTCAAACCCAGTTAAAAAACAGCAAGAAGGCACATTTTAAAATGCCACTTTGCATTACAATTCCCTGCTTCACATTGTGCCCAGAAAAGCCTGAGCTAAAGTAGTAGCAAAATGGAAGGGGAGTTATGGATTCTGGTGTATTCCATCAGAACAGAGTTTATTCTAATCAATCAACTGAAAAAATAGCAGCTGAGAGTAATTATTAATAATCAAGTAAAATTGGATTATTTCTCTGCACTGCAGTGTTGTCTGGATGGGAAGGCTGGTATAGAAATAAAGTTCATCAGAGCAAGCTATTGAAATAAAATTGCTGACCTCAGCAGTTCATCAGAGAAGGTGGAAAAAGGAACCTCAACTAAGCACGTGGTATACTATTTGCAGAGTATGAAGGCTAACTAAAATAATTACTAGAAGGTGGCTCAACAGCTGAGTTTAGGCATTGAATCAATCCAGACGTATATACAAACGACAGCAGCAAGACCTACTGACAGTCTTCCATTTCTAAGGTATCTAGTTTTATGATTCCTCGTTTCTGAAAGCACAGTCAGCTCTCTTCCAAAAGTCATTGCTTGAGAGGAAGGGCCTCAAATCTTCTCTGAATATGTTGTGTCCTCTGTGCAGCTGTAGTCATGGCTGATTCTATACTCAAGCAATGCAATGGAAACATGTATAATAAAGGACCACTATACTGAACATTTTGCAATATATTCGAAGTCAGGAGATTTGTTGTTATTCTGCCTAAACAAACCATAACGTGCCATTGCACAGTAAGAGTCATATTCTCAAACATAAATACTGAATTGTAACTAAAAAGATATGCACTTTTACTGCAAAACCAATGGCTCGGTCAACTTCACTCACAAACACAGAGTTGCAGTTATATTAGTCATTTGTGTCAATGAGTGCCTTGCCTATGCAATCAAATGGACATCTTGTAAATACTTTGCAAACACAATTTAAGAGCCTCCATTTGAAAATGTAAGTCAGACATGATATTAATGGCTGGACTGGGTATAACCCAGTAAAGCTCCCTTGCAATAAATGGAATTGTACCAGTTTAAAAAAATTAGTTCCTGGCAAATTTGTTTCTGGCAAAAAGAAATACTACCCAGCTGCAAGTGGAATACAATACTGCTACTGAAGAAGGTAGAACTTGGAGTTTCCTGACATCTGTGTGTGCTTAGCCATAAAACTGAATTAACACAGCAAACATTTTATGTTTAACAGCTTACTAATTACATTTTCAAATTAAATATTTACTCCTATCTTGAGTATTTCTATAGCACCCAACAGCACCTAAGATGAGTTACTCTCCCATTTACTTTAACAATTTCTTAAATTAAAATAATTCTTTATTTAAAAGGGGCCGGGGAGAATCTGGAGAGTTTCTTCCCTCGCCTGCTCCCCTTCAACTGATGGATCATATAGAATGCTACACAACCCCCAGTTCATATCATATAGGAATATAGGATCTGAAGAGTCAAGCTTAGCTATAAAGCCGTCAGTGGACGTACATATCTACTCCGCTAAATCTAGCAATCCCCAGGGTTGGCTTTTACATATCACCTGGAGCAAAACACCACTTTCACTCTCCTACTGCAAAGACCAGCTGTGCTGGTCTATTTATTTCTTTCTAACATTTTCTTTTCTATTTCATGAAATAAGGAGAAAAGACAGAGACATATATGGTTTAATTTTTACTTCAAGTTGGATCAGTCCTGAAAAGTTTTGATAGTGCAGATCATCTACCAGAGCAAAAGCATACTATTACTTCTGCAATGTTAGTGCCTGCTTTGAGCACTAGCCCACAGAGCAGGATGAAAGAATGGGAAGAGGAGAAATGGTTTTGGATAAAGAGCACATCAAGTTCTCTCGCTTTGCCTGAGAATAAGGGGTTAAGCCTGCTTTGAGCTTCACTTTGTTGTTCATAGCTTATGCAAGGCCAGCAATCAATCAATCTTCTCTCTTTCCTTCCTTTTTTTCCTGGGACCCACTGCAGGAATATCATGCCCAGGATCTTGTTTAAATCCACAATTCTTCTCTGTCAAGCCAATTCTTCCCATCTTCCTCAAGGCCCCCCTCAAGATACCCCCTCCTGCTCTACCAGAAAAGGAGCCTTCTGAGCTCGTTTTGCTAATGTATTCTCAAACCAAATTAGGGGCTCTGACTCTCGGTGAAGTTCGTGAGTTAGTTGCCACGATGCACTGAATTAAAGATACAATCTCGGACTCAAATCAGATTAGAGCCCACACACACACATGCAAAAGCCCACTTTCTAATCAATTTTATAAAGGGCCTTCAGCAGAGATACACTAATGGTATTGAGCTAAGATCTTTAAACTAAGTCTGCAAGAAGTCTGCGGAGATAAAAACACACACTGTATTAAAGAGAAAGCTCTTCACTGTGCCCTTCCCACCAAGAACCCTGTGCACACTGGAAGAGCACCTCAAAACACAAAAAAGCTGTCCTGAACCCAAGATGTTCCCTTATGTTCTCCTCTGTTGTCTTCCTACTGTAGACCTTTAAGTCCCTTCGTTCATTCACTTCCTGTGAAGCTGCAGCAGAAAGTCCTTGCACAGAGGGCAGAGGAGACAAGAGATCTACAGAGTCCTGATGTGTGTTAGGAATTAGACATAATGAGAACATGTGAACCCTTTTAGGACTGTTACATGAATCTGTAAGAAGTGGGCAAAGTGGAAAATCAGCTGACCAGGTTCAAGCAGAGTTCCTACTTCCGCACAAGTGCCTTGCAGTCACACATGAGATGTTAGGCACTGCCCTGGTGCTGGGCACATATAACTGGAACGCCACAACAGCCACATCCTGGCAGAGATGTGACTTAAGTGTATGCTAAAGGGCTCCCTTTAGAGTGAAACTGCTATGCATGCCCAGCATCTTCACATCCTTCTGCCCTCACCTCTCTGTTTAGCAAGGAAGTTCTCATCTATGGCAACAGGTTTCCTTCTCTGAAACCAATGTTCTGACATGAAAAAAAAAAGTTTAGTAAGATGACCCAAGAAGGTGACTACAAAGGCAAGACAGAAGAGTTTATAAAGCAAGCTGCAACTGCTTATTTATAGATCGGCCATTGCGTAATCCTCACCAACCAGAGAATAAGGCAATCTGTGAATACTCTGGTTTTGCAAGGTTTTTGGTGTCAGATTGGGGAATAATCTTCTGCTCTGTTTCTGTATTTCCAGTAAAAGCACCTCAAAACATTTCAAACACAATAGAAAGCCAAATCTTAGAACCCAATATCGGTCTTTATTTGCTTTTTAAGATGATGTTTCTAACAAAAGAGCAAGAGGATACTGGCTAAGGTTACAGAAAATCTCTATTTAAAAAAAAATAACTGCAAAAATAGAAATTCCTCTTTAGATATAAGGGAATATGCTCCTTAGATCCTCATAAGACTTCAGATGATCAGAATATTCTTCATTTCTGAAACTCTGGTTGGCAAATTGAATTGTGACATTCTACATACACAGCAGACTCCCCAGCAAATCCTGATAAAAATAAGTCAATCACAAATTTCTCTGACCCAGAACAAGCTAACATGCACACAAGCCTAACAACACACTGGAAGAGACCACTCGAACTTTCACAGGGCCAACCTTCAACAGAGGGAGCTTTCCCCTTGGATTTTTTTCAGACAGGTGACAGTTCCTAGAGCTTGGAAGAACAGAGGTGGCCTCCTGCAGCAGAGAAGGATCTGTAGTACCATTTCAGTGAAAAGCAGCAATGTGCAGAGACCATAACTCCCTGGTCTTTAGTCATGTTGCAAGGCTCAGAGTCAAACCTGTAGTTTGTATGAGCTGCTCCTCCACATTTACTGCATGCATGCATACAGGATACAATCTAAAGACTGTATGAAACCAGCAAGTGCTTTTCTGACCACAGCTACCACAACCACCAGTCACCCTGCCTCACCAGCTTCCTCTAAACAAAGTAAAGGGATTTCAGCAAGAGAACTGTGGCAGATATGGGGTCTAACTGCTCTACACAATTTTGCTGAGCAAACTTTCCCTGAGACAGCTTCAGGCCTCACACCACTGTGGAGTTTTACAACAGTCACGTGCTGAGGATGACGCCAGTTTTCAATGCAATTAACCTTTCCAGCCTAATGAAATGGCTCTATTGGCTGTGGTGGCAGCAAGGAGCCCCTTGACTCTGGCAGGCTCCTGAGGATGGGTTATCGAGGTTGCGGAGCGTTACTGCTCCACTTCTATATGCAGGCTGCAGCTAACTGATGCCAGACCTGAAAGGAGTAGGCAATGCCAACCCCAGCATCATAGTCCAACATCATATCGATCCTTGGGAGAGGGGACTTGGGTCTGCGCCCATTGATCTGCTGTGTCACAGGCAGCGTTATTCCAGGAACATACCCTGGGCAGCAGAAGCGCACAGCTGGGAGGAAGAGGAAATTTCCTCAGATGGGAAAGCACATGGACTAGTCCTGGGGTGATACAAAAGCAGCACACTTCTCTGTGACTTAGGAAGAACCAGATCTATGATGGAGCCTCAAGATTTTGTGCTGTTTTATTCTCCAGCTGGAAAAAACAGGCATAACAGCCTTCCCAAGGGTGGGTGACAACTGCTGTACCCTAAGGGCTGACACTTTGAAGTCTCTTTCTTTCTTTCTAGCTGTTGA
Source organism: Neopelma chrysocephalum (assembly GCF_003984885.1). Classification (NCBI taxonomy): domain Eukaryota; kingdom Metazoa; phylum Chordata; class Aves; order Passeriformes; family Pipridae; genus Neopelma; species Neopelma chrysocephalum. The sequence goes on along the minus strand of NW_020897693.1, from coordinate 34,442,926 downwards.
ACTTCTGCATATGATAAGGCAGGAGAAGGGGCGCTGTGCAAATCTAGTTTTACGTGATAAGGCCCCAAAAATGCATGGCATGTGGAGAAAGCAATGGGTACCTTTGACTCCCACATCGAGCTATCCTGACAATACAGCCCACAGAGATTTCAGTCTTGGAGTTCTGCAATACTGCAAATCTGACCCACATTTGCCCATGACTTTAATAGTCTCTGTTGAGATTTACCCTGCAGTAAATCAATCCAACACACTTCCTTAATTTCAAATCTGCCACAGAGGTCACCAAACTCAAGCACTCAAAACATTAGAACCCAAATTATACCCTTAAAATTATTAAAATGGCATTAAAACCAGAAAATCCTACAAATAAAAAAATTGCTTGTCTTCTGTTGTCTTCTGTTTCATGTTCTCAAGCCATGATATCAAACTTCCTTCTGTAATGCTGAGAGAAAAAAATTTGCATTAAGAAACAAAGCCATAACTGGTGCATCACTACACTTCAAAAAAAAAAGGCCTCATCAAATATTGCAAGATTACAGACTCCTCCTTTCTCCATATTTGTTGCTTTTCTTCTTTCAATAAAGTTTGCTTTCATTTGCAATGCTTAGCATCATTATTTTCACACACCTTCCTCACTGTCTTTACAAATTGTTGCTGTATTTTTCAAACACCCAGTGTATTTTTCAGTGTTCCAGTGCGATAAATTTATAGCCAGGATACATTCAGAACTCGCGTCCACGTCCTACATGAAACTCTAGCTCCTTTTCATATACTCACTCATTGGAAAATAAAGAAAGAAGAGCTCCCAACCAGCTGGCCTTAGGAGCTTTGATATGTGTTGTCCATGTGCACCTTCCACTGGGAGGCTTTCTTGGTTTTTTTTTAGACCTCATGGAACAGGATAAACTTCACACAGAACCTCAATATTCAAAGGCAGAGGAGATAGGGTAGAAGACAGAATATGCAAATGGAAAACACATTTTGAAAAAAATTTAATTATTGTTAATTCTTTAACAATGCTGGGTTATGCACATTCTATGTGATATTGTAGTGGTTTGAACCAGGTTTTCCCCCTGAAGCTAAGAAAGTGGTAACCCCCAGGGGGTGGTGACCCTTGGGGTTTGACCCAATCAACACTCCTGCAAAATATAAATATATCACTGGACCGGAAAAGAAAGTAGTTGTAGTTGTTGGAGAGGAGGTGGCCATGTTCTAAGCCATGAGGAAGAGACCCGGAGCCCCACTGGGGGCTGGGCCTACCCCAGCCCCCGGCTGGGGGGCTATGGGGACTTGGAACAGTGTTAAACTGGGCTAAGTACCTGTAGCTGGAAAGCTGAAGGAGTTTCTCCACCATGAGTGGGCAGACGGAGAAGCGGAAGAGCAGCAGTGGACGGAGAAAAAGCGGCGGCACAGAGCCAAGAGATAAGAGAAGCACCAAAACAAACATGCAGCAAAGCAGACAGAAAAACTTCTGCGAGCCGAGAGAGAGAGAAAGAAAGCAGCAGAGAGAACTAAGTTTTACGGAGAGAAAGTTGGGTAAGAACTGCAAAACTCTCCCAAACTTTCTTTGAGATCCCTCTAAAAATGGAGGGGGTGGACTCCTATTAATTGGAAGTCCTAAATGCAGTGGTCCTGAGAGCTCAGCCAGGACGAAATGTGTGAAAGAGGACCTTGGGGCCCTCCCTTGCTGCAGATTCAGAGAAGCTGGCAGCCATCTTGAGTCAGAGCCAGAAGCTCTGACAAGGGGCTTGAATCCCCTGAAGATACCAGACCGTCACGAAGGCTTCTGCACTTCGTCGACATGACCGTAGTGGAGCAACCTTTGTCTGGGGTAACGCAGCCCACGGAAAGACCCTTTGTTTGCGTCAGGGGGCCGAGAGAGGCTTGAAGGCCTCCCTCGTGTGCGTTGGCAAAAATCCAACAACTGCTGCTTCATGAACAGAGAACCTGCTGCCCTAGTGGACTGCTGCTCAGAGACTGGAAGGGGTCTTTTTTCTTCTTCCCTCCTGGACTTTTATTTGGAAGGGAGAAGAGATTTGATCCATTGTAAATACTGTATGTCATGGTAAAGATAGAGTTAAGATTGTATATAATGTATTATACTATTTATTTATTTGTACAGTGTATCGTAATATATCCCTTTCCCCCCATTTTGAGTCTCGTGTGGTGTCTGGAAACTCATCTCACACTGGGTTGAGATGTGGGAGGGGGGCTAAGAATCAGGAATTGGATTTTGGGGCTTGAAACCATGACAGATATCCAGTAATATGTACTTCCCATGGAGGTCAGTCTGGAGCCTATTAATATACAAGATGACAATCTTTGGATAGAGATCATTGAGGTTTTTTTAACTTTTGGCTATAGGAAAGAGGAGTTGAAGAAACCTAGACCTCTGCACATGAAAGGGCAACAAGTGTTCCCATATCTGGCGTGTTCAGTGATGTCTCAGCTCTTAAAGAGCAATTTCCTCTCCTGTCATTACAGAAAAAGACTGTCACATTTTAGCTCTAGTGGGTATTTCAGGACAACTGGAACTGAATCCAACACAGGGAAAAGGATCTCCTGCAACCCCAAACAAAACACTTCATACTCTCATTGCTGCACTTCAGGGTCAGTGAACTGTGGTTCCCATTTTCCTGGGAAATTCAAGGTAGCCTGCTGAATGGCACCCTGTCACAATAAAGGTAAGTGCTGCTGGAGGTGGCAGTTTACAGACAGGTGAAGATGCAATGTTAGCATTTAAACCACAGCCAATAAGTGGTGAAGGAAGGAACTAGGAAGTAATATTTTTGTTGTGAATACCATTAAGCTTTCCTTGGGTGTCAACAGAGCCATACGGTTGTAGAGCACATCAGACAAATAGATGGTGAACAGAGACTAGATAAAGCCTCCCAGTACAGAGACTTGCAGTGTCAGCCATCCACAGGCCACCTTGTCTGGTGTTGGTACCAAGGAAAATTTCCTTATTGGAACTTTCATTTTAAAGAGCCTTTGGCCATTTGGGTCCTAAATTTGAGAAGTAAACGATGACACTGCAGAACTGCCCAGGAGATAAACCTGATTAATAACTTTGCCCTACTTACTGACCTGGGAAGTAATTAACCCATCAATACTGCCCTTCTTGAAGTTACAAAGCTCCCAAGAATAACAGAACCACATAGCATTCACATTGGTAGAATTCAAACACTTTAACTCATTCAGTCTGGGGCAAAGCGACACTGCAGAGTAGGCTGAGGTGAAAGAAGCAGCAAACCTTCAGTGGCTCAAAAAGGCCACTTGCAGTCCTGGGAAGCCCTGGATTTCACTAGTGAGACAGAAGCAATCAGAAGAAGATGAGAACCATGGTGGGGAGGGGGAGGTAGAAGAGAAATTAATTCTGAAAACTCTAAAAGGTGGCAGAAAAGAAAAACAGAAAAATAAATGCCAACAACTGTAAATTAAAGGGAATCTGGATCAAACTGAAGCAGATACATCTCAAAAGCAGAAAGTCAACAGATAAGCAGAAGCAAGAAAAACACTTTGTCATTTATGACTTCAGCACAGAGTATGAACAGATGAAGAATACAGACAGTGTAATATAGATGCTGCCAGGGTAAAAAGGTCTCTGAAATCAGTGCTTACACACACATTTCAATACACAGAGAAGCTCTTCACGAAGCAGGATGTTTTCCAGAACTACAAAATGTGCTTTTCTCAGATATCTGAGTGTGCAAATCAAGACTGCCATGTGCATTTTAAGTTTACACATACACATGTAGTAACATGCTTGGAAGAAGAGGCAAAGTAGTATTTGCTGAAAAATCTGTGACAAAATAGCACTGATGCATTTGGACAGCACATAAGCTTTCATCATGACTACAGAAATTCAAGCCAAAGGGCCTAGCACAGGGCACCCACCTTCAGGAACTTCTTTCCAACCAAAGGAAAACTGGAAAACAAACCAATTTATGGAATGGTGAGTGGGACAGGACAGGTTGTATTATTAAAGGCATTATTCTCATTACAAAAGCACTTAGACCCAAAGTATTATGCAGTGTACTATGTATTAAAGATCTGTCTTCACCCATGAGAACTTGCATTCCAGAGATAGACTAAATGATAGAAAATGTTTTGATGCACAATTTACAGACAGGGAGAAAATCAGAGACTTAAAGTGTTTGCTCAGTTCACCTAGGGAAGTTATAGAAGAGCTGGGAACTGGGCTTCAGTCTTGATTCCAGCTTTAGAGCATCCAGCCTCCTTATGAAACAGAACGTGGGAAAGCTGCTTAATCACAGGAGTTACTTTGTGTGCTTCCAAGAGCTATGTACGTACTTCATTTATTGGTAGGACAAAATACCACAGAAACCAAAAATCTTTTTTTAATGAAAAACACTATCTGCAAAAACTTTTGCATTTTCTCCAAAACTTCCTCTGTAAGTACATTTGAACAGTTTTCACAATTTTTTTTTCCTCCATGAGGTATGTTCGCTTTTATTTTGCTTCAGTTATTTTAAGAGAAAGATCATTTTCTTCAGCACAGCTAGGGGAAAAAATATTTTCTCCAGCTAAAATTTTACCACTGCCTTGGGAAGTTAAAAAAAAAAACCAAAAGCCCTAGAGATAATCTCCACTCACTAGGAACACAAACTAGACAGCAGAAGGAAGTCCTGGGCAGGAGAAACATCCACTTGAGTGTCTGCAAGAGAAGGAAGGAAACAGGGAAAGGTTCCTTCTGCCAGGCCAGAAAGCATTAACTCCGCACTCTGTGAGCACCGCAGCTAGGGTTTGGGGAGCCTGTGCTGCCATCTTCAGGGATGCTCTCACCTTTCTGTGACCCAAAATCACAAATGAAGGAAAACAAAAAAGGGGAAAATTTCCACAAAAAAGAGGAAAATGAGATATCAACTCTGCTGTTTTCCCTCTGGGATTGCTGGTTGCCTTGTCTTGACTAGTTCACAGGGAAACACAGAAATTAAAATTGGGAAAGCCAAATAAATTCTGCTAGGCCACATGCATCCCCAAGTTGCAATAAAGCTAACTAATCATTGGTGTTTAGCCTTGTCTGATTTCTCTCTCCTCTTCTGTTGCAGAGTGGGATTATTCACTGAGCCTTTACGGCAGATGCTCGGTCAATGCTAACTAACCCTCTTCTTTACAAAGCAATTTCAAAGAGACAGAGTGAGAGACCCTGACCCTTTCCCACAAGGCCTGAATTAAAATGAGTTAATTGTGTGCCCACAGGCTTCTCAAAGCTCTGTTTTGCAAGAACAAATCACAGGTATTCAAAAAACTCATGTATCTGTTACTCTTCCTCAGACAAAACAGCAAGATTTGAGATGCTGTGGGGATATGTGCTGCGTAATAACAATGGTAAATTGAAGATGACAAACCAGATTCTCCTCGTTTCTGACCTAATGGCCATGTGAATATCTCCAATCATTTTGAAGTGCTTTCTGATGTGTGCAACTCTCCCTTTTTTCCCCACCACAACCCATTCCACACTGTTGTGAATTCTTTGTCTCTTCTCTTAGTTCTTACCTTATTACACATTCCTTGCATTTTTCAAATTGCTTTACAGGCTTCCAGCCACAGGGCCCTCATGGATCAAATATTACACAACAAAATATGATCCACTAATATCTCGTTTTCAAGTTGAAAATCGTGTTGTTCCCCAGCTGCTGTGAGACAGAACTTTCTTTGCTGGTCATAACACTGACTTAATGGGAACCGTATTCTTCACATCTCTATTACCCTCTGGCCTCACTATCCCCACACCCTCAGTAAATGTGACTGCTTCATCTCCTCAGTTCATCTAAATGACAAAATACGAAATAACATTTTTATTCAAATTAATCACCAAGTGTTTGCCCCTACTTAGGTCAGTATAAGCACTCAAGGTTACAGATATAAAACAGTACTATTGTGTTTTATTAACTTTAACAGTTCATTTTTGTTTAAAGCTTTTGGCTTTGTATTTTATCTCACCTAGGTTACAGTTATTACCTCACAAAATGGAAAGCTCCTTTTTTTATCCACTCGGGTCACTGTAATAAATATGTTAAAAATTATGATTTACAGTGAATAAGAAGCAACACAGTGTATCTTTCACCCACAGGGACTTCAAACTGCTACTCAAAATTGTATGCGCATTAAGGGACTGTTTCACTCATCCCATTTCTGAAGTCTAACACAGAAGCTCTTCTGCAGCCAGAGCTCAAGAAGCAAAAAAAAAAGACTTGTCTTTCCATTTAAGCTATAATGGAAAATAAAGAAAAATGTAAATGCCAGAGCTGAAATTTAAGCAGAACGTTAGTATCTACCAAATAACCAATACTGAAATGCCACGATAGGTGCCAGGGACACAGAGACAATGCTGGTGCCTGGTTGAGGTGCTAGCTCTCAGAGCAAAGAATTTTTAATCAGCAACACCAGCTCATGCTCTGCCTTCCACATTTGCTTGGTTGCCTCCTGCTCAGCTTTGCTAACCTGCAACAACAGTCAGAATCACAATTTAGCATAAGAGTGAATGAAAGAGGAAGAAAAAAGTAAATGGTTTGTTCCTAACTCTAGCAACTCAATAAAAAAAGCAGACAGAGTAGAAAACTGTCATTTTGCTGACGGATTATTTTAAAGCCATTCCACAAAATTTAATAGACAGTTTCATCTCACATTGTCCTGGTCCTTTCCATGATCCATCACATGCACTCAGCTTGGTCCATTTGTTTTGCTTGTCTTTAAAACATGCACCTGCCTTCCCCCATACCATCCCTGGCTTCACTCAACCAATTGGCTGACACTGTCTTGCAGCCAGTACCAGCGATGCATCCCTCTGCAAGACCCACATCTACTGAAAACACTGGCAGAAAGCAACTCACTAATGATGGGTGAGATGTGCAATGAAGGACTCGTGCTCTGTCTTTTTGAAATCTGTACAAAACATAAATGCACTCGCAGCCTATAAAATGGAACAGATTGTTTTTCTTTTCCCAAGTGCTGGCCTGCTGCTGGTCTGGGAAAAAAGAACAAAGCTGGAAAATCCTTCATCTTCTCAGCTTTCTGATCTCTGCCTCAGTGCCTTCTCTGCCACTCCCTTTCCTTTCCCTATCCACACCACAGTTTCCAGGGCAGTACCATGTTTCACCATACCTCTGACAGCCGGGAGTGCGCAGCAGTCTGGGCCCTAGGAAGAGGCATTCCCCATGCCATGCTAGGGTCCTGCACAGATCTGCTGTTCTGTGCCTCTGAGCCTCTGTGACTGTTCCCAAAAGGATATGTGGAGGCAGAGGGGAGATGTGTGTCACACTGGGTCCATGGCTGCTGCTGCAGAGGAGGGCATGAAAGACAAGCTCCGGAGGAAATAGTGGCTACTGCAGGCTACCACAGGGGAGCATGAACAGAGCCAGCAGGAGACAGCTTATCCATGCTGTGCTTTGGTCTGTGCAGTAATCCCAGTCTCTCACTTTCATGAGTGCTAAATTCACACAAAAATGTTTTTTTTAAAACCCACCACAGGCGATTAAGCTGTGATCTAGATTAATTAGCTGCCATATTTCATTTTTAAAATCAGAACTGGCCTGTGCTGACACCAGGGAAACTTATAATATTTTTACTCGTACCTAACTGCCTCTGATTTTTCACGCTGCCTAGAACTGAGTGGCTGCTCCCAGCCTCACTCACCCATGCCAGGCAACTGCCTGCACCCGCTGCTGGAAGCAATTCTGCTGCACCCCTGGGGACGGGTGCTGAGATGAGGATAGAGAACCAGGGATCACCTAATGAAAATGCTGACCCTGGTGTAACCCATGTGCCCCGAGTAGCATTGCTTCAGTGTTGAAAACAAAAGATTGATGAATTGTATAATGTACTTTTACTGCTGCTAATTTTTCTGAGTGCTGCTATTTTGTGTCTCCTGGAGGCTAACAGGCCCCTTTGGCCACAAAGCAATATTTACTCCATCCTGGAAGCTGGGCTGCTGGAGGCAAAAGATGCATCCTTGCTACCTAAGTGATAGGGAAATGTCAGAATGCACATCATGAAAAGGACATGTCTGACAGAGGTTCAGCACTACTCATGGAAACAAGGGTCACCTTCTACCTCCTATGCCTGTGAAGTTCTTTCACTTTGCTCCTTTAAATCCTTGCAGAAAGCATGGGATAGGCAACAACTCTGTTTAAACAATGTCATGGACTAGCTTTTCCAAAACTAATTTCTGAGGTGGTAGACTCTCTTGTCCAGCACTACATTGCTCCCTGTCCACTAAAACTGTACCTTCTCAGAACAAATGCTGTTCAATCAACCTCCACAAAGTACCTTTTAATCCGGATGACACTTCAAGTAAGTGTTGGGCTCAAAAGCCCCATTCCCAAATCTATATCTCCTCCTGGAATTCCGTCACGGATTTAACACGTTCACACTCCTGTAGCTTCATGTTTATGTTGTTTTATGTACTACCTTTACAGGAACCATCCTAATGGCACCTTCTTTAGGCCGAGGACATGTTCTGAGACTCAGTTCAGCAAGAAGCATCTCCTGTAACAGAGATGAAGCTTCACAGAAGATATCCTTGCTTGCTTTAGTACAGCTGGACACACACAAGAGGTGTGTAAAGGTTGCATGCATAAGGCACATAGGTGAGGTAGCAACTTATTTTACACCAAGAAGTAGAAGGCAGACACTATGAAATTCTCCTTATGTTCATTGGAATATGAAATATTTATATGAATATCAATGCAAAGTATTCCTCAAAACCAGGTAAAACACATAATCTTCCTTTTCTTCCCCATCTCTATGTACAATTTCTAGAGCAAGGACTCCACAACAGTAAAGAGCCACCAGAAAAGGAGCAATGCCATCAGTCCATGAACTTCTCAAGCTGAAGAGGTTTGCCATGTGCTGTTCTCTGTTCCCCCATCCCACTCAGCAGAAAGGACTTCAGAGAAAAGTAAAAGTTGGGAGAAAGTGAAACCATCCCCAGCACCACAGTGCAGGGGCCAACAAGCAGGCAACAGGTAAGCAACCTATAATCCTGCAACACAGCATAAAGACTTGAAACCATATGAATAGCCAGCAGTGGCCAGCAGTACAGGCCAGAAATTTTTTTAAAATTGGTGGTAGTCCCCAGTCCCCCTCTTTTCCAGCTCACCAACTGTGAGTTTTTTCTCCAGGAAACATTCCGTAATATCTCTACCTCAGTTAAAAAGGTCAGCTAAGTTTTTCCTTCTTCCATGCCAAGCCAGTGTTGCTCTAACTTGCCCCAGCTGAAGCACAGGACTCCACTTCCATTCCACCTCACAGCAGTGCGTCATTCCTGCCTTCTCCACTCCCTCGGAGCAGAAGTGCAGCACAGGCCTCCTAGCAGCTGCTAATGCGCATCTTTCTTCTCTAGTTGCAGGCACGCTAAACACACTGTAATAAATCTCTTCATCCCAAGGGAACAGTTCTCTTTCTTCAGGTCCCCCACGACATTACACACATCAGCTCTTCCCAAAGTCAAAAGCTCAATTTCAAAGCTCCTTTTCCCTCTGAAATATCCCGCTGCTCTGTGTCTCATCACCTCTCCCAGTGCAATCTGCTCCCAGCACCACACGGCTTTCAGGTTCCCCACAATGGGTTCAGGAGCCAGGCTGTGCTTTCAGCCACTGACAGGGGCCATGATGGGTCTGTCAGGTGGAAGGGACCTGTGTGTTTGTGTGGGCAAGCTTTACATATGTGCCTCTTCCTCACCTCACAAGGATGCTGCTGACAACTGCCAATTTGTAGCAGAAAGACAAAACAAGACAGTCTGCAAATGTGAAATAAAGTCCACTTCCAGTGCAGTGGCCATACAGTGCATACTGCATTAAAAAGCTGGGAGAGAAACAAAGCAATAGTTTCACAAGGTTTGACCCCAATTTTAAAGCCAACTGTCATTCAATTTTAGCAATAGAAACTTGTGCATGTGCTAGTAAAATCTTTCTTCCTCCTCTATGACATCTCCTAAAGCTGTTGCATTCAAATTCCAGCTTTTTGCAGGAAGCACTGCCTGTGAATTTTCAGTGTATGTTCAGTAAGTTAAAGGAGAAAAGGGGTGAGAAATAAATGTTTCCTAACATATGTCAGACAAAAACCTTAGTCACATGTCAAGATGCACCCACAGTGACCGGACTTCTGCCCTTGGCTTTTCAGCCATCATTGCTTCATCCCAGTCTGATCTCAAGCTCCATGACACAGATTCTACCCTTGCTCATCCTTTTTCCAGCTCACAATCAAACACAGCTTGAACAGTGTCCAGCGGAAGTATACCATTTGCAATTCAAAATGCTCAAGATCATTCTGAATCATGAACTCTCCTTTGGATCTCTTGTGTAGAGAAGTAGAGTATTGTTTGGCATTGCATTCTGCATTTCCTTGCAGCATCATAGTTATCAGGATTCTACAGAATCAGATGGCGCTAAACTTAGATTTCCTCTTAGATTTCTCTGTTACATTTGCCGCCTTCTTATTCTTGATTTTGATTTTATCTATTGCTATGAAGATGCAATAGCTGCTCAGTTTGATGGCATTATATAGATACCTTAAAAGGAGCTTGAAACCAGAGTCAGGTCTCTTCTTCCCAGCTATCTGTTGCAGTCTTCTTTCTCCTTTGCACAGGCCTTCTTCCATGGCTTTCATCCTCATAAATTTGGCAAAGGCCATTCTCCTCTGGAGATCTCCGGAATTCTCCATGTGCTGGAATGCTTCTTTGGAGTCCTCCTTTACTCACCTCTGCTGTGGTTTTATCCTGATAATATTCCTTGCAACTTCAGCGAGTTCACACTTCACCTCCTCTCACACCTCATTTGGTATTTTGTCCTCTGTGCATTTTAGCAATGCATCAAACTGCTCCCCAATTACCACTATGTAGCCTTCTCCAACATACTCCTTATTTTTCCCAAAGGGCTGAAAGAATCATTTTATGCATTAGAAGCATGAAACCTGAACTCTGAAAGAAGCAGCCAGTGATCTGAGGCAGTAACAGCACCTGGCAGAGTTTTATGGAAGGAAAATCACTTGTTTCTGCCATTCCGATACAAAGCTTTAGTTGGTTCCTGTCCTCCCACTTCAACATGATGTTTATATTGGTTCCAGGTATATCTTCTTCTACTATGATGTTAAACTGAATGTCCTACTATTAATCTTGTGCCAGTTTTACATTGGTATAGCCCATCTGTTTTCACAGTTACTTGTCATTTACGCAAGCAAAAATGACAGCAGATTCATATTCAAAGTACCTTAGAAGACAGTTTTAAAAAGAAAGTTCCCAAACACACTCAAAGCTTGTAGATGGTTTCTTCATCTTGTGGCTTCTGATTGTCTAGTTTCCCATATAAATTCTCAACACTAGCCTCTTCCTTCAACAGCAGTGAGCATTTCATGGTTGTTAGCTGCTCTCAGAAGATGAAGTAATCTGGTATAAATTACCTATTGCTGTGAGTAAAACAGAACCTGTTAGCACAGTAGTCGCTTCTAGAAGGCAGCAAGTACTGACTACATTATTACAGAGAGAAGGTTTACTATCACAGTCGAAGTCATTTTAATATGGCATTATCCTCAAAGACTTTTCTGCATGGCTATTGAAAGGTTTTTTCTCTGGTTCAGTAGTCCACATCATAAGCAGTGTCAAATCCTTGTCCTAACTCTGCCATTGGTGATGTACCAAAGCTACAGTGGGACCACTCAAACGTCATTCTCCCAGAAGAAACTAGAGACAATGAGGATTGAGAACAGGGATCAGAACAATGGCAACCCTCAATTAATTGGACTGTTCCTTTTAAATCTGCATTTAATTGTTGCTCATTGCTATTCATTTATCCTGTTAAGAAAGAGAAGGTAGCTGATAAACCAGTTGATAAACCAGCTACTGACTAAGAAAAAGATAAAGATGATATTTAAAACAAATATCTGTATGTATTCATCATACTGTGATGGGGGTAAGCTATAATCTAAACTAAATGAGAAATTTCTGTATCTCCTAATGAGACACAATAGATGCCTTTGATGAACCAACTGTAAATTTAAGACAACATACCTTTCATTCTTAACTCGGGCTGCAAGAGCCCAGCAATTCAGTTCTCAGTGACACACTTATACTCCCAGGGAACCAGGAAGGGGATACTTCTCTTCCACATTCATTTCTATGTGTCACTTTATTTGGAAGAGACTGACAAATTAGATAGAAATTTTAGACTCCATAAAACAATTGGGTAAACTCAAGTATAAGGTAAAAAACCTCAAAGAACACAATATGAAGGCATGAACTGAAATATAGTAGTGTCTTTCTGAACGTAGGCAAACACTTTTTAACTGTGGTGGGTGACCAAGCACTTGCACAGGTTGCCCAGAGAGGTTGTGGAGTCACCCATCATGGAGATATTCAAAAGTTGTCTAGACCTGATCCTGAGCAATCAGCTCTAGATGATCCTGCTTGAGCAAGGGGTTGGACCAGATGACCTCCAGAGGTCCCATCCAACCTCGACCATTCTGTGATTCTGTGAGAAAGCAAGAGATCGCTTTATTTAGGAAACAGTGCACAAATACACAAATGATGCAGTAGTAAAGATTAATGCATTTTTCAAAGACTGCATGAAACTCATATGTGAAACACTAAGGTTTCTCTTTCCCTATTAAAATTCTTCACCATGAGATCTTCACAGACTGTGGAATCACTCTGCAGGGGATGTGGTGACAGTGTCCAAACTTATACTAGTAAGATGCTGAAGGGAGTGTGCAGAGTAGGACACGACAGGGATGACAGTGTCTTCCTAGAGGCTCCACAATGTCCATGAACATGGAAACTCTCTCTTAATGCAGTAATGAGAGCACTGCCAAGATGCCCAGGAGAAAACCACATGTATGTTTAGAGGACAGAGTAATTTGAACATTTTCAAAGATGTGGCCTATGAATGGAAAGGTGCAATGGCTGCTCTCCAGGCAGGCCCTGCAGCCCCCTTTGCAACCCGGCGCACTGTCAGCAGAGCCCTGCAGATGGCTGCAGAGCTCTTTCAGCTCCTATCTGCGCTAGAGCAGTGGTCAGTTGGAGGCAAAGCCACTGGACAGCACTTCACTGAAGGAAGCAACACTGTTCTTTCAAAAGATGGACATTTCTCTCTATGCTGCCTTTATTTCTACCCAAATGTAACAGCCAGTCACTTGCAGGCTGAATATCACTGTCTTTAACCTCACAAAGATCCTCTATTTACAAATTTTCCCACAACGACAGCTGAAAGACAGAGATGCTGTGGCTCTTAAGCCGAGCAACAGCAAACTCTTCATACATGAGGGCAATTTGTTGCTTTTCTTACTAATGGTCTGCAGTCCTAAGAAGCTCTTATGGAACAGATATTCGAAAAGATGTATCTGTTCCTCTATTGCCCATGATGCCATGTCCTCTTTCTCCCTTCCCCAAACCTCCACCTAACTGCGCTGCACCTATACCTCATGTCAGGCTCAAGCACTGTTCCTGAACAAGCCATCTTTGTCCACTGGCTTTCCCTTAAATTCTGTCTTTAGCTCTGAATCCTTTTTAAAAAAAAAATAAAATTGAGCTCTCCATCACTCCGGATGCCCTCCTTCCCCCGAAGCCATGTCTCCTACTTCCTCCTCCTCTATCCAGCGCTACAGAGCAGATCTGTGTAGGGACAGGGCATTTTACATCACAAAACTTTGTGTGAAATCCTCCATCTGTCTCGAGGGATTCATGAGTTTTTCTGTGCCCACCTTCTATCAGTTACATGCTTTGAGCACAGGATAGCCTGATGTCTGTACAGGCCTCTCAGTGTGTTACGGACAGCTCCCCACTACTGACACACAGTGGAATTTGGTCCCCGCAGGAGATAACTCTCCTTGAAAATTCAAGCTGTATTAAGATGGCGTGAACAGTTTCTTCATTGTATGTATTTACCTGGTCCCTTTCCAATCTATGCATCTGAATCAAATAATTGTCTCAGAAGAGGGAGTCGAGAACTTCTAAAAGACACCAGCCACCCAACCTCTTTTAATCCATCCAATATTAAACTTGTTAGTCATCAGGATAACAATTCTGCTTGCAAATCAGTTACCTTTATCAGATAACCAGTGGGACCTAGTACAATACCTATTAGTCCAACAACATCACCACCAAGATATATAACTGCTTCTGTACAAAAACCTTTCTTCTAATCCTTCTTAAACTCAACAAGACTGATTGGCTTTTATTATTCATGAATTAATTTTTAACTCTTGGTCCAACAGGGGAATTGAATCTATAACATTTTGCAGAGACTGAAGCAAAGTGATAGTATGTTGAAAAAGTAAACCAGGCTAAAGCAGGTATTTTTATTTCTTTCAACCAACAATTAAAGTGTGTGTGTGGGGGGGACACCTGAATCTGTTTTTCCCTAAACACCTGAGGGAAAATTCTAAGGAAAATTAGTGTATTAAAACATATATAGATATTACATCACTGTAATGTAAGAGCTTTTGTTCTTGTTTCATAATAATGTTATTTTAAAAAGGCTGTGGAATTGAATTTGTTCATATTTAAAAAAATAAATCTATCTTAGAATAGGAAATTGAGAAGGGAAATTTCAACAAAGACGGTCCATATTATTAGACAAGTAACGATCATGGGCAGAGATTAGGGCTTATAGTTCCTCTATAACGACAGCCCCCTAACTGTAATTGCTAGGAAAAAAAAAAGAACTGCTCTGGTGGAAAATAAAAAACACTTATAAAAAGAATAAAAAGACAATAGTCAGAAACACTGTAGGTAATGAAACAAAAAAACCCCAAAATATCTCATAATAAAAAACCTTTTAAGCTACAATTCCATAATGGGAAGCACACTATGTTTTGTGTCTTACCAAACCAAAATCACATTAAAAAAAAAGGTTTCCAAAATAACCAAAAATTAAATAAATAGATAAAAGTCAGTGATTTGGAATTTCTTTTATGGCTATGGCACATGACCCCATCTTTATCTGGACAATGTTACAGCTGGATGTATGTTTGCATACTGTTTTTAAATTACTCTCTGATACTTTGTTTAAAGAAAATCTCTGTTCCTCTTTAAAAATCACCAATTCATTGATTTATAAACAGAAGATCTAACTGCAGTTATTTAGTAGCACCTAACCCTACATAATCCATAATTATATATACTCCAAGAGAAACATCCAATTGTTTTTTTAAGCACAAATGTTCTATATGGTATGTACAGCATTTTACATTTACAAAACACCTTCTATGTAAGGCTATGAACATATTTACAAACTTCAATTAATAAAAACTCAGAACAACCTTGTGATGAAGACAGATGTACCTATCCTTATTTTTTTATATACATTTATACACTAATACACACAGAAATATGCAACCACATGCAGAAAGGCTTGCATATGCATAACAGGAGACATACAGATAAGTGAAATAGTACTATGCAATACTGAACGAACACTTGGTTATACATAAAATTATATAGTTCATATACATGCATGTTCTTTTAATTCATAGTATAGGCACAAGTATGTATAATTAAGGGTGTACACCCTCCAACAGACATTCATCCATGCACTTACAGATCTCTGTAGGCAAGGAAACTCTTTTCTCTCCTACTTTGATGCATTCTAGTCCTCTACAGTGTGCTTGGAGCCCCTACAAAACTTGTATCAATTATTCCAAAGGAGATGCATTTGGCATCATCGATGTAAAATTCTGCATACAGACACATGATACACTTAAACATCGTTTTCATAAGGTCATAGTTCCTACAATCTATTAAGGCAAAGAGAACCCACAGGAGGTAAAGTCATCATTCTTCACAATGCCCAAGCACCAAAATGCAAGTTTCCACGTCAGCATTTCCTTGGCTTTGAAGGTGAGTTTCAACTGTATCAGACAACTATGGTCCCCTCCCTACCCCAATCCTTGGTTAGGCTGCATTGCGGGCTGCACATCATTGCTTGGAAGCCACTGTTTAACACAGGTGTACGGAGAGCCCTGATCCAGCCAGATACCTTTGCACTACTGATGAATCACGTAACAAAAACTGCCTACTAAAGTGTCAGGCAGTGCGCACCAAAGCTTTTAGAATTATAGGAGAATGTTTCAAGTGTCTCCCTGTACCATTACCCCTTAGTCTCCAAAAATGACAAAAAAACCCAAAAAACCCCATCAACAGAAATGCAAAAACTACAAAGAAACTGAATTAAACTCTTAAAGAGAAAAGCAGAAGCAACATCCTATATGTCTGAAAAGGAACTGAAGAAGGACTGAATTTGTGTGTTCCAAAGAATTAAATCGCTCTTCCCCTACAGCACTTTCTGAACTGTTAAAACTAGATGACAATCATATGCTATACGTGCTCCGGAAAAAAATAAAAATAAAATGACAGCAACTCCTCAAAATTGCTGTATGAATCAAAGGTTGTTTTAAAAATAAAAAACAAAGCATGTAGAAAATGTACACATTTAAAATGTGTATTGGTTAATTCTGGTTATGTGCACCAAAAATAAATTTTAAACAAATCCCTGAAATCAGTAACATCCTATGTTCTCTGCTGCTATGTCACCCCATCTGTGAAAAACTCATCTAGATAAGTATAATCTCTTAAATCAGGAAACAAATAATATGTCTGAGTATTAGAAACTTGTCAGCTTGACTGAATAAAACCAAAAACAACATAGAAGATTTTGGAAAAATAAAATCTGTTGAAGAATAACTCTTTAGTGTCCTTCAGCTGTTTGATTTTTTAATATATGAAATGATGTAAATCTCAGTGAGAAATTTGGTTTGTAATCATTCATGTCAGTACATAAAAAAAAAAAACAGTACTTGCGGCCGCTGATAGAAAATTGTATTTCTGTCTTATTTTCGACCAAGTGCTTACACATTCTTAAAATTATCATCTTCATATGCAAAATCATAACAGGAGAATTGAACATTTTTTAAAAGCTGTTCTTTTGACCTTTCTCTTGAGTGAAAGGACATCGAGACAATACACTCACCAGCATTGTTCACAGTGACGGCTCCATCACCGGAGATTGAGGGCCATTATTACGAAAGCGAACTTTAAAGTGCCATGAGAAAAAGGGTAGGAAACTAGAAAATAACACTTCTAAATATCCTGTATGTACAAACAGCCTTTCAGACCAGCAGACACACAGCAAGAAGTAATTTTCAAGTAAAACCAGCTGCAGTAAAATACAGACAATCAATTCAAAACAAAAGGTGCTGTAAGAAATTTTCTCCTGTTATGCAGGATACTCTAAGCTGGAGGTCCCAATTCCATCACCCGCATTATAGGCTATTTTAATTTAAGAAAAATATATGACCCTTAAAATACATGATAAATCAAACACAATATCCGGGAATGGAAAAGGAAAATTTGGACTGAAAGAAGGGGAACTCAGAGGCTCTTACCCCACCAAGAAGAAACTGGAATAGGCTTCCTTTTCCTTCCAAGCCTTCAACAGGATGCAATATTTGCAAGATGTCCTTACAGTCATGACAAAAAATTGTATAAAAACAGCCACCCTACTCTAACCTATTTTATTTCACATACACAAAAATGCAAAAATAAATAAAACTCTGTCCAAAACAAGAACAGTCCTATCACAAATTTTATTGCATTTTAAGTCCTATCTTGAAATCAAAAAAGAAAAAAAGACAATATTCACATGAAAAAGCAAAGTAGCTCCTTTTAGCTTCCGATGCACACATAGGTTTGCAACCTTATGAACAGATTCTGTGTTGTTCATTAAATCCTAAATTATTGTTCACTAAATCAGGAATATTCTTTGTAGGACAAAAAAGTCATGCTAAGGGTGACTAGACTGAGATTTACCAGGATTCCACAAAGTGAACAGGATTTGTTAGATATTTATTCCTCCCCCATTCAGAAAAGGAGTGCAAGAAAATTCCAGCTCAGCAGGGACAGAGAGCCATCGCAGGTTGTGTGATAACAGCTTGCCACCTGCTTTTCACAAGTTGTCTCTGCGAAGTGCAAGGGGCACTGAGTAGTAACGTTGCCTGTGGTGATAGGAATGCACTGAACAGCTCAGTATGCAAAAGCACTTACTGGTACACAGTGCTCTTCACAAAGGGCATTGTAGAATGCTTTCCAGACTGTGTCAGAAGTGCTAGGAGAGGAAATATTAGTGCATGTGTCACAGGAGGAATGGAAGCATTTGCTATTACAATAAAAGAAGGTATAAGCTAATACAGGTACAATGCTACTCATAGCCAAAGAAAAAAGGGGGGGTCGGGGTGGGGGCATGGAGGAAGACAGGAAACTTAGCAGCAGTCAGATTAGAAGGAACATTTCTCTGCGAGAACAGCAAGGGTTAACGGTAACATACAAGCCCTGGTCCAGTCAAGATAGGGTCAAATGATGTGCGGTGAAAGTTTCAAGGCCTCAATCCCCCAGAGCTTGTTTGCTAATTACATTTGCAATTACAAACATGACAAATATATTATTATACAGTGCGTTCCACCTTGAGCAGACACGTTTCTCCTCACGGACAGTCACTGCCAGCAGCCAGACTCTCAAGCACTGGAAGAATCCAAGTGCACTGTGCTCCAGCTGCAAGCATCGTTTTGTGGGCATGTCTATTGCTCTGAAGAGATAGGGTAAAGCTTTAGAGAGGCAGCACAGCAAGGACGGAAATAAATGCAAAGAATAAGTTACTACAATTTAATTCCTAGGAAGTAAAATTCACCAGGTCAATAGCTATTACTAATAAATAATATTAAATTATGTTCTGTTCCCAATGACAGGTGCAAAGCACTTTACACATGCAAGCTACATAGAAATTACTACATTCACAACTCAAATGCGGCCGATGCCAGGAAGACAGAAAGAAATCAAGTTTTTCTTTTTTCTTTTTTTTTTTGGCAAGGTCACCATAGCTGTGTACTGCTAATATCTTCTTTGTTAAGTCCCTTCACTAAACAAACAACTATCTGACTCACAGTTTGCCGTGGAAACTCTGATTTTTCCCCTTTTTCCCCCCAGTTTCTATAGCAGCATTACCTAGGAAGCTCACTGCTGGGTTGTGGACTGATACTAAATTTACTTGCTCCCGCTGCACAAACTAAAAATTCTGTTGTGTTCCCTGGCTGTAATGTTACCACCAGTAGCTCTATGGAATAAAGAACAGGTCTGACTGGGAAGAATTTCCCAGTCTCTGCAGTCTACACTGGAATCGTTGACATGCAACACTAGCTGCTGCTACAACCCCCAATTCCTAAACCAAGAAGTGTAAGTTAGAATAAGTTGGGGAAAGGACTTTGGTTTTTATAGCCAAGCTTTGTTACCACTTTTTTCTACTTTTACTATTTCTTTTCTTAATTAAATCTCTCTGAGGCATTTTACACTCTTAGGAGAAATTCTAACATGCTCCCAATGGAACCCATAAAGTTCATATACTCTTAGGTTTAAACCTTTTACCTTCTCCCTTTTTCTATTCCCCAAGAGAATTTGTATCCTTCAAGCCCTGAAAAATTTTATAAAGAGACCCACTCACACAATGCACAAAACTTCTTACTGAACTGAAATTACTTGAAGAGTACAGGTATTTTCAAACAACATGAAATTCAGAGCAGTAGTGACAGCACAGAAACAGGGCTGGGAAATAATAGCAGAAAGGGCACAGAAAGTAGAGGAATGTTCTCTTGGAGAGGAAGAAAACGGGATGTGAAACCTCTATCAGAGCAACTTTCTCTGATGCAATCTCTCTGAAGTCTTTCCCCTTTCAGGCTAAATGCAATATTTATTGATTACTTCAAATCAATAAAATGAAAAAAAATCCTATTTTTAAAATATATTGATCTTTCCATATTTCTCGATAATTGATAATGATTAGATCATGTTTACTTTTACAAGTGGAATTAGAAGAGGAGGGAAAAGTTAATACAAATACTTTAAAGGTACCGATTTCCTCATCAGCCTCGTGCTCACTAAACTTAGTGTACTGAGACCCCTTTTTACGATGGGAACCTTGTCAGAAACCCAGTACCTACAACAATTCCCTTATAGAGGTTTTTCAGTTTATTCTGTCAACAAAACAAACAACTCCCTCCTGTTCTCCCCAATTAACAACTCCTCCCTATCCCAGCCTGTCAAAGATATTCGGAGCAGACAGTTGCATTCATATTCTCTGACTCAGATTTCCTCCCATTCACAGAATATGAAGATTTCCATTAACCTCTGAAATCAAGTCACATTTCTTCAGTCAGTGACAGCAACTTTGTTAATTCCCTGCCACAGGGTCAGAATTTGCTCCTTCACAGACTTAAAATTCCAGTATTATATCTTTCCATCTCTCTATCTAATATGTAATTTATTACTTTCAACTTTTTCCTTCTCTTCATAAAATAATTTTTATTTTTATTACATCAATGGCTCACATGTCTTTCTTGTACATCAGAGGAAACAGTGTGAGAGACATACCATCTGGCAGGATGCCCTCATTTGCCAATGGTTTTGACTTTACCTTCATGATGGCTCCTTGGTCAGTTTCTGTCTGTCATGTAGAATATTAATTAGAAACAGAAATGGCGATTTTGCAGTCCTATCAGCATTTCTGGTGGCAACTATAACTAGGCAAAAGCAAATTCTCTGGGATGTGGAAGTTAATACAGAAAAGTAAAAATGCCGTATTCCACTCTCCCTTGAAAAAGCCTTAGGTTTGCATGAGAGAGACACAACACCAATATTTCATGTGACCATACATATGCATGTGTATCTACCTGCATATAAATATTTACAGATGCACACATGTGTTTGTGTGTGAATATATTCACATCTTTTATATGTCAGTGTACATTTGTGGTGTCTGCACACACATTCCCTTCCTGCTGTACTGCAGACAGACGTTGTCAGTACAGTGTAACTAATGTATTCTCACCATATGCCCTCACCTGAGAGACAAACTGCAGGTACAAATCTTTGCCTTTGTTAGTTTCCCAATTCGAACTCATACAAAAGCTTCTTCCTTGGAGCCGTATCACCTACCCTAGGAATAATTCTCCCCAAAGTCAGTACCAAAATGTAGTGAGCTAAAGAGTGGATTTCTATGCAAGAAATTAAATACATACATAGCCTTAGAACACATGCACAAAGGGTCAAAATTAGCAAGATGCATTTTCTTACTCTCCTTGCAAGATCCTGCACTGAAGGAAACCACAAAACCTGCTAACCAGAACTTCCGCAGGTTCCTGGTGTAATCATTCAGATCAACACACACAGGCAATGGACAAGGAACTTTCACTGCTCTAGGAAGACAAATACAAAACCTGAAGAATGGATTAGGGGTAAGAAATTCTTTTGCTTAGTTTTTGTTCAGACTCTTCTTGAGTCTGACTTAAAAAAAATTAAGATCTCCTCAAACTCCAAGGTGAAGGGAGTCACCTCTCCTCTCCTTTGCCTTGTTCATTCTCTCTCTGTTTCAATAATTGTGAGGTGAAATACATTTTCCAGGGAACTGTATGGATCACGTATTGAGCGACCACATCCATTTCTCTTCCGACATTCTACTCTTCCTCATATTTTTTCCTATAGCTTAACACGCAACTAAACAAGAAGAACCAGTTTGCAATGGTTTTAAATTTGCTGCTAATTTAAGGTTTAATTTGACAAAAATTGCCATCCACAGAATTAAATGCAGTATTTACAAAAAAAAGGAAAATAACTATTAAAATAATTTCAATAGCTAGCAGTCAGAAGAGTAAATCAGTAAAGTAAGAATAATATGCTCACACAGCTAGTTAGGGATACAGGCACAAATGCAACACCTGTATTTACACTGTATGTTCACAATGTAATTATGTTACAGTGGGAGAACAAGATGGCTAAATGGATATCTACTGGGCCAACTCTTATCCTCAGCTACAGGAATGTAATGTGAAATATAACCTTAATAAAACTCGAATGTAAATCCAATCAGTACCTGACATGCTGCACATATACCTTTAAATAATATTGTATTTTTAAAGCTTCCCACAGCTTACTTCTCCCAATAACTTTTTCCAGACTTTCTTGCATCGCTGTACTCCTTTAATTAAAAAAAAGGAAAAAAAAAAGAAAAAATTGAGCTTGAGATATTTTAAATTTTATTTCTCCAGTCTTTCTGCCCCAACCTCAACAATGTTCAAGAGAATGTATGTTGGCACACAGAACCAAGTAATTCTTTAAACAAAGAGCTCTCTAACAGTTCTTCATCTCAAAACGCAGCACTCTCTGTCTACTGTAAAGCTATAGGGGCTCAGTGGCACTTCCCCCAGGGTCACCGTCATCTATCTACTCAGCAGCCAAAGAGTCAGGTAAGGTGCTCCTGACATTTTTGAGAGTTGACTGAGAGCCCATGAAAAAGTAAAAAGGGTGAATGGTAATATAACATGCATATTACTTCTTACTATTTTCATGTTGTTTGAGGTCCATTTTCTCAATTACAAAAGTATAAAATTAAAAGGAAAAAGTTAAGAGACAATAGAGTAAGTGATGAAAATCTATCTTATGATTGTGGCATTTTGTTCCTTTTTTTTTATTAAGGTAAATGCATTTTCTATTTTTGCCTTAATTTTAAAAGACTCCCAGCAGCATACAGAACACATTTCCCTTAAGAAATTGTTTGTTTATTTTTAATTCAAAATGGAGCAGCCACAAGTGAAGCACCAGTGGGGAAAAGAAAATCACAAGGGTTAGATTATTAATTTCTATTAACCATACTAAGTCTCATTTTAATGAAACTGCTGGAAGCTGGGGATTAAAGGAAGGAGAAATGAGTGTAAAGACAGATGGAATATTGGGAAAGAAGAGACAGAAAGACAAATAAAAGCTGAAATGAGGAAAGAGTGGTATTTGTGCGGGATTTGCTTAGTCTAAATTATTTTGATTTTACTAAATACAATGTGTTCTTGAGACAAAAGCAATGAAATGGGCAAAATTACTTCATTCCCACTTCTGATGACACCACAAAACCTGCAGAGGTGACACACGGATTAACATGCAAACACATAAAAGGGGACTCTGTTCGGGGTGAGATTTATCGGAGAGGAGAAATGCATTTAAAATTAATTGTTCCAGTCAGCTGGATACAAACGCTGAGAAGGTTTTGCCTTGTTTCCTAACTTCCCCAACAAGATCAAACCAAACTTAACATGCTAAAGTGATTTTAAACACAGCATTACCAGGCACAGCCTATTTCGGAATACAAAGAGCAGTAGCAGGTGCTAAGGTATCAGCCACCGGTCCCAGCTCGGGATGTCTGCTTGCCAGCCCTCCGACTCACTCCACTCTTTCCCCGGGCAGGCTATCCAAAGAGTAAGCTGCGGGAAACTGAATTTCCATAGGGCACGTCAGGTGAAAAACGGACTTCTTAAATAAAATACAGTGCTTTAATGGATCTGCTTCGTATAATTTTATATGGGTATCTCTTTATAGCCACCTAGTAATTAATCTAATAAAAATCCTAGCACAGACGGAAAGTAAAACTGCGCAGAAAGGACTGCCAGCGCTCACTGTTAGCTGCCTGTTCCTAGGAGATGAAGCATTAGAAGGAGAAGTTACACGGCAAGAAAGAAACAAACTAAAACGCCGACACACCCCCACGTGCTGTTCCGCGGACTCCGCCGCACCTGCCGGCGCGGAGGTGCGCCCTGCCCTGCCCTGCCCGCGGCCGCCCGCTCCGCACACTCGGCACATGCGGTGCCCCGCGGCGGCGGGAGGCGGCGGCTCTGCCGCAGGGAAGGCAGCGGGACTGCGGGGTCGCTGCCCCATCCCACCCGCAGCGGGACGCATCGCCAGTCCCAGCCCGCCCCCGGCCCGCCTGGTCGCGGCACGGCACACTCACTGGTTGTGGTAGCCGAGCGGGTCGGAGATGCACAGCTCGGAAATGTCCATCAGTCCAGTTTGAGCATTCCCAGTTGGAGGAGAAAAAAAAAAAAAGAAAGAAAAAAAAAGAGAAAGAAAAAACACAAGAGAACAACTAAACTGCAGCGGGCTGGGAGAGCGGGGAGCGCCGGGAAGAGAAGCCGGCCCGAGCCCGGCGGCGGGGCAGAGGCGGCGGGGCGGGAGGCAGCACCGCTCCGCTCCGTTCCCGCACCCGCGTGCGGACACACTGACGGCGGCAGGAGGCGGGCGGCGCGCAGGACACGGCCACGGGGGATTTCGCCGCCCCGAGCCCCGCTGTAGCATTAACGCCGGGAGACGGATGGAGACGGCAGGGCGGCTATTGGCTCCCGCGCAGGGGCTGGGCTTGGAGGGCGGCTGGGGGAGGCACGGCCGGGGGGGCCGCCGGACCCGGCACCGCAGCGCGACCGGCGGTGCCCGCGCAGCCCCTGCCCGGCAGGAGGGCGAGCCGGGGCCGGAGGAGTTGGGGCACGGTGGGATGCAGTGCGGGCCGCCAGCAGGGCTGGCCCCGGCACGACAGCGAGGGCGGCGGGGCCGCCGGCAGCGCCCGTGACACGGAATCGCAGCTCCAGCTCGGTCCCGCCGCGGGAACGGTCGCAGCGGCAGCGCACGCGCCCCTTCCCTCTTACCCACTGATCTGCCTCTCGTGGACACCGGCTGTAGAGTTTAGGGTTGTGAAAAAACTTGAGGTGAAGGGTGCCCCTTGCACTATTTACACGGGCATGCCGGCGGGCGGCTGTGCGGCCAGACTGCAACCCACATGCACAGTCCAGGACACCAGCGTGGCACTGGAACGTGCATGTCCCATGCAAACACACAACCCCACAAACATACACTTTGTGCACATGCACAGACCCGCGTCTCACAGCGGCACAGCCTAATCACTGCACTCGAACATCTGCTTTCCCATATACGCACAAACGCGTGCAGAAGAGTGCCTGAATCCCATCTCAAAGCAGTGTAATTCAGATGTCACTTCAATGCAGTTGATGAAACTACACTGGAATAAATCCTGGCACATGAGATCAGAATCAGACATTCAGGATAACAGCACATATTCCCAGGCACAAAAACCATAGCTACAGACCCTCTGCAATCTTCACAAACATCAAAACTGGCACACACAACTAATTTAATGAAAGACATTTTCAAAGCTCTGCATATGTACCGGCTGCTGGTAGAGTCTGTGTGCTTTCACAGTTCCCGCATGCATCTTCACACTCATACAATTCCACTGCATATTTACAGCAACATACCAACACCTATCTGAAGGTCCCTCTCCATACAAACACGCAAACCTCTCGGGCATATGCCTACCACACGCAGTCTTGCACTAAACCCCTGACTCACACAGAGCTGCACTAAAGGGTCTGTTTGTCCCTTGCTCTACACTTTCCAAACTGCGCTCACAAACCCAACTTGTCTCTCTCCTACGCTTCTACTTCATGTTCAGTGCTTAAATGTTCAATGCTCAAATACATAAAAATATACTTAACAGATAAACAAAAACTAGAGGCCGTTTTAAAATAAAAATACGCACAAACATACCTGGATAAAAGCTTTGTTCTCTTATGCCAGGCAAACAAAAATAAAAATGTAGAAACTAAGAGAGTATTTCTTAATATAAAACCTAGAATCTAATTTGAGGCAAGAGTGTGCAACACCAGGAGAAGCAAAGGGCAGACTAGAGCTTTTTGAATGATGGAGGTGATACAACATAGCAGCGTGGCTCAGCTATAAACACAGACTGAATTAGGCTACAACTTTTCACACAACCATTATTTGTAGAAACTTGAGAATATTCAGAAAAGAGGAATAGCAAAAGTCACAGCCAGTGTAAACTGTCATTGCTTTATTGAAGTCTATCAATCAACTTCCTCACTACTTCCTCTACCAGAGATCTTAACAAGGGTCATATAAACTAATTGTGTGCCCTAGCATGTCCTCAGACTGTGTGAGGACATGATTCTGATCAACTATCCTTGAGACAGGACAGCCTAAGGATGTCAAGACAGAGGTCTTTTATGGTGAAAGGTACACATGAAGACAGCACAGAAAACAGGTTAGTTTAGAAAATCAAGACAGAGAGAAGACTCATTCAATTTTAAGAGTACAGCAGAATCTGGTTACCTGAATGTCGCAGGTGACACAATTCAGATTGTACATCTTCCCATGAAACAAAATTAATACAAACAAAAGATATATACATATACCTTTGTACAATTAAGTGATATATCATCAAAGCAGAAACTCTAAGATGCTTAAATGATGAAGAGACGAGACGAGCTTTAGCATGGCATTAGCATTAGTTGGGCCCAGGACTGTAAGCAAGGAATCTCACAAACCCCATCGGAGAACACCTGACCCAAGCACAGGCAAGAAGAATGAAACCAGCACCATTGTGTTTCCAACAGAAATCTGAGATCAGAGAGGAACTCACTGATGACTTGGTTGCCCTATAAAGAAGATTCCTGAGGCACACTAGCAAGAGAGGCTGGAGGAGACACACAGGGTCAGGGCCTGGGTATACTACAGCTCAAGAGCAAGAGAGGGTGTTTACAGTGAGCTGATTTTGACAGAAAACAATTTTCTCCAAAAAGATGCACTCTGGCTGGATCCTGACTGTGCAGAAATTAGCTCCAGTGTAGGCTCTCAGTGAATGGGACACCAGGGTGGGAATGTCTTGGCAGGCAGGTCCTGCTCTCCCAATAGCTGATGTTTTAATTTTGCACTTTAACTTTTATCCAGGCTGAGGTGAGGCAAGCAGGGAGCCATGTGATTGCCTGGCACAAGGTCCACAGGTCTGAATTAACTGATATAAACAGTACAATAGTGGGTTTGTACTCTGGAAATGGGCTGTTGCTGACAGAGGACTGCCTGGGTGACGTGGGCATTTACGGAGTGGTGCAGAAATGTAATATTAATCTCTTCTGACCCATTGCAAATGGATGAATGGAGCTTCCCCTGCCTTGAGAGTAAGCTGTGCAGAGATCTGGTTCTTCTTTTCTGATAAGGATAGAAAGAATAGTCTCTGCTGGCTGGGCTTGATCTGCCAACCTTAATTCCCCAAAATAGAGAACAAGAGTCCTGAAGGCTGATTTTGGAACTTCAGGAGGCTTCATTCTTTGCAAACCTTTCTACGCACTGCACTTGCTGAGATCTCACAGCTTTAGCCAATTTCTTTTCCCCCAAAGAATAAAGGAAACACTGATCTAAACATGGCTATCCTTCCGATATGTGTGTTTTTAAAACAGTACTAGGGCAAGGTTAGAAAGCACTGTCAGAATAAGCTGGTAGATCTGGAAGCAAAAAAACTCTAGGTAAACCGAAGGCAGAATTGCACATGCAACAGCAGCGCTAGCTTGCCTTGTAAGCATAGCTTTTGTTTGCTGCCCTGACCAAATCCTCCCCTGAAACTGCTGCTCTCTCACTTGCAGAAGGGGCAGAGCCTGCAGGCTCTGAACAGAGCCTACCCACAGGTGCTCTAGTAAGTGCTACCCATTGGGATGACTTTCATAAGGCAGCCTCTGGCTTTGAGGTCACCAGCTGTCCTCACACCTTGTCCTGGTACAGAGCAATGATGTTCCATCAATGTTAGCCTTGGACAGATGGCAATCGGAGTGCTACAGGCTGATGGAGTGATAGGCAGTATCAGTTCTTTGAGACATGCAACCCCTTTGAAAGAAAGAAAGAAAGAGAGAGGGAGAAGAAAGAAAGAGAGAGGGAGAAGAAAGAAAGAGAGAGGGAGAAGAAAGAAAGAGAGAGGGAGAAGAAAGAGAGAGAAAGAAGAAAGAAAGAGAGAGAAAGAAGAAAGAAAGAGAGAGAAAGAAAGAAGAAAGGATTGTGAGACGTCTCTTGTTTTGCTGGCTCTTCTAAGAGATAATAAATAGAGACTCTCTTTGAAGACTTTCCCCTGGCCTTTAATGACTAATCTACTTTTGATAAATTAATTTTTTACTTTAAAAAAAATTTATCATTTTAACAACTTTTCATCAAGTTGACTGATTGATTGGCTGAAATTTCATTTGGTCTAATATAGGAGTAACTTGCAAATCATGCCAAACAAACTTGATTTCAGTTGTTGATAAGGCTATTTTTCATGAATAAGGAAAATGCAGAAGAGGGAGAGATCTAGTTACTTTTAGGGGTTTGGGATTTTTTTTCCCCTTTTATGAAGGCCCTATTATTGTATTCTCACAAGGAAGTCAGTGAAATGATATTAGCACAGGGTAAAAATAATAATAATAATAATAATTAGGAGACCTAAACTGGGCAGAACAGTAATAATAATAATTAGGAGACCTAAACTGGGCAGAACAGTCTTGGGTATACATATTTTTATCTTGTCTGCTGGAGAAAGAGGAGTTCTATGACAAGAAACCTTTATCAGCCCCTGCGTCATTTAAGGAAACAGTTACAGAGGGGTCATTGGGGTGAACTCAGAAGACAACCCTTTCACACTTTTGAGACTAATAGAACTGATTAAACTTCACACAAGTCTTGCATGCCCTGATCCATTTGCTTTGCAAGGCTAGTAGCCCTGGAGAGAAAGCTAATAGCCCTGGAGAGAAACTTAGGTACCCTGAGCACAGCTGGTAGACTTTCGCTGCATATATTCTCTGCCCTAATAAACAGCTATCCCAGATACAGACTCAATCCATGAGGACAGACCAGCCTTCTTTATTTTGGGCTCTATTCTATTTTCCCTTACTACCCCCAAACAAAACAGCTTGTTCTCCCCACCAAAAGTAATGTCTTGTTTTCTACCAAACTCCAGTAGGTTTTTTTGCCCCCCAAAAATGAATTTGCCTTAAGAACAATATGCTTCCATCAAAAAAGTATCACTACCAGCACTGCTGAAGCTCAACATCTATTTAAGCAGAAAGTAGTTTTCACATTGTGTTTTTTAAACAACAATGAACACCCACCTGAACATCCTTAAACATGCTTCAAGCATTACCTCGTCTTTAAAACCATGAGCTTTCCTTAAATTCTTTGTTAGGAACTCTGAGATAAAACAAACATAGTCCCTACATTGCCAATGAAAGATCAAGGCTTTCTTTTAATAAGCCTTTTTTTTTTTTTTGTAGGGCCAATGCAGTTTTCTGTCCTTTTATACCCTTTTTTGTCTTTGCAGTGTTAATAGCAGGACTCTAGTTCTGGAGCAGAATATGTTCCTGCTGACATCTTAAACGAAAGTGCACTGCAGAGACACACATGCACAAAGACAAACTAGGCGAAACTATACTAACTTTTGTAAAACTAAAATAGGGCATCAGAGTAAGAGGCAGGTGCAGAGTATTTTACCACATAGAAAAGAAAAAGACAATGGGAAGAGACATTTCTTTCCAGATTATAGAAGGACTTGTAATAAGAAACATATGAAGAGACAGGAGAGGAAATTATATAGCTGGGATTATGCCTTCTGCTCTCTCTTGCATCATCAGTTAGCTGGGGTATTTGATATGAACTTCTAATCTCCTTGCCCAGAAAGGCAGCAGTGTATCTTCTTTTATGTTTTGGAAATCTATTTCTTGATCAGTCTCCGCCTAACTCGTTTAATTAAATGGATAGAAACCTTCCTCAAAAAAGATATGTAATTACAGAGGTAGGTGGATCTTGTAGACTTAGAAGACTTCAATGGAGAGTTGTGATCTAGATCCAAATTTTCACCTGTTGCTGATCTGTTTTCTGTGATGTATTACAACAACCCTCAGCTGAGCCACTGTGATCAGGCAGAATATGACCAAGACCCTGACTGGAAAGTGCTTTTATTCACACTCACACCTACACATCATTTACTAGCACACTCAGTGCTATTTCATATCCTCTCTTCAAACTGGAGAAAAATAGAAATTAATCCTTCCCCATCCATGACCCTAGATGTCCAAAGGACAGTAGCTGGGGTACTTGCTTAGCTACCAGGAGGAAAGAGGGAACACAAGGCATCAAGGAATCTTTACGTCTGCTTAGCTGTTGCCAATCCTCCAGTGTAGAGGCATCACAAGCAGGGCCTTCCTAATATGGTGGTTCATCCTGTCAGATAGGACAAAGTCAGTCAGCATCTTTTCAACTTTAACTTTTCTACCTCAGTACACTAGCTTCAAGTCTTGTATTGCAAAAGGCAAAGGAGGATAGTCAGGAGAACTGGGCATGCTTGTTCATTGCTCTGATTTGGGGAGGTGATTAGCTGATTCCCTCTTCAAGCCCATGCACTCTAAGCCCATCAGTTCTAATCACCCTAAAACCATAATATTCACAGTATCAGCTTACTTACTGAACTGATCAAAAGAAATATCTGTCTTGTCAGGAGAAGTAAGTTACTTACTGTTACACTGGAAGCAAAAAATTAAAATGTTTTTGGCATGTGCATTGATAATGGCAAGTGTCTCAACCAGAAAAGGAGTGGGGCTGAAAGAAGCAAAATTACTCAGTTATGAAAGTATGCCCACCAAGGGTTAGGCAGTGAGGATGGAGGATAAGTTTTCCAAGTCTGTGATGGAAACAGTGGGCAAGATAACTTATTTTCCAGCAACAGCAATGAGGTGGCTCCAGTGACCCAGACTTTAAAGTTTTAATACTATGACATGACAAAAAGCAGTGAGTAAGTGTGCAATTTACTCTTAGCTGGGTTCTCTGAGTAGATAACAGAGTCCTTTTGGAAAATGAGGGAGGCAGTTCTAGGGAAGCAAAATACTGAAAGGACTTTTCTATCCAGGGTGTAAGGGATGAAGAAAGCAAGTATTAAAGACCTTCCTTTCCCTGCAGAAACCTCCATCTGGCCTCATCTGGGCACTGTTGATAGAAGACTATTGACTTCACCAGGTCAGCCAGGCCAAATACAGAAGATCTCACCAACAGCAGATCTATACAAAAGTATTTAAGAGTGAGATGAACCTGAAGGTCCCAAGTGACATTAGCCAACCTGATGTAGTTTCTGCCTGGAAAAAGCAGAGATATCAGGTGATCAGGAGTGCTCTCCCAGTCACCTCCTCTAGCCTCAGAATATTCCAGTTTTTATCAGTAAGACACTACAGGTTTTGGCTAGAGCCAGACATGACAGAGCCCAGCTTTGTTCTGGTATGCTGTATCAGCAGCACAACCACCTCAAGTCTCCTTTGCTCTGAATCTCTAAACAGCTCAGTTAAGTACATGACCTTTTTTAAGATCTGTTTCTGTACTAACTTTGGTGTTTGAAGAACAATGCAGATTTTTTCACAGCTCCCTCTTGAGTTTATTTATTACTTGAACTACATTTATTTCACATGTTGGACAAGAGCAAATTGCTGTGACAGATTATTTGATTAGACAACTTTGCCAACAAACCTTATCTCAAGCTTCTTAACTTACTTTTAACTTCTGAGTTCTATCATGAGATGTGTGTCTGTATCTCATTCAGAGACCTGCAGTAAAACATATTAGGAAATCACTGCTTTGTCTACAGGTCATTAGCATTCAAACACTATGCCTATAGGCCATGAACGATCATGTTTTTGCAGTACACTTTCAAAAAATAAAGAGAAAAAATAATGAGAAAAATAATCCTTGCTTATACTGCAAAATATCACTTAAAAGAGGCAGGGCAACTCAAGACCATATAAACATGTCTACTTTAGGTACGCAATATATGCACATATAGTATCAAGAAAGTAGCCACTCACAAAGAGACAGATGCTGGTTACCAATAAAAAAAAGCACTTCTATGCAAGAGAGGAAAAGTTTCACCAGCTCAGTCCTAATTCTGTTCTGCAGCTTTATGCACTCCAAAAGATGGCAATCTAGAGAAAGTACAAGCCCCTGGATGTCTTTGAAAAGGTCTTATTGACATGAGCTCCAAGTCTTAAAATTTCTCAGAGTTCTAGGCACAGAGGCAGTTGTGGGCAGCAGTAGAGCCTTCTCTTGATAGATCTGATCATGTTCCACTGGATTTCAGCAAAAATGCCTTCATCTTTCAAAGTCATGTGTTGCCAGCTTCACCGTTCCTATGGCAGCATTAGAAAAGATTACTTTTCAGTATCATTGTTAAGGCAAACTCAAATCTCAGTCCCATGTGGTCGGAGGGTGACTTTGGTGCTGCAGCCTCCTAGCAACAGGTCCCCATAGTCTCCACAGTGCTTACAAAAGAAAATCCAGTTTTGGTCTTTAGCTAATCTCTTGAATACCTTTATTTTAGTGATGATCAAAGACTACCAATCTCTCCCCTCTCTGTTCCTCTGTTGAACATAGCAACCTCCCATTAAACATTTCCAGTCAGCTGAACTTAGTAGTACTCAACTTATCTTTTAGACCTTGCCCTTCAACTTTTGGCAGTACTTCATAACTCATGCAGTCAGCAACTCAGCAAAGGGTAGGCTTTTATGACATAACTTCCAGAAGTTGTTGCTTCCAGGTTTGTCCTAGGAACCATTCAGTCTGGGGATAGCACTTCTCCTTGTTAAATCCATTGCTTTTCCAGACTACCAAGAAGTTAGACAGAAGCAGGACAGAAGGAAGATGGTAGGAGAGACTGTCACTGCTTCAGATACAGGTTTGATTAACAGCCAATGGCACCCAGCCAATGATGTGCCTTGCTTATGAGAGAGACAGTATCAGGCAAGAGTACCACCTTGAGAGACCACTTCATTTCTATGGGCTCATTTCATGAGGATACTCATTAAACTAACCAGTCAAGCACAATGGTTAAAACAAACGAAAAACATAGGTCATTAGCTAGCAATTATTTGGGCCGAGTTAGCCCATTTGGCATTATAACCATAGGCATGGCAGCTGCATTCCACCCAGATAGACTAGTGCCTCTTCCGAAGGAAGTGTGGGGGACAGTCATTAGTCTACAACACAATACAAGACTGTGCTACTACACGTCAAACAGGATACCTGAGCAGCACTGTAAGGATGCTCAGAACATGCTTTGCATGTCCTACTGCCCAGCAGGTAGGTTCTGCTGGTGGAGGTAGTGTTAATACTTCTGCGTAGACACCCATCAGATGCACAGTAAATATCTCCAAGGGTTGCACTAGGATACAAACCAAACACCTTTAGATTTGGCTATATATTTGCTATTTAAGGACCACTCTTTTTTTTTAGCTACTTCAGTTCACATATACAAGGTACAAAAGCACGAGCATAAAGTCTAAATTTTGGCAAGCTGTCAATGCCCATTAATGAGATGCTGTTGGTCAGCTGAACAGATAAATGAGAGCCTACACTCGTAACTTATGTTCCCAGATTTTTACCTACACACTGTGGAGCAAAAGATAAGCACTCAGATGTCTTAGTGATTAGATCTCCCAACAGTAGAACACATCCCAAAAGCATAGTGTCTTAGAGTGGTATAAGAGTTAATTAATGTTTGTGGCATGTCCAAGAGCATCACATGTGTCCAGTGCACTCAAGCAAGAGTCAATGCTAGCTCCAATACCCTGGGAGATGTCCTGTAGAATTTGTCAGAATAAGGTCCGGGGCAGCCTGGTAGAACCAGTAAACTGTAGCTTTGCCTGCACTGCTATACTATTTCACCTCAGCCAAAACTCTTGACACAATATAAATATCCCCCAAAACCCTCTCTCTAAAAGAAATTGTTCCTCCAAAAGTAGGAGAAGGAGCTGGGTCGTCAAATGAGAGTAAAAGTGGTTTAAAAGCCATTAAGAAGAAAGCAACCTAGGCATTCAGGAGCAATCACAGTTGCTTGGGCTGATCAGGAGAGACAGAGGGAATTATTTATTTATGGACTTCCTGCTCTCTAGGAGTGGATGTCTCCACTAGGGAAGCTTTAAGAAGAGTGGGGTGCAGGAGCCAGGTGCTGCTTGGAATCCTCCAGAGGTTTTCCTGGCCTGGGCCTCAGGAGAGTTAAATGCAGTTCATGCTCAAAGCATCCTGGAGCCATCAACTTATCTTTCTCAGAGCAGGAAAGGCCAGAAAGAGCATCACACAGATCTCTGCTGGGATGAAGCACATGGAGAGCCCCGGGCACCTAGATTGCCATGCAAGCTTTGCATAGCTTTCAGCAAGATCCCTTCACAGCAACAGGGCTTGAGTACACGGCCGTTTCTCTCTTCTCATGGATCAGCTGCTTCCCTTTAAACACAGATCAAGTGTCTCTAGGGACTCAGCAAGCATTTAACAGACCTGCCTGATGGAAGGACCTCCAATGAGAAAACCAAGACCTGAAACTCCCAGTAGACATCCTCAATTCAATCCACATCTGAGAAAGCAACTCTGAAGTTACATGCAACCAAATCCTAACTGCACAGAAAGCACATCAGCCTAGTCTGTATCCAAAGCTCATCTAAATATGTTAAACTTACCAGGAGGGAAGGACTAACAGATTAAACATGAAGAAATATGTGAATTGAAAAAGTCAGCACAGAAATACAGAATTATTGGTATGGTATTAAGAATTTCATATCAAGATACATTACTGTCTTTCTCAATGCAGTTTCTTACTGTTTCCCAAAGTCAGAGGAGGAGTTATCCCCTAAAATCACAGAGTCAGTATTCAGAGTTGATCCTTCATCACTAACTAAAAAAAGCTGTAGAGACAGAAAGACAGATCTGCCCAGCCAGACAGATCTGGCAAATATCCTCTTGTTCTGGCTTTGGTCAGAGGGCCACAGAGGAGTACCATGGCTTAGAAACTAGCAACCACTATTAGAATTTTTCACTGGAAGATGCTGCAAAAGAGTAGTGTTACAAGAGGGTCACTGATAGGGATTGAACAGATTATGTGAGTAGTACAGGCTGCACTGTGTCAATTCATGTCTCCCCACAATTCATTACTGATGAGGTACCAGAGATGAGGATTAAAAGGGCAGGAGCAGACGGCAAACTACTGCTTTAGACACATCTCATTCAACTATGCCAGTTTATTTCTGCTCCACCTCTGCTAGTATATCTTGCATTACTCCACAGCAATAATATTCTTCCTCAATTCTGGTCTCAAAGCAGTGTGTTGTTTTGTGCCATTAAAGCTACTGTAAAGTCAGTCATGGTAGCAAAATAACTCATTATGCATAAAGTGCTTTGGGCAATCTTTAAAAAGAAAAGGACTCAAGAACAAGAGAGTACCATCTTCATCAAGATCAGTGATCCAAGGTAACCTCAACATCAAAAAGGCACAAAATCTAAGCATGAGAGTATTTCAGCAAGTCCTAACTCAGACTGCCTCCTACCCACTCTGCTTCTCCCCATGCATAAAGTGATTTTTGCTACTTGTAAATATATAAAACCAGGTTTGTTCTCTTAGTTTATGTTCCTCCAAACAAAGAGCAGTAAAAAAGGGATACATTTTCCATTCAATAAAACAGGTCTTATTTGGTCTTCTAAAGGAAAATTCTTTTGCTGCCCATTCAGAGACAGGTTACATTTTTAGGGTTTGTGTAACCTTTGTTTCCCACTCAGGGAAGCACATCAGTGAGCACTGACAGCTACATAGCCCTGACAGGGGACTGCTCCAGAGAGGGTTGCATTCCCCAGGGAGCTAGAACCAGCAGCCCAGGGCTCCCTAGGGAGCTGTTCTGCTTTGGCAATTGACTTGTGGCTTTACAGAGCCAAACCAAATTCACTGCTCGTTTATAAGTGGTGGGGTTATTAATTTGTGTGCTTTAACATATATTGTTTGGGAAATTCAATTCATCCCTAATTTGCTAAACACAGTTTTATGTTCTAAAATCCTTCACAGTCTGCAGTGTCCCTTGCCCCTTCGTGCCCATTTGCCTTTTTTATTTCCCTTCCAACTTGCTGAAAGAAAAAAATCCATGTTGACTCTGTTCCTGGCCAGTTGACCTTGCATTCAGAGCATGGCGCACCAACTTCCCCTGCCACAATGGTCAGGTTGTGAATAAATAAGAACATTTGCCTCCCTACTGCTGGGCATAAATGGCCCTCGATGGTTTTAGTGATGCCTGGTGTTCATCTCCTCTCCTTGCAGGCTTTCTCTGCAGTATAATTCAAGGTACAATTTGAAATAGATTAACTTAAACTGGTGCAAAAGGCACTCATTACTATTGAAACTAAACCTGTTAGGACATCTAATGAGCAAAAATGAAGCATCCTCAAACTGACAGGAGAGCATCCACAACTTGGATTTTCAGTAGTTTAAATGGATTGTTCCAAAATCGATGCAATTTAAAGTGTACAGCTTACTTGTGTAGAAAAGATCTTCTTCGAACTGAGGAAACAGCAGCACTTGTGAAATAAATGACTGCCTGTTCAAGGGTGCAACACCCGTTAATGACTATCACAAAGCAACACGGAGAAGTGGCTGAGAGGTAGGGTCACTTGCTTACACACAGCTTGTTAGGAAATACTGCATTCAAATTGACTGCCTACAAGCACCCAAGGGCACCCAGAAGTGACAGCCATCTAAGAAAAGTTTCAGGGGCATCCCAATATACTCAGGATCCTCCCTTGGCTGGAAAACATGAAGGGGAAAAAAAAAAAAGCACATCACTTTCAGAGCCACAGAAGGTTTTCTGACACTCATAAAGCATGTGCATTATGTAGGGGTGCAGGTGTCTTAGTCAGCAAAGGATGCGGATTAGTTATTGTAAAGAGAGCACTGCACAGAGCAAGGATGTACATCTTGCAGTACTCCTGCCCTACATCCCTACCACCAGGGCAGCCCACAGAGCCTTATTATCAAGAAAAACCTCTCAGAAGATGCAACAGCCTTTGTGGGAGGCTGGGGCCAGAATCCACTCCTGTCAAACAGCTCTCTGGACCAGGATGTGACTGCTGCTGGCGAAACTTGTTAGCTAATGAAGATTGAGTCAAGCAGGCAGAGACGATCCCCTCAGCCTGTTAATCCATTTAGGGAAGGAGAAGGGAAACCTGAGCTGAATTCCTGTGTTCACTGGAAGAGACTGCACTGTGCTGGCTTTAGCATCTAGGCAGAGCAAATCCAGCCAGAGATGGACTGGGTAGAGCTCTGGGTGCAAGACCAGTGCTTTTTGGAGACATGAGCAAGATCTGAGGCAGGAAACAGCATCCCCTAGGGAGAGAGCCAGGGCAGGATTTTGTGTCCACTGGGAACTAATGAAGGAAACTGAGCTTTACTTGCCCTCTCATCAGGAGAAAGCAAGAAGGGGATGCATGTGAGCTTTTCACAACAGCAGGGCAGGGAGAACACACACGCCTTACACCCTTCTCACAGGGCAAAAAGGATTTGCAAGGGGTCAACTCAGATTCCTGGGTCAGAAAGTCAGAGTGAGTGTTTGTGCACCGAACACCGACAGAAAGCCAGCATTGCCGCCTCTCCACCTTAACTGGTGGCTTGCAGAGATGATGGGTGCCAATCCCAGGAAATGTCAGAATATCCTTAACCACCAGAGGGTGCTCCCCATCTCAAAGACAGATTCAATGTCACAGATGCACCCAGACGGCTAGAGGAGCCCCGATTTCCAGCAATTGTGGAATCCGAACAAGGGAAAAAATAGAAAATTAATAATAAATAACAATTAAGGATTGTAATCTTGTGCCTCACTTCTGTTTCCCCCATCCCTCCTGGCCAGGCAAGAAAAGGCCCCCTGTCCCATTTGTCCTCTGTGTCCTGCTCAGTCAGGTGATTTTCCTCACATTGAAGATTAAATCACTTTTATTCTTTCCTCCTGGATCGTGGATCCAGATCAGGAAATAAACATTTTCTGCTTGGCAGGTCTGTAAGAGTGAGACTCCCACTTGGCTGCTACTGAGCAAGGTTAGGATCATACCCTCTGGTCAGATGCACTTTTTGCAAATCAAGGCCTGATCTTACCCCCTCACTGCCACAATAGTGTGAGGGCCACTATCCCTTCTGTTCAGGTTCAATTTATCCAATTCTGTCCTAAGTTGGTTTTCCAGAGAGCAGAGTGCCTGTTGTACAGGGATGCTTCAGGATGGTGTTTTCAAAACATCAGTTTTGGGGAACTAACACTACCTAACTATCAATAAGACACCTGTAGGGAAAAACTGTTCACTTTGGTCATGTAGTGACCCACAGTCTCCCTTTTCTCATCAAAGGGAAGCAGAGGTGTGTGACACCTCTGTGTCAGGAGCTGTGCAACAAACCTTGTGCCTCAGCTTCCTGTTTGCATAGGTTTGAAGTAATACCTGAGAGTTGCATCATATGTGGAGAACAGAGCAGTTAGGATTAAATCATAATTGTTATATTCCACCCTGAGATTCCAAAAAGAGAGTATAAAGCATGCCAAGTAAGATCAGACACCT
Organism: Neopelma chrysocephalum; assembly: GCF_003984885.1. Taxonomy (NCBI): domain Eukaryota; kingdom Metazoa; phylum Chordata; class Aves; order Passeriformes; family Pipridae; genus Neopelma; species Neopelma chrysocephalum. Next base: position 34,404,837 of record NW_020897693.1, on the reverse strand, counting down.
ATGCAAAACAGACTAGCTCTGCTGACGTGTCTGGCATAACATCTGTTTGCCCTAGCCCCAATTTACTTTGATAGTCCAGGTCTGCATATCCCATGGGGAAATCAGCTCTCATTGATGGCTCCCACCCAGCACATGTGCTGCATTTTGCTGTCTGACCCCTACAAGAACAGATTGTCGTATTTGTTAAATTGTTCTTTCCTCTTTCCTTTGGCCAGTAATGCCAGGCTCTGTCTAAGGGCATTTTTGTGAAAGTTCCTACTCTTGGGTATCTTGGCATCACTTTTTCTTCTGTCCTCTTTAAACCATGCACTTATCTGATGAAACTGTTAAACCGCTGCACAAAGGGCGCTTATTCAGTCTCTTACACAGGTTAAAATGTGTTTAATAGGTTTGGCTTAGTTCATGTCCAGAATGAACCATTATCTTCAGGACATGTGGGAATCAGTGTTTTCCAAGCTATCAACTAGTCAACAGTGGTACTTGTTGTCCTTGAGAAACACATCGCATTCTACAGCCTAAATAGGCCAATGACTTTTTTTTCCAATATTTGAAATTGTGAATGGGGGGGAAAGGGGGAAAATATAAGAGAAAAAGATTTTATGGCATGTCTCTTAGACATCTGCAACAGACAATTCTACTTCCTACAAACAAAATATCAGGGATACATGACACAGATCCACTTCTTGGACTATTCATAACATTCTTCCTTCAAATTATAGCAAATATCAGACATGCCATGGAAAGGTTAACCAGCATTAGGTTTGGACACTGATCATCCCAGCATCGTTAACCTTCTACTTCTCAGCTTGATAGAGTTTAACACTTCTCCATTACTGTTACAGTCACTACATATTTCATAGAATCAACAAATGGTTTGCGTTGGAAGGGACCTTAAAGATTATCTAGTTTCAACCCCCCTGCCATGGGCAGGACACATTCCACTAGACCAAGTTGCTCAAAGCCCCATCCATCCTGGCTGTGAACACTTCCAAGGATGGGGCAGCCACAACTTCTCTGGGCAACCTGTTCCAGTGCCTCACCAACCTCACAGTAAAGAATTTCTTCCTAATACCTAATGTAAATCTACGCTCTTTCAGTTTGAAGCCATTCCCCCTTGTCCTATTGCTACCTGCCTTTGCAAAAAGTCCCTCTTATATTTGTTCCTAAACAGGCACATAAGTATTCATCAAAAGTGTGGTTATTTAAGATTATGTATTTTGAGCATTATATTTCTGCATACTTTCACTAAGAGCTTAAACTTTGCCATTCTTCCTGCAGTTGTTACAGCAAAGACTTCTACAGTAATTTCATAGCCCTAGTGACATTCTCCTCTTGCATATTGCTGTGTGGGAAAATTACTGGGGGTTTTATTGTTTTAACTACTGCTAGCAGGTTGTATATTCTCAAATATCCCAAATTCCTTCACTGTTGAGAACAACAGCATCTGGATGTCAGTTTTGCTCATGATGGCAAATTACAGGGTCAGATCTGCCTTACACACACAAAACTGCACCTCTGTGGAGATTACAACTTGTGGAATACATAATGTATAAGATGAGCAGGTTTTGACTACCTCATTTAGCTGATCTGCAACTACATGAAATGGCAACACTTAATCCAAATGGAGAGGCTAGGACAAAATCATCTTACAGCAAATAAAACTGCAAAGCTTGACAGGACCCGTGAAACAAAGAGAAACAAAAACTGTATGTTAAATAGGGCAGACTATAAATGAAGTCAAGAATTAGGAAACACCACAATTGTATTTACTTGTGAAAAATACTTTTAGCCCTCATGTACATATGCATTGTTTTATATTCCATAATTACAGGATCATATTTTTTCCACAGTACCCCATCTCAGACTGCACTCAGAAGGGATTGTTCCTATGTAATGAGCAGCTGCTTGAGATGCTGGTTTCTGCTCATTGTTCAGTGTGTGGCCCCAGGCCTTATTTACTGCACATTATTCAAACCTGGCTCTAGAGATTTATTCATTTCCTTATGTGTTTTTCTATGGGCTTATCATTATACTGTCCAAAAGCTTCACTAGCCCAAGATCATTTATTTTCACATACTTCTATGAGAGGAGGGGGCATTTTTATTCCCATTTTATGGGTGAATGACTGAAGACTGTGTTAAAACATATTTCCTAATTCTGGGTGCCCACCCTGAGACACCAACAGCCCGACTGATCCGTGCTTGTATAGCACCTTGGGTTTAGTGGATTTCTGTTCACTTAATTTGCAGCTGTAAGCTCTCAGTGTTTCTGTAAAATAGGCCCTTTGGGATCAAAAAGGTCCCCTATAAAATAAGGAACACACAATTAAACAATGACTGGCACAGCAGCTGCTTCAAAAACCTGCAAACTATCATACAGAAATGGTCACATATAGAAAAGAAGTCAACTGGCAGGTCGGAATTTCACTGCCTCAACTATAAAAGCTTCCCTTTCTTTGCTGCAGTCCCTTGTCTCACCCAGTACACACCTGACAAATGAGGCAGGGGTCCTACAGATGGTCTCTTTCACTGTGCAACTCTGATTTATCTCAGAGTAGGTCCATCACATGCAGTGAATGAGGCAGGGGTCCTGTGAAAGAAGCAGCACACAGTGACGTAGCTAAAACATGAGATGTATAAGACACACAGTCAGGTAGACAGAAGTGCCTACAGAGTATAACTAGTCTTTACCTCCCAGTTTTTGCATTAGTACCATTCAAAGTGCCCTTTTCAGATTCTGTTGTTACTTTTACAGCAAAGAAATTTCCTCGTGAAGCATCACAGTGACACTTTTGTGGATTACCAGAAGGGACAAACCCATCATGTGGGTCACTACAACCAAGGTAATAGAGTAAACGGGCTGCAGAGGTAGCTCATCCTGCTTTGTGAAAACTATCATGAGGAGCATGAAACACTGTGTAAATATCAGACAGTGATGACAGCTGAGGAATATTCATTCTGAGGCTGTTCCAACCATTCAATCCAAGTCATGCCTCTCTCCTCTCCAGACCATCCCAGCCCACTTTCTTCTCTTCACTGCCTTTTTCTTCTCACCCCAATCCCTTCCTTTGCTCTAATACCTTCAAACCCCATCCCCCCCCAGTCCACAGCCCTAGGAACTTGTTCATCACTGCTTATAACTATTTGCTTGCCCTCCTCTCCTTTTTGCCCAGCTCCCTTTGCCATGTCTTTCCATTCCATCACTGTTTGACACAAGCTGACACTGTCTGACACAAGCTGATTTAGAGCTTTGCAAAAAGGAATCTTCTTGATTTGTTTTTAAATGGAAAGAAGACATCATGTAAGACTTTTTCTTTAAAAAATAAATTTTGCTTGTTTCAATAAAAATTTCCACAGAACTTTCTGCAAACAAATCAGAAGCATAGAAAGTGTTTGCAGCAATCACTAAAGTTTGGCACTGGTATGAACAACTGAAACTAAACTCTACAGGATGCACTAGTTAAAAAAAAGATGGTGCTACTAGTCTATTTGTTCTATGTGGTAGTGAAAATGAAGATAAAAATTAAGAAAGTTGGCTGAGCAAGAAACTGAATCCTGCTGCCACCTCTTTTTCAAGACTTACCATGATTGGGTACACTAGCATTTGGATGGCAGGCCTTTGAAAGAATTTGGAGCACTTGTACTCCTTCATATGCTACCCTGGTAGCTTATAGAGGCTAATGCTTATTTGATATATACACTTGCATGCATCTCAAGCTTGCATTAGCTGGACGTACATATCTTAACATTTCACAATCACAAAAAATAGGGCTAGGAACAGGTCAGGTGGCTGGTGCATCCCTTCATCCCAATGGATAATGCTATAACAGCATTATTTTTCCAGAAAAGGCTGGAAAAACATCTGTCAAAACTTTTAGCCCCTCTCAGACAGTCTGTTCTAACGTTCCTGTATCACTGCAAATACTAGTTTGTAACATCACACTGAGATCTCCCACATTGCAATCAAAGCCCATTTACTTCCAGCTCTATCAACAGTGGAAATAGCAAACAGCTTAATCACTTCCTCTTGGATAAAGCCTCTTACTATTCGAAGACACATTCCCCAGACCTTGCCTAATATCTAGATTTCCAAGACAGAAATGTTAACCTGCCTATCAGAAACAAATTAACACTTCAGTCCCTGTAACTTCATTCCTGGGTCTCCAAGTTTATCACTTGGAAGGCCACAGAGTTTTTATGAACATCTAGAACAAGGTTGTTCACTATACAACTAGTAGAACAGCAGAATTCCTTAGCAGTCCTGGATGAAGCTGAGAGCTGTTACAATAGTCCTGATTTCCAGTGTTGTGCCTTGAGTACAAACCAGCCAGATTTAATATGAACCAGCTCCCCAGGAACCGCAGTCTGCATCCTTGGTGCACGTGGGTATGAGAGTGTACAGAATGGCCAGAATTGTAACTAGAAACGTCAGAAAGTTAAAAATGTGGAATTTATTATTAATTAGATAATAGAGATTTGCCTCCAGTGTTACAAAATTTGAGCTCCCAGGGAAAACAGAAGCCATTCCATGCAGATAGGAAACAGAGGGCCCTTCTCTACCATACGTGTTGTGAGGGGGGAAGGTGAACTAACAGCCCAAAGGCACAAGCAACTGCTCTGTACTGTGTGTTTGCAGAACTGCTTGAGAGTGTATCCATTGGTGATGTTATTCACAGGCCTTGGCTGACAGTAAATAAGACGGTGGAGCTTGATTCATGAGGGATGACAGGAAATCTATAATGTGTGGGCTCTATAATCTGCTCGCTACTGCGTAGCAAAATGAAAGAACAACAGTCCAATTACCAAGTCCTTGCTGATCCCAAGCACATCCTCCAGATCTTGTACTGCTCAGAGCAGTGGGAGTCTGTTGGCAACAATGGAAACCAAGCTCTGGCACATACTGTCTTCCATTCTGGGACGGCAACAGTATTTTGGAAGCATCAGACTACCTTACAGTAGATACGAATGCAGTCAAGACTGTGGCATGAACTTCCAATCAAATTTCTGGAGAGCGACACGCTGCTGAGATTAGTTCACCAAAGGACTGTTTATGTGGACACCAATTGCTGCACTCCACTGCAGGCATTCCTATGTCCCAAAGGGCTGGCTGAGCCAGGGGAGCAGGGATCTACCACACCAGTCTGGCTCAGCCTCTTGTTTTGGGGGGGGGGGGCTGTGATCACCATTGCCCTGTGATAACACAACACAGTCAGGATGAAGCTCCACAAAACTGAAAACAGGGCTATGGTCCAGCAGGACTCAGCAGCTGGGATACAAATGGTGACCAAAAAATACCTTAAGAGGAAGGAGACAAAAGGTGGGAGGAATATATGGATTCTGGGGCCAGATAGAAGAAGATTGGCTGAAGATATTATTCACAACAGATGCAGAGTTGGCCCACAAGACAGCAGGGATAAAGTCTGCAACAGCAGCAGCCACAGAGCAGACTGCTGTCATACCACCAAAGCTGAGGACACATGGAAAGATAGAAGAAGGTTTCTTTCAGACAAAACAGCAATGGTAATAGTGGGAGGGAGGAGGGCTGACAGTTCCAGACAGAAGGAGAAGAAAATAGTTTTGCTTCCTACTGTGCAGTGTCAGAAAACCCAGAGGGCAGCCCACGGCTAAGAAGACACAGGACAGCTCAGCCGAGGATCCTGGTAGCTTAGAGAAGACAAATTTCTTATTTTTGTCTAAGCAAACCTACTTTCCATTCCTTGTGTCCCTGGCCCTTACCCCTTAACACTTTTCAGATCTATCTTCTGCCCTCAGGAAAGGGGCAAGGGGAACCTTTCTTACTCTGGCAACAGGTAAACAGCATGTCAGGATGGGGAGAGTGGAACAATTTCTGCTCGAAAGCAAAGGCCTTCCTTGCTGAGTACACACTCTGAGACTGCTGTCCTTACCCTGCTTCCCCCTACAACAATCTCTGCTGCCACCTCCCCTCCCTTGTTATCTGTCAGTAAACAGTAATTAAAGAAGTGGCCTGCTTGATAAAGCTCCCGCCTGCCCTCACACGGTGCTGCCCTCTCGGACGTGTCTAATTAAAATCCTGATGAGAAGATGAAGAAATCCCAGCAGCTGGGAGTCTGCTGACTCTCTCTGCTCTCGGCCTCTTCATTACTGACGACAAGGCAGAGACACATAAAGGACCCCAGGAAACGCTTCAACAGACCAATCGATACAGCCTTTTGTGGGACATGATGGTCCGTTCAGGACTGCCTTTTGAACTGTGTGGATAATGAGGATGCTGGAGCGTGGCTCGCTGCATGGGACTGATGGGGCTGGACTCCCCTACTAATCCTGCTACACTGCTGCTTCCAGGGCCCCTGAAGCTTGGCAGCCACTCCCACCATATAGTGAACCCATATAGTTATAATAGCTGGGGCACTTGCCCGTCCTCCACCAACCCAAGCTCCAGATATCATTGGTTGTAGTGCCAAAACACCGTCAAACCTCTAACCACTCCATCATTTCTATGCAAACACAGTGTGCACATCTGTGTACATACAAATGCAGAAACCTGGGAACCAGCACAAACCTTCCCTAAATGAAACAAACACTACACACAATGTGCACACTCTTTATGCTTACATGTACACTTATTCATGAGAACCGTGTGTTTTCACTGCTGTACCAGGATCTTGTGCTAAGGTGAAATTGTTGGTATGCACAAAATGAAACAGCAAAGGTTTTTTCATCAAGTGCACACCAATATCGTCATTGGGAATCACTATAACCATATTTAGATACACTTCACTTCATGCAGATATATCCACTACATGGTTTTATTCTTGTGAGTTTTTTTCCTAATGTGAGATTTACCTGGAAATTTCCAGCTTTACCTGGAAACAAGCCTATTTTCACTGTCAAATTCATGTTTATCTGAAATACCAAAGATTTCCTTGCTCTTAGTTTCAAGATGAAAGAAATAGTAAAAAGATGGAAGTAGATCTATACTTTCTAAAGTTTAGAAGTGCATGTCAGGCACCTGCCTCCATGTCCCTTTTCAGTAAGCCCACAGGAGGTAATTAAGATTGTATGCAAGAGCAAGAGTGTACACAGTTGCAAATACAAGTGCACGGTGTATGTGCGTGAAGGACCTACATGTTCCACATGTGAAATCAATAACAAAGTGAGCTTTTGTCTATCTGAGTTCACACCTCTTGCTTCACAAACCACTACTACTCATGCAATCAGCAACAGTCCAGCAATAAGTTGGTGCTCTTTTCAGAGTCCCATCTAGGTCCTTGGGACCTAGTTTATTCAATAGATGCAGTTGTTTTCTTTCCCACTCGTTCAATTGTAATTACTTTTCCAGACCGCATGAACTGGGGAAAAAAAAAAACCAGCTTGAAAAAAAAATATATTTCATTAAAGTCTCACGAAGTAAAAAAATACTGATAGTTATTATTTTCCAAATTGCCATAATCTCTCCCCACTCCTCCCTTTGTCAGCCCATGCCCAATTCTTTCCTGGATTGGTTTAATACTGAGATAAACTTGCCAAAAACCCCAAACCATCTCAAAACAAATAGTCTGTAGCAAAATACAATCAGCAACAGCAGGAAGTGATCAACCAAATACAGAAGCAGTAGACTCAATGGTAAAAGCTCAGGAATGCTACTGGGAAGGGTCTTTGGAGAGTCCTCTGAAAAAGACGAGTGAAGAATGGCAGCAGATGGGAGGTCCTGGTGGCAATGATGACAGAAGCAGTGTCGCTGGGAAGTTCACAGCTTCTCTTGGCCCCCGGCCTCCCTTGACAAGAGATGCTGTTGTGCAGAACAAGGCAGCAGCGCTAGATGCACAGAGCTCTCCGTGCAATCCCTGTCTGTCCCACTACCTGTACTTGATAGAATGACACATTGCTGCGGCAGCTAATAAATAGAAGTAATTTGATTAGCTTTCCCTAACTAGTGATAAGATCCTGACAAACCCTTTTTAATGCGTTTCTGGAGCAGGATGAAATTGTTTCATTTGGCGAGCAGGGCCCCACGGGAGTTGCCTCCAAGCTCCTTTAGTGAGAGGTAAAAATATGCCAATCATTAATGAGGGGAGAATTACGGAGACTTTAATGCAATCAGAAAAGAGGAGCCCTGAGGCAGCTGGGGAATAAAACCTGCCCTTAAATCAGAGGCAGGCAGCCGGAGCATGGAAATAAAGGCATACACAAGCATGTACATGCACACATGCATACCTACCGCACACACAGAGACCTTGTAGAGCTTCTGTAAATACACTGGGAGTTTTGCCTGGGCAACAAACACCTATCTCAGCAAATGGTATCCATCTTCCCCAAAAAGCATTTTTAAAATCACAGCAAGCTATATCCATTTGGCAGCTCCTTCCCCCCACCAGTTGGGGACCAGAGCCTGACAAAATTGCAGTTTTCAACATTTCAAGCCTTTTGTGGAGGGGCGTATTGGCTGCTGTCTAGCAGCAGCAACAAGGCAGCTTTGCCAAGTGGAAAGGTGCCTTTCTCAGGGCCCGACTTGCTGCATGACCACAACACGAATAAACCCCTCGCTGTCCTCCAAGCACGGCATTTATGCCAGAGGCAGCATCTACTGTGGATGGTAAAAGGCAAGTCCTGCCATCCACTTCCCACTCCCTCCTCAACCACTTCAGTGAATTCCCTTCCTCTTGTACAAATCATATAACTTTTACTCCTGAGAACAACACAAGTCTTTAGGCTGTTAGCATTTCCCCTGGCACTGCAACAGACACTAGTAGCCTGGCTGGCTCTGATTTTGCTGGTGTTCTTTCAGAAACTCCTTATCTGAAAGAAAGTGTCCCATCTTTCTGTAGTGATCCTTTAACCCTTGCCTGAACAATACAGATGGCTGCATCAGCACAGACCATCCCAGAGAATGCTAGCTCCCAGTTTAATGGCATAAAAAGCAAGACAGGAGTTTTCCCATATCTCTTCCAGATTCTCCATCTTGTTTACTTGAAAATAATAAGCAGGAGTACTGGGATATCAAACACCAGACACCTTTCCTCTGCCAGATACACAAAACATGATGCTACAAAGACCAAGCATGCAGAACTTCAGCCCTTTTCCCTGGTTTGGGTTAGCACTAACATGTAGAGAAGCAACTGAATGGCTGCTGAAAACTCTAAGAGGAAAGTCAGTTTTTACTTCTGGCCTTAACATACACTTGAGGGGATATGAGACAACGATTTCATCTTCCTGTAGCTCCTGCGCTATAGCGAGAGAGTGTGGCACCCCTGCCTACTGCTAGATGGAATGACTGTCCTGCTTAGCGTGCACTGGAAGTCCTGTGTTGAGAAAGCCAGTCTGTGCTTCTTCTGCCACTGGGATGTATCAAACACCTCTACCACAAAAAAGCTGTGCTTCTGCACAATATTCTCACAGACACTAGACCACTGTGGGACTAAGACACTGGTGTAAGTGGCTACTAGCCATTTAACCCTACAGAGAAAGCAGCTACATAGTACCAAAACAAAGAAAAACATTAAGGACAAGTAAAGAGGGAGCTGTCCTGTGACATGGTTCTTGAAACTTAGCAGCTGGATTAGGGTACATAGCTGGCACATTCTCAAACGTGTATCAAACACAGAGCTGCATGTCCCACTGTTAAATGATCATAGAATACTTGTGCCCAGGTAAGGAGGCCTTCATGTCCTTCAACAGCAACTCCTACTGGCTACTTGAACCATGTGACGATGGGCTCCCAAAGTAGTACATCAAAGCTCTCTGTGGCTGAAAGTTCAGAATGAAAAGCACCTCAGAGGTAAGAAAATCTCCAGAGTTCTCCCAAATTCTATGTCTCTAAGACTGAAAGCAGTCTTGCTGTTTGGTACATCACTCAGCCAGACTGCATACCTTCAAAAGTCAGCGAAATCACTTTCCAGAAACACAAACAAGTAAGAAGACCCTATCACAGAAACCATCAAGACTGCAAAAGTAGCTAGCAGGAAATTCAGCATGGCTATAGCAAAGTGCTTTCTAGCATCTAGAAATTATATTTCTGCCCTTTTTGAGTCAGGACCAGTTTTGATCCAAAGTTCCAGCTGAATTCAGTGATTTCTTCTGGTCAAGAGCTTTAGGCTATTCAAGACAGTTACTGCACTCCCTACCTGCATCCATTTCTAGTGGTGATCCAGCTTTTACTGTCACAGTCCAAGCTAGTTTGTGGTAGCAATCAAGCAGAGCAGCCTTGTGCCTTCCCTAGAGCACTGGGCAGAGGTCTGAGATAGTGTCACACACTGTGGCTCCACACACAGGCCTGCCTTGCTGCAAACAGCTCCTTCTCAGTTTGGTTTGTTATGATTAAAAATGCACATCACCCACCGAGGCCTTGGAGTGGAACCCAGCTGGAAATTGGATCATTAATATTCCTTCTCATGCCCATTGCCACAATTTCTTACCTCTCTACAAGCAATTGTTAACAATGCAACAATTTAGGGTCTCAGACTAAAAGTGAAGTCAAGACTAAACTACCTATTGTTACTCCAGTTCATCAAGCCATGTCCATATCCTGGCATCCCATCAAACTTATGCCAGTGTGCTGCATATTAGATGTCTTTCAGCCCTTTGAACTGCCTTTCCCCAGTTTAAAATCTCTTAAGATCCATAGCCTCCTAAGCCATCAGAAACGTGATTCAAGATTATCCTCAGTCCTAAGCAGTTGGAAACATAAGGAAAGAAAGCAATTCATTCCAAGAGTCTAGCCACTTGTGGCTCTAACTCTTGGTCACCACACTCTCCACACAGTTAAAGTACTCTAACCTTTGGCTTGGAGGGATAAATGCAAATCAAGGGTAGGACATACCGCACGAGGGAGAATCCCACAAATGTACAAATGGGGATACTTCATTTTCTAGCAGAGAGTTACCTACACAAGCTCACATCAATGTGCTGTTACTGCTGCAACTTATTAACTGGGTAAGCTGTGAGAGATGTGCAAATCCCCCATCACTGCTAGAGTCCTTTGACAAAAAGAATCCAGAAGCATAGAAATTACACAGGACACACAACAAGTGATTGAAATCCTCCGTAAGTGTCGTTGTGTGCACTCACTGGCCTGTTTGAACCTTCCTCACTGTATGGTGTTTACACTAGACAGCAAGAAGCACAACACAATCAGGACTGCAGCACTGATCATGGGAAAATAAGAATGAAAAGGCATATTTTCTCTTGGGACTTAAGCATCACCTCTGTGTACTGCTCATTCACATTGGTACCACGCAGAGGAAGTTTGTTCTTGCTTGTCAACTCACTGACATTCTTTTTGTTGTAGGCAGCAGAGTGTCCAAGAGGTTCAATGTCTAGTTGAGAGGTGGAGAAACCTGCTAGACAAGCAACCATCATAAGGCAGCTGGGAAAACATCATTGATCACAAGAATCTGGACAATGCCAACTATAAATTCTGCTCCAAATGTTTATTAATTCTCTATTGCCTTATTCAACTACCTCAAAAGATCTGCTCCCAGTAAATATTTTGCATCTTAGGTGGCTAAACTGTTTGGGAATCAAAGGATCAGTTACATATCACTGAAATGCCCATCAGGCTGAGGACTTGCTCTGTCTACCTCTCCATAACACTAATACAATACAAATAGCTCCAGAATGAAGTGTTCACTAATACAAGGGCATCATTTAATGTTAAACTGCTCCTGCTACACACACATCTACATGTTTGGCACTTGCATTTTGATGTCATTGTTTCTTTTATGTCAGAAATAATGATTTTCAGTGAAAAAACTCTGAGAGTAAAACGCATAGCTACATTTCCAGTCATCTCAGTGCAGAAACATGAATGGTGACCATCTCAAAGTGATGGGCTCAAAGAATGTACACAGCAATAACAGTTTAAAGGAATTTGGAAGAGAAGCTGTCCCATCAGCTGGAATAGACAAAACCCTGCCACACCAATTTGAGATAAACACAGCAAAATAAAAGAAGAACCGGGGGTCTGGAATTATATGACTGGTCTTATCTACTTAAAATATGTACACTTTTCAAAATCTAATAAACTTACTGGGCCACACCACAAATATTTCCATTCAAGTACAAGGAAGTAGCTACCACCTGGCATCTTAGCTTAGCAGTCTGTTCACCAGGGCAAAGCATTGATGGCTACTAAAACCCAATAGAGCTCCAGCAAACTCAAATCTGCAGCCCACATGAAGACAGGTAAGTGATTAAAAGTATTTTAAAGAGACAATAGATAAGAAAAAGGCTCTGCTACAGCATTTGTCAGCTCCTGGTTCCTTCAAAGCTAAATAACATGCAATTTCCACACAAGGACAGGTGACTTCTTGGGCATCACTAAAAGCCACAAACTGTAGGTACCTTGATTGTTCAACCTTCTCTCGATGCTTAAGTGTCAGCTTTTCCTACTGGACTGAGAGGCAACCCCTGAGTTTTCCTAATGCACTAAGCCTCAGCTTCCCCAGCATTTCTGGGGCCAAGTTACAAGCCTTACCAGACTGCCCTCTCTGTGAACATGCCAAGGGCAGAACAGACAGGTGCTTGTAGCAGTCATGCTCAGGGAGTGTTGGCTACCATGCCACAAACTGATATAATCCTCAAATTATTTGGGGAGACAGACAGAAAAAGCTTGTACAGTTTCTTCTTTCCTGTCAATTGTCCCCATCTTCTACCTCAGTTCTGGCTGGATTCCCCCTTCCCCCTGTCCTCAGCTAGCACCACCAGGCTCAGTCCTCCTCACCCTCACCCCCCCCTCCCCAAGGACAAGCAAAGTTATTACAATAATGAATTAGCCAGGCTGCTTACTGCTGCCAGTGGCGAAGGCAATTATCCTACTCCATGTCCCCAGCCACCGTTCAGCTCCCTCATAAAGAGAGGCTTTTGGGGCCGCTTTGTGCTTTGATTGGAAATGAAGAGATTGCTAATTAGGGAACCCCTGCTGGGATCGGGCTGGCAGGAACAATGGTGAAATGGACTGAGCACACGTCCATTTAGAGAGGGGGGGAGAAGAGAGAAATGTGAACCCCTCTGTAATGTAGTGCATCCTCCACTCACACCATAAACAACAGGGCACACAATTTTATAGAGTTTTTCACCTTTTAAAGCATGTTAATTTGTTTATAGAAAGCAATAATTTGGTGTGTGTTTGCATAGGTCAAAGCCTGTAGTTTCTGTGTACAGTATGGATTGACGCATTCGTGCATACATACGCTCTTTAAGAAAATGCCTCTGGAAACAACTGTGGGTATCTACGCAGCTGACCGTACATTTCTTGTTATTCACTGGGCAGCACACATCAATGCTGCATTAACAGGAAAAGATACTTAGAAAAGCCTGTTGATGAGTATTAACATAGTATTTTAATGCCTGAATTCAAAAATCACCAAAGTTGAAAATGACTTACCAAACTAGTCAGTTCACCTGAGGCTTGCCCAGCAACCACTTCCACTGCTTTTCCCAAGAGCTTTAAATGACATGTGGACCTCCAGGAGGAGAAAATTTTACGATTAACACAATATTTTCTTATCCTGAAATTTCTTCTTAATTCAATTGCTCTAAGTGTCCATGGAGGGTCACAGGAGCTAAATTCACCTTTTTCTGGTGACAAATTTTGCACCAAAAAATTAGAAAGGATCTTCCTTGCAGTGCATGAGTGCATCTAGACAACTTCATAAAATTGCACCAACAGCCCTTATATACATGGCATGCTTTGTTTTTGGGCTCTAGTCACTTTTAAATCTTGTCAAAGAAAAAATGCCTCCCCCAACAGTTCAGCACGCAAATCTTACCATTTATAAAATGTATGTCTGTCGACAAAAGCAAATGCCCCACCTTTTTGTGCAAAGCTTATAGAAAGCAGTTGGGACCCATGCTGCATTACTTGTTTAACTAAGTAATTCCAACAAGTGCCACGTTAAAACTGAAAATACTGTTTTCAAGCACATATTTGACTTGCCATGCAGAAAATTTGCATACTGTTGATTAGTGCAATGTACTATACTGATGTATAGTGACTTATGTAAGCTAAAGCAAATTTCAAATTTGAAGCTTGAATTTACATTTCAGAATTCCCTAGCAGATACTGAAGCACTTCAATATATAAGTGAAAATTTTCTGAAAATATTTTCAGAAAAGCACCAGTCTTAACAGAAAGTGATCACTAAAGGACAGAAATACAGATTAACTGAAAATGACTTTCAAATTCACAGACTATTTCTCCCTGCTGTTTGCTCACCTCTAGTGTTTGTCTTTCAAACAGTTGTAGGTAGTTTTCATGTTCCCTTCTTAGTCACTGCTTAACAAAGCTTCACATATTTAGTTCTTTTGATCTTCCCTCATAAAAACAATCCCTCCAGCTCTGTTATCATTTTTGTTGTTCTCTTACTACCTTCCAAGTTTCTTCTGAATTTTTTGCTGCTAGTGCCCAGAGCTGAATATCTCACCAGAACAGCACCAAGCAAGAACACTACCTCACTGCTTCCTGGTGTCCTGCCTGCATACAACACAGTCAAGTCTCATACAAAGGGCAACATTTGCAGCCTGCCCACTTTATCCCTTTGGCCTGTCATGCTACAATGCCAACTCAGATTGTCTTGACCATCACTATCCTTCCCCCAACACTCTCTCATTCAGCTCTCACCTGTGTTCCACTTACCTGAGGGGAGTATTTCCCCTTGTCTAGGTACAGTCAGAAAGTAAAACCCTCTGCTAAAACCATGCTTAGGATTGTTTTAGGTTGCTGACAACCCTGTAGTTAGTTACTGCACATATAAAACCTGACCACTTAAAAGCAAGGAAATATCTACCTAGTGACACCAAGGGCCAAGTTGTAATGTGGTATACAGTGGCAGAGCTTGTTTGGTTTCACTGCAGCTGTACCGGTTTACACCAGCTGAGAAGCTATTTCCATAAGTCTTAGATTGCCCATTGCAGAAACAATCACATTCAGACAAAGTACAAAGAAGGGTGTATTTCACTGTAGCAGTTGTAATTCTGATGCATGAAGCCCCTTTACCTTGATTTCATAATCCAAGTATTTTCTTTGTAGAAATCCAGCTATACTGAATGTACAAGCAATTCAATATACCTAACAACTGGTTCTGGACTTCTTTGGTAAAGCACTTACAATTGCTCTCTTGATAATCAAATTCTAATTTAACAGAAAAAGAATAAAACTCATGGTAAAATTATGGATGTACAGGCCACCTGCATTTGAAACTGATGAACGGGCTTCATTACTAGATCTATTAATT
Organism: Neopelma chrysocephalum; assembly: GCF_003984885.1. Lineage (NCBI taxonomy): Eukaryota > Metazoa > Chordata > Aves > Passeriformes > Pipridae > Neopelma > Neopelma chrysocephalum. The sequence continues at coordinate 34,389,626 of NW_020897693.1, read as the reverse complement.
TTGACTAGCCTTAATATCCTAGCAAAGGGGGATGAAAGGAAGTGGCCTTCTCATGGCATTATAGCAGGCAGGTCAAGGGGAGATGTCAGAAGAAATAATCAAATGTTCTAAAATCCTGAAGGACAGAAGAAAGCCCATTTCCTTTCAGATTGACTCTATCATGCCCTCAACAGCCTATTAGTTCTGTTCTCATGTGAAACTCACTTTCGTTCAGAGTTCAACTTCCTTAAGTAACTGTGTTCTTAACATCCATTCCTGTGCAATGTGGGAAAAGTATAAAAATAAAAAGCACACAAATCAGGATTTCTTCTCCAAATTCTTCCTGGAGCAACACAACCACATTTTGCCACATACAGTATGGGCAAAGCCCAAAGGCTTTTAGTTTGAGTTTCTTTCTTTCTTTCTTTGGTGGATTTTAGAGTAAGATTTTGTATTTTAAATTACCGGTAAAAGAATCTCATCTCTTCCTGCCCTCTGCAGAAGTGTAGATTTTCCTTTAATTTGGCACAAATAATATATATGTGTTACATTCAAAGAGCATAAAAAGTATATCGTTCATGCCTCTTTGTTTCCTTTAGGAGTTTAACTTTTACAAATTGGATTGTAGAAAAAATGAAGCCTCTCTACATAGGCTCTTTAATCCACCTCTGTTGCAGAAAGCAGAGATCCCACTGTCCTCATCTGAGCCACATTTGTCCTGCCTTCTCCCTTGTGTTAACATGTTTTTCTACAGCTCAGACTGAGGAGCTGGTATGGGTTAAAAATGCCAAAAGGTTAGCTTAATGCAAACTGACCACATGCAGGATTACTGTAAGTCCACCTGTACACAAATACCTGTACATGGCATATGACCCCCACATCAGAGTAGTTGTGAAAGTTGTGAAACCATTAGCATTGTCAAAGGATTTCTTAATAACATTCATATCTGCAGTATTTTTCTTTTGAAATGTCCCCATTTCTGTAGATAAATGGTGACAAGATTGAGGCAGAATGAGATTGAAAGACAGAAGTTTTTAACTGAAAAACATGGTGCTGTCAAACTAATACCTGTCTGAAACAAAACCTATCCAGTGAGAGATCTAAGAAGCATAATAAATTTAATTCCAATAATAGGCTAAGAGGTGACCTGATCTAATTGCAAGTGGGGGAAAATTTAATAGTGGAAAGTTCTTTAATCTAGCTTTAAAAGGATGTAAAAGAAGACTATTCTTGGTATCCAAAACTAGACAAATTTCACTTAGCAATAAAGACATTTTTAAACAGCAGGAACTGGCCATCGAGACCACTTGTCATGAGGCATGCTGGATATTCTATCACAATGTCTCTAAATCAGTGTTGAGAAGCTGCCTATACAAGTGCAGGAGTTACTAGGTGGATTTTAGATTTTAACTCAGTTAGGCCTAGAGCATGAATAGAATGGGTGTGCCTTAAAATCTGTTTAGATTCCTTGTGGTTCTTTAAGAGTTGTAGAAAGCAAGACAAGTGTGTGCAAAGACAGCATCTGCTCTGGTCTACTGAAATGTTCACTAAGACATGTTTGTGCTGTATCTACTATCCAATACTTGTTGCATCCCAATAAGCTTTAATTAAGAGGAGTCATACATGGTTTTTATAAGGCAGTTTCTTATATATTATATTAACCTTGCTACGAAAAACTACCCATTTTCCCCAGAGGACATATGCTTTATCTACCAGGAAGTATAAAGCATATACAAAGAATGTATAAAGGCTAATGGCAAGTGCTGTGCGGTGCACAAATCATAAAGAGGAAAAGTAGTCATTTAAATCTGTCCATTTCTTGAATTCAGTAATCTTTGGGTTGGTTAGAGGTGATGAAAATGAGATTTAATTTTTTAAGGATTTCCTTTACTGTTCTGAAATTTTATTCAAGCTTCATAGAGCAAGTTAACAATGAGAACAAATACTATAAATTCATTACATCATGGTTACAAAATGAGTGAATAGAACTGTTTGTCAGTCAGTCAATCCCAAGCCTCACTATCCAGGTTTGCCCTTACTACAGTATTCATTTTTAGTATGGGTGCACTGGAAGCCTGAAGTCAAACTGAGAACTGTGATGTAACATGCTCATAAAAGAGAGAGGAAAATCCCTGTTCTTCCAGTTTCTCACATATTCTGACTAACCAAACGCCACTCTAGTTTTAACAGATAACACAAATCCCTCATTTAATTGCAAGTGAACATAGCCATGTTCCATCAAAACAGACTCTTTCATAGCATTGGAGAAAATATTTTTCTATTCTTCTCCATTACATGAGAATTTACTACTTTATTGCCTACTGAAGGCTTCTCAAAGACATGCACTAGTGTTCTCCAACCGCTCTCTGATCTGCGTCATAGTAGGCTGTTTTTAAAAAGTGATCACCTGTCCTCCTTTGACATGTCTCAATCAGTCTCACCTTCCTACTACAACTTACTGCCCTTTGACTCTTAGCAGGGAAAAGCTATATTGCCTTTTCTCTAAAGGGATCACATCACCCTTTTCATCCTTCTGGATTCTACATTTCCATAAGGATGGCGCAGGACAAATTATGTTCACCTCATCACTCATCTGGAAAGGCAAAGAACTTAGAAAAAGAAATTGCACATCCACTGAATATTTTTTAGAATTTTCTTTACTCTGAAATTAAACTATTAAATATTCTAGCTGAATTCGACGAGGTGTCTTTTGAAATCACTTTCTGAAACAACTGATTGTAGAGGCAAAATTCTTGATGACATTGTTAATTTTTAGGAAGTCCAAGCCATACTTAATCATTTGAAAAGCTACAGTAGCACAGCCTGGGGAAAGAGAAGACAGCAACGATCAAAGTAATTTCTGTTCTCAGTTTTGAGTACCTTACTGAAGCAGTCCCTGAATCCTGGCAGATGCAGGCTTCCCTCACAGAGCTCCAGTGATGCACACATGAGAGCTGCAGCAAGCCTGGCCCAGATCACAGGTGCAAGACTTGCCAGGTAGCAGCCTCTTGAAAAAGGCCTTGTCCAGACTTGAGAGAGAATGTCCCCCTACCCACAAAGAATTGCTACCTGTGACTGGCCTTGGACCTTGGCCTAGAAGACAGGTTTAAAACAAAGAAAAAAGTCACTAAACTCAAAGAGTAAAACATTCTCAATAGAACCACAATAAAGATTATACAGCAGTTCAAGAAACTGATGCAAGGTTATAGCAGGGGGGGGAAAAACTCCATGGAGCCTTCTGGAGGCAAGGAGGTTTTAGAGACAGGACTTACATACAAAAAGTATTGAAGGGTGTAAACAGTGAGGAAGGAACTGGGCAACGTGAGAAAGAACTAGGGAGAAAAAAAGGAAAAGAAATTAAGAAATCATTTAAACTGAATAACCGGGAAAATTTCTCTCATAGCAGAAGGAATTGACCTGTGGAACTGTCATCGCAGAAGTGAACAGGGATAGAAGAAAGCTATGCGAGCAAAGCAAATCAAACAGAAGAAAAAGAATGCAATAACCCAAGAAGCTTTTCCCACCTCTGACTGCTTTGATTCCTCAACCTGGAATAGCTGGTAAACCTAGCAGATGTGTAGCTACTGTCACGAAATATTTACAGAAAATGGAGGACATCTCCCCCCAAATCAGTAGTATGTTACTGTTAGAAACAGTTTGCCATGCTCAGAAGAGATTATAGGTTTCCCCTTTACGGGATATTTAAGCATGGCACTATTTTTTCTTCCCTAATGACAGGAGAAGGAAGTGAAGGAGGTCAGAGTCCTGTAGACCTCTCTGCACTCCCTATGGTCTAGTTTAGGAGACTTAAAAGGATTCAGATTAACTGGGGTGGCTTTGCCGATTACACACAGAGAGGAAAATGACCCCATGTGGTAAGTGTTTCCAAGACAGCTGCTCTGTTGGTGAAACACTGCTGCATTCCAGAAATAAACTCCGACAGTCAAATTAGCAGCTTGAGTCCTCTCTCCACAGAAGCGTGCCTTTACTGAAGTTGCAGCAGTTCCCAGATGAATGGGAAACCAGCAGCAGAAATTCCTGCTTGGCTCTGCTTTTAAATAGAAAATGGTAAAAAAGATGTTTTTACAATATCAAATCAGTCTTCATAGTCACATAATTCCCCCACATTATTGATAGTCTCAAAACAAAAAAGGATATTGTGAATATTTCTGGCTAGGATGGAGAGCTAAAGCTAGCATGGTTCCCTGACACTCCAGGCCTGTCGTGAGTTTTTCAGGTCAGAGGGCTTATCAAGACTTCAGTGTAAAAGATTTTGGGTTGATTCCCATGCATGTCAGTACCTACCAATGCAAAGTACTGACATATACAAAAGATTACAATCTACATTTGTAGCAAGATAAGAGGCACTGCTACCCCTTGCCTGGCTTCTTCTAGCTCCCAAAAAGTAATGCAAAGCTGTCCTCTCACCACAGAGGTGAATTCTGGGCCATGAAAGTAAACGTGCTCAGAAGCCCCAAGGCATTCATGTTTTACTGAAGACATACATTAGGCAGCAAAACTACATGAGACTATATGAGCTTCCACGTTTACACAGGTTTACAATTAAAGGTTTACAGATGGCTGTATTGAGGAAGGCCCATGAAATCCTGGGGGGAAAAAAAAAGCCAAAACACTAAGCTACAGTTTTCAACAGTTAACAGGGCACTTCTTTAGGACTCTGGGCTTACAGGACACAAGAAGCAGGCGGCACCAGCAGGCACTGAGTGCAGAAATGTTTGTGGTCCTTCCTGTTTCTCACATTGGACTCTTATCTAAAAAGCAAAATATCTCGTGCTTGTCCAAATGCTCCTCTGTCAGGTAAAACGTGGGAAGGTGTTCCCACATGCTGCACTGTGGAAGGAAGGTATTGCATACACATCACTCCCTCTCACTCACACATGGGACAGTTGAAGCCAGGAGCCAATGTCAAACTTATAAAGGAACAAGTACCAGCGTGGCAAAGGCCTTGCTGGGTATTCTAATGTAGTGACCATTTACTTCAAGAAACCTTCATCAGCTAACGCTACAGTAATGCAATGCTCCTCTGCCTCAACATACTGCCAAACCAAAACCCATGTGGTGACCAAATCTTCTGCAGAGCTATGCATTGAAGAAGCAAATCACGTTATACATTGAAACAAACTCACGGCTGCTGCATTAAGTTGTCTTCAACATAAATACATGAAAGTATCCTCTAACCCATTGCCTCTTTCCCTTTGGGCCTAATTTCTGCCCTGAAAATTCTACCACAAGAACCACTCCGTCAGTAGGAAGGAACACAGTACTGTTCAGAAAGGGTAAATTCAGGAAGCATCATTTCTGCTTAGCTCAGTCTTGCTCCATGGCTGCAATCTTATCTTCACTGCTACTTTCAAGGTGGCATAGCTTATCTATCCTAGGGACTTTCACAGCTTTAGAAACACTACCAATAACAGTAAAAAAGAATTCAGGATAAGCAAGATTGGGTCCCCCAAAATACAGATACTATATGTTTGTAACAGAGTATCGTGTAAACAACGAACTGCAAAGAGTGACAACCCTGGATCCAGTTGTAAGAAAAGTTATGGGGACAGCTACGCCAGGTGAAGTTAAGATGCCACCTAGCCTCATATTCTATCTCTGAGATCAAGCACTAACATGTGCTCAGGGAAAGACTATAAGAAAGGTAATGTTTTCCCTGCTCTTCACCTTACTGCACCTTTGCAGATCTCACAATCAGTATCTTGGCATCCTGTGGCTTAGACAGCCTTCTAAACTACAAACTGTACTTGCTGCTGAGGAGTCCACATGTCCCATAAATTCCTTTTAGGGGGTATCTTTTTGAATCCATTCATAACTTTGCCACTGAATGATACAGAAAAAAATCCTAGATTAATTTTATGTGAAATGATACTTAATTTGTTTTACATGAAGCATTTTAAAAGAGAAAAAGATAACTACAGTATTGAAAAAATAAGGAAAACACACATGCAAATATAAAGATACCGAAAACATGTAGCAGAGCTCTCTTCCTAGCTAAGAAAGTGGAGGTGCTAATTTTGCAAAGCAAAGAATTAGGCAGGTTTTACACAGGGAAATAAAAACCTATGCTCTTTTTGGTATCTTCTAGTTAAGTAAGCATCAAATAAAGCCACCTGTACTCCAAAGAAGCCACATTTTCAGCAGTACATTACCACTAATTCTTGTCTTGGCTACCCTCATCTTTCTTCTAGCCACAGACTTCGTGCCTGACCCTACCCCCGGTAGTCTCTTACCTTGAATCACATTGGAAGCTCTTTCAGACAGAAGCTGTCTCATGGCTAAATGTAGCAACCCCAGCAATAGGGAATGTGTCATGATACAAACAAGAAGAGCAAAATGGAAGCAAAAGTCAAAGCTGCCAGTACAACCCATAACCATAGTCTGAGAACTAGTTAAGAAGAAGTAGAACAGTCACAGCATGAGATTTATTAAGTAGCAAATGATAACTTCACATTACATAATATACAATTTTGCATACTATATTAAATTCAGTATTGTGAGCCTCAAATGTTCAACCACCGATCAAATCTCAAAATAAACATAATTATACATTCTAGTATGCATTCATATCACTCCCTTTTTTTTTCAGGAAAAAAAAAGAAGATAGTTGGCATTAGTTTTTAGTTGTTCCCTGAAACCTTGTGGTCTAGGCACTTTTCTTCTCTTAAAACAATACTGCAATTTTTCTCATCATTTCCTTTCACATGGTGGAGATGTAAAGTCAAATATCGAGTGTGGCAATGAATTTGTTGGCAACATCAAAGAGGATGAAGTATAGAAATGATATGTAGGGTAATTAAATGGCTCTGTATGTTATTTGCATATCTCTATATAAGCTGGCCTGACTTAATAAAAAAGCATTTCACAATAGCCTTTTGGCCCTCCTGGCTTTGTACGAGATTTTGCAATACCCTCCAAATGGTCCCAAGCTTTCTTGGTCTACTGACCTGGCTCTGGGAAGCTGCAGAGACCTGCCTGAGATTCCACAAAACACAACAACACATCCAGAAAGAAATGGTGTAAAGCATGCTCAAATACAAAACAGAGAGAAAAAGAGTTAGGGAGCACCATGAACAAGCTGCTCATTTATTTCTACAAGTGAGAGTCCAAATCTTGCAGTTATCAGCGATGGTCCAGCTAATGGTGTTCATCACCTGCTTGCAGTTGGTGCCTCAGGGCCAATAGTGTGAGAGGACTTCCCCCAGCCCACTGTGCTACAAGGACAACTGAGAGCCAGAAACAGTCAGGGCCTTCACCTCTTGTAGGCCCATAGTTGCAGAAGCAGCCACCAGATCTTCAGGGCTGACATTCTGCATTGCTATGCTTTTGAATATGTTTCACGCATCTATAGGGGTGGTGTAGCTGAGCAGACAAAAAGCACTGTTCTCCTCCAGCAGCTCCTGCAGTGGGTGAGTGTTTCTCCTGCTGCCACCCTGAGGCCAGAAATACATACCTGACTTCTCAGGGCATGTTTGGCGCTTCAGTGCAAAGGAGGTGGGATATTTTATCATCCACCACTGATCAGCCCACACAGGTGGCCAGAAGTTAGCATTGGGATCACAGGATCAAAAGCACTCAACCACCCTGTTTCAACTTACAAGCAAGACCAACTGAGGGGTCACTGTCAATTGACCCAGAAAGATGAAGGGAGGGAAATGATGGGAGGCATGGATATCCTGTGACGTGATAGCCTGAGACTTTATAGAATGCTACAGAGCAAGACGCTGCCAGCAAAAACTCAGTATAGCAACTTACAAACTACCATTTGCAGCCAATCTCCATTATGCACTATAAAATAACAACGCTACCTCTGCTCATCCACCTTTCCCTGGGAGCAGACAGACCAGTGGTAAACTTAACACGTCTAGCATGGGGTTTTTCTGGAATGAGTTAGCAACAGAGCAGCTCTTCCTTTGCACTATCCTAGATAAACAGAGGATGTTGCTGGTACAAAGTGCCTCAAAGTGGCAGGGACAGCATTATCACTTCTGTGCTGTTTCCTGAAGGATCAATAAGCCAAGACAATCAATTCTTCTGGCTAGTCCTTATTCCCCATGAGAAGCTGTGGCTCTCATCCCCCATCATTTAACCCTTCACAAACACAGCAGCAGCCCCATTAATTCTGTCCTCCTTAAACACACAAGCCCATGTGACAGGAGAGATTACAGAGCTAGAAGTAATGTATCCAGGTGAACACAATATTGCCAAGCAGTATGACCCAGTACTTCAGCACAGCAATAACATGTCTATATATACTGCTCTTGGAACACTTGGAGGCATCCTTGCATCTGATTTCTTGGTACAGGACAGAGGGTCCCAAAGAAACCATAGCTCTCTATCCCCCACTACTTCTCTGTGCAGGGAGTATAAGACAGTCCCAGAGCACCAGCTGACACTCACAGAAGGGGCTGCGTAGGCAGTAGATGGCATGAACAGTCATTACAGAGAGTCACAAGAGTACAACCTAATTAGATACCACAAAACTGAAGTTTTATCCTATGTAGCAGAGAGTAAGAGGGGTGGGGAGAAAGCTCAGGAAGAATGAATGGAAAGATCATGGGATTATTTGCAATGTAAAAAAGGGAATAGGGGCTACCAGAGGCAAAGCAGGACTGTATTCAGAGCCTGCAGTAAGATTAAGAGTTCTGCTGTGGTCGTGCAGTTCTCTATAGACCATGGAGAACAATGCAAACAGAAATCCCATTTAAAATGGGCAAAACACATCTCATCAGGAAGGGACTCACCTTAGACTGAACAAGGAGTCTGTGTTAGAGCTATAATTAAAGAACAACAGTGAAACAAGCAACTCCGTGTAAAGATTGGCCATCAACACATTTAACCTGTACACAGAAGTTTCCACCTAAAAAGTAGCGGGATGTGGGGTAGGCTCCTAGCATTACTTTTAAGTGAAGCATTAGAGAGGATGCTAATGCAAGTAATCCTTTCCTAGCCAATGTTTCACACAGGAAATCCTTGCTGCCCTCTCCCATGCAAAGACGGTATTTGACAATGGTTATAAATTCAGTGCTGCCATATTCTCAGTGCTACAGACTGTGGGTTCAAATATGACTGAGGAAATCCTATTCACATGAGCTCTTCACCAATCTACATTAGTTCACATCACCAACAGAGAAATGTTGAAATCCCTCGTACTAGGCCATGGGTACATGATGCAACAGGGAAGAACTTCTTGTTTAAAGGGAAGCAATAGAAAAAGCTGCCAATGAGAGTAATTGCAATTATAAAAAGTCCAGCAGGCCAATGGGAAAAGAAAGGCCTGAGGATGAATAACAAAGAAAAAAAAAAAAAGCTGTCTGGCAAGCCTGGGGGTAGACATACCCTCTCTCCTCACCCAGAAAGTCACACTCCAGGTCCTGTGAGCTTTAGAGGGATGTCGATTAAATGCTTATATTTTAGTACACAGCTACCAGTCATTGGCTCAGGCCTACTACAAACAGGTGACCACAGGAGGCTGGGGAAATGAGAACTTGTAGAATATATTTCCTGCTGATCCAGCAAACACAATTACGAAGAGAAAGAGAATCCATTCTGAGAGCAGTGTGAAACTCTTGTGAGTTTTGCATCTCACATGGTTGAAAGAAAGAAAAGGGCAGCAACTCCTTAATGAATAGACACTTATGCTTTCCTGTCATACATGCTGAACATATGCTTTCTAGTATCTACACAGCAAGATTTAGTTGCAAGATTTATCCCATTAGAAAAGGTAATTTCCCCTAAAGATGCAGCCCTTTTTCTGGAGACTTTCAAGAGTGTTGAGACTTTAAAATTGTCATTACTTTGAAGACTTCATGTCAACTAAACTGTGTATTTTAAAAGTTTAGAGATGCAGTATTTCCTTTCCCGAAATTCCTACACTACTATATTTTTGAGTATATGTGGCATGCAAGAACACAATAGCTTTCTATGTAGCTTGTGGGAAAGTTGAAGATCAGTTTTCAGTTCCCCCGTTCTTCATAAACTGTATATGTGCAAGGCAAAGCTGCATTGAAATGCCGGTAGCTTCAGGGTAAACAGCAGCAGGTCATTCATAGGATTCAGCATAGCACTGGAAAGAACAAAAAGAAGTGAAGGAAGTGTATGTTGCCTGAAAGGTCAACAGGGGAGATCTAAGTACAAACTGCTAGGTCATGGCCACAGCAGAATAGTGCAGGAGAGGAAAAGGCTGAGGCAAACAAAAAGAAAACTGGGATGGGAAGGAAAGGAAGGCAGGAAAAAAATATTATACAGTTTTCAGCTCAGCATCAGAAAGCTCCTGTCTCAAAGTGATCTGCTGTAGGTGCCAGTTATTAGAGGGAAAGAACACAATTATTATGTATTTCAAATGCATTTAATAAAGTACACTCTAGCTGATGGTGCTCTCCTCAGCAGGTCCAGGCACAGAGCACAAAGAGAACGGGGCCTCAGGCATTCACATCAGGTCACAGTTTTAAATAATTTTAAAACTAGGGCAAGGTGCCAATTCTTACCTCAAGGTGCTACATCCAGATAGACATGTCAGCAAAAAACCAAAAAGTTTGGTATATACAGGATGACCATTGATACACATGGCTCCAGAATGAAACAGTAACTTACTTTTTTAGCCAGAGTTTACCACTTTTGAGTAATAAACTTGGAGTTTCATCTCAGAAGAGTCAACAAGATTAAATTCAGACCTAGTATATAGGACAGCACCATTGAATGTTACCTGAGAATGACATTAGCCTTCTATCTGCTTGTCGTGTCAAAATCAGAAAATCTTATTGGTGGCTTGTACAAAATGTATTTAAAAACCCCAAAACCCAACCAAACAACCCCCCCAACCAAACAACAGCAACAAATAAAGTGAAGTGCAACTCCTGTTTCCAGTACAAACCCCTCTTATTTTTGAGCTATGCACCTATGTCAGTGATTTGCAGTTTTTCCCACAGACTAATCAACCACTTGGGATTTATATGAAGTTGTTTTCTGTAGATCTTGGAGTTATTTTGATGGCAGTCATGTATCATTTTACAGACAGGAAAACTGAGGAACACAAAGATATGACTTGGCCATATGTCAGAAGACAGCACGTTTCTATCCCCATTCCTTTCCAGAATCTCTCTTCAGAAGAGAGGCAGGATCATGGCACAGTCTTGATTTTGTGCAGTTCACCTACTGTAGACAGATTTTTTGAGTCCCAGCTTAGGGCAAAAAAGTCTACTTCTGGCTAGTTTACAACACACCAGACCTTAGCAATACAGAGGTCCTCAGCTTGCTGCAGGCAGGCAGGCCTGCTTGTTTTCAGCAACAGCATGGTCTACCCAAGCTGCCCACACATGTATGATGAACTCATCACAAAAGCAATCAAGCATTAATTTGGTCAATCATTCCTGTCACAGAGAATCCAGTTCTCCAACTATATTATTTGATGCAAGTCTCCAGCTAAACTGAAGGACAGAAAAAATACCAGTTTACAGAACAGAAGTAAAACAATTTAGATATTGACCTTTCCATACTTCTTTTTTTTCCTTTTTTTTTAAGAAAAGGTTAGCCAAGAGTTAAGTAGAACCAAAAATAAAAAACATTAAAAAATTAAATCGTGTATCTTCCAGGCATTATAATAAAAAGACAGCCCACGCTCCAATCCTTCTCATTTATAAGAGTATTTATTTGGAGTTTCTATTAGGCTGCTGCATGCACTGCGTGCATCCTGCTTCACTGAAGAAGAGCCTTTTTGAAGCATCACTTGACTTTGTTTTAAATATCTTGCTACAGTTTCCATTTTAGCTCTGTGAGATGATTATTTTCTCTCAAACTGAAGTTATACAGCAGTTGAAAATGCTGATGGCTTAACTGGTTTCCTTTTTTTTTTTCCCTCCCCTCTCCACAGCAGCCCTGAGGGGGTTTAACTCTTTCTGCAGCACTGAAATCCTGCTTTTGGAGTTCAATGTTTAACTCTCGCTGGGAGACTCATAAATATTCGGAGTCACTCTCTCCCTCTCTGTTTGATTAGGAAATGAGCCTTTAACTCAATGTAATCCCCAAGCCATTAACAAAAAAGCCCTCAACAGCTCCACTATTAGAATTTCACTCCTAACCCACAGAGGATTGAATTAGATTAACATAACTACCCGCAATCTGAGTTTATTTTCTGTGCCAGATAGAAATGTGTCTTCAGGAAAGGAAAAGAAGAGAGCTGGAGAGCAAGCATAGCATAATGAAATGTAAAAATAGAGAGATGAGAAATAGATGGACAGATGTACAGGTGAAGCGATAAAAAAAGGCAAGAGAGAGATAGCTACATAGTCTTTAATAACTGGCTGCTGGCTTTGGGGGGGTTATTCAGAAGGTCCCTCAAAACACAGAATTGTTTCAAGAGGAGTATTTTTATCCTGCTGGTGTTTACTTCATATTCCCAGGGATTTACAGTGAGACACCTGAGCATGCTGTACTCCAGACACCTGTGCAGCAGATTTGGCACAGGTTTTATTTATAATTCCCAAGAGATGTCATACTCAGCAATGAAAGGAGGCGTGGAAAAGAGAACCTGCATGTCAATCATTACTTTGCAGTCAAAGAAACAAATAAAACAAGGATGAAACAAAAGATGTTTGTTATTTGTTTTTTTAAGGAATGAAAAAAAAATCGTGCAAGAGCATGTATACAGTAAGTCAGTTTGGAGGTTGATAGGGTGTTTAGTCCACAAAATGTGAATCATTAGAGAAGCAGAAACTAAATAACAAACACTTTCTACCACATAATGCATCAGTGTTACTTCTAACCACAGGTAACTCCCTTCCTCCAAGTAAGTGGTCCTATAACCCATTGATTGGCATGCCACAGGACAGTAAGTGCTTGGTTATTTTTTTTCAAAGGAGTATCTTTTCCAATAAAAAGATATGTCAGGGCAAAAGACCCACATGCATTTGAAAGGGAAGGATAAAGTCCAGCAATTATGTGGACGCAACTATTGAATCGTCCAAATAAATTCTTAAGACTGAATCCTTTACAGCCTTATACTGGGAGGACTTCTTTGGGAATGATCAGATTTCTGCAAAAATGTATGGTAAGTGAAAGAGGTTTTTTGCAGTAGTTCCCAAGCATAGTCATGCTGATATTTCTTTGTGTGTAGAGAAGAAAATATATTTTTTCAGTGATGTCTCTTAGTTTTCAATTTTTGGGGGGACCTCAGACTAGCTATATGATAGATTGTTTGTTAATTACAAAGTCAGCAATTTTATTCCTTTAAAGCCTCTCAGAAAAATCTGCTCTCCCTTTATTACACATTAACATTGCACTGTGACAGAGAAAAATAAATTAATATCATGGCAAAACAAACAAAAAAGGGACTTAAATAATTTAAATACATTCATTTTTAAGTAAAATAAAAAGTCAATAATCAAAATGAAGTTTCATGTGATGAGAATGATCAGTCTCACAATTTTGTTTTATCTGGGGGAGGGAAGCTTCTTAGCAAGCGGTGTGTTGTAATGATCTTTTGGGGCATTATTTGGGTATGTTAATGGGGTATGTTATTTTACCTTGTTTATCCACATTGCCTTCCTTATATAGGAATTCTAGCTGAATGATACAGTATTCATATCAATGGCTAAAAACTTAGAAAGCATTAATTTGTGGTCAATATTTTTTGTTCCTAGAACTTAACCTAGATGCTTTGAGTATTATAAAATGTACATCAAAGAAATGCAAAATAAAGGGCTAAAGAACAAGCTTATTTGTCACCTTTCTACAGTCAGTCCAAGTAATTAATCTATCGTGTTTTTCTCAGGACTTGATATTTTAACTGTGAGACAGCTCTGGTTTTCTTATCCTATTTTTATTAGACACTGGTTCCTCCAAATTATTTTAAGTTTAGCTTCATTTTATTTGTTGTTGATTTCAAAAATGGTAAACTGGCAGGGGAGGAATTTTTTAAAACATATATTTAATTAGAAATTTATACTAAAAAACATACTGAAATTAAAAATTGTAACATTGATGGGTTTGGGGGTAGACGTAATACAGGAAATCAAGGTCATTTTTCTATACTTAAAAGTAAATAAACCCCCTAAATTTTGTAAAAAGATGTAACACAAACATCTGAGACAAAAATATGAAACAAGAAAAACCTCTTTTATTTTGACAAAAATATTATACTAAAAGCTACTAAAAACCCCAATTGCTGACTGGTTATTGTTCTCCCTCTCTTCATATTTGTGTTAACAAAAATACTCTAAAAATATATCATTGTTCAAACATTTTGCATCTTGGCTGCTTTAAAGCAAACACCTCGTTGACAATGAGAGAGTAAGTTCCTTCTTTGATTGTCACTGTGCCGACTTTGCAAAGACTTGCACCCCTCTTTTGTCATTGAAGAGACTTCAGTTGCTTTGGGACTTTTAAAATTAAAGAAACATCAACTGCTCAATGATAAATGCCTTCAGTAAAAGCAAAATTTCATTTCATCTCCCTGATAAGAGAAGATTTGATATGAAGCTGGGGGGGGGGTGGGTTTTTTTCTAACAGAGGAAAGGGTGTCGCTTGATTCTTTTAAGACAGGACTGCTGAAGTTTCCAGGTTTGCCTTTACTAGCATGGGATAAATAGCACCTGTCCTTGGTAAGCCCTTAAGCAGAGTTATGTTATACATTGACCTTTTTGGAATGCCAGCAAACCTGACCGTTTCTATTCCCAAAACAAAACTGTTCCACTCAAACTTTCATTTGCTTATTTCCAGAGGAAAAAGCCACACTCAAATAGTGAAACTGCTTGATTTCTACAAAGTTCTGAACCAACTCCTCTCCTTGTGGGTCGCACTGACCTTCCTCTGACAGTGTGAAAATAGAAAAAATATTATTACCTTTAACTATATCAAGATGCTGCCATAATTTTTAGACCAGATAAAAGGGTTGGTGCAGAGCAACATTTGGATCAAAAAAAACCCCAAACGCCACAAACCAAAAAACAAGCTCATAAATGCAATAAAAGGTAGAAGTTCACTACTTACATGCTGCAGGCTGAGAGATGAGGCTCAAGGCTGGAGTAGAATTTCCCTTGCCCTCAGGTGTTTCTAATTGCTGATTAAATATCTTTTGGTTCTGCCTGCACCAGCCGACAGTCCCCTCTGCGTCTCTGCCTCTCTTTGTGACTAGGACACAGTACTCTGAGTCCCAACCTATAAATAGATCCCAGCTCTGTGATTGATATAACAGGCAGCTGACAAAAAAAAAAAAAAAAAAAAAAGATAGAAAGGGAAAAAAAAAAAAAAAAAAAGAAAAGAAATAACCAGGTCTTAAGCAAGGCAGCAAAAGCTGGGCTTTTAACTCTGCACTGTGCCCAGGGAGGAGTCCCCCACAGTCACCCGTGGGCATCAGAAAGAGAAAGTGCAAGGCAATTACTTTCCCAGCAGCATTACAGCAACTTGAGGCATGTAAAGCAAATGAACAAAATTCAATGCATAAAGGAGAGGGAAAGCACAGCTAGCAGACTGCATCCAACTCTTTTGCAATTTAACAAAAATAAATGCCATTTTAAAAACAAGTTGGGAATTCTGACAGAATGAGAGGAGTTCAGAGATGAGTTCTAGGGGTTGGTCCAGGCATGCTTGTATTTCTGCTGCAGAATAAACTAGTGGGTAGGTTGGCAATTTAACAGCTCGTCAGTCTACTTAGGGTCTCTGCCTACAAACACTATTTGATGCAAACAATACTCAGGGCAGTGATGGTACCTCCCCTATTGAATCAGCAAAAGTTACTTAGCACTCAAGGACCTGAACCCTCATTCCTGCTTCTGTCCTTGGCTGCCAGGAGAAAATGACGAGTTACAGATATAAGCAAAGCTCTTTTACAGATAGAGGCTGAGCTGGGAGCCCACCATCTAGGCAATGACTTGAGAGAACACATCACAAATGCTTCTGCCGTGGTCCTCATTAATAGATGTAGGGGTAATGGTCCTGGATTTTCCCATATTTAATCCCTACAGGTTCTCCTGTTAGAGGCACAGTCAGGCAAGCCCAATAACATTTCCAGCCTGCAGCTGATTCTCCAAGCCTGCATCAGCTTCTAGATATTCATGATCTCCAGTAGAACCTTAATGACTAGGCAGTTTCATAGCAAAAGGACTCAAAGGCAAGGCATCTTCTGATGAATACCAGGGGAAGAGTGGAGAAGAAGAGGGAGAACAGTAGGCAAAGAGAGGCAGAACAGCTTTTACTACACTGCTACCTTTGGCAATATCTCCTACAATCAACCCTAGGACCATGCCCAGCTCTGCTGGCAGAAGTACTAATGCAGACAAAGTACCATATCTACGAGCCTTCTTTTCAATACACTGCTAGGCTTGCTTGAGCTGAGATGGTAAAGAAACGGTGAACTTATAAAGAGGAGCATAAAATCCTTAGGCACCAAGCCCATGCTGAACTCCATGGTTCTTTGGCTCAGTGGCTAACAGTACCTGAATAATAATAATAAGCTAGTTTAGGCATGTCTACACCACACTGCAGCTGCTGCTGTTGCTGGAGTAAAGAAAGTCAGTTCAACAAAAGCAGCTATCCCAAAGCAAGGCAAGGACCCATCACATCATAGCCAAGATCTCAGTTCAGTTGGAGTTATTGATTATGTAGCAAGAAAAAGTAATTTCCTCTTTTGGGGCCAAATCCTGCTGCATGCTTAATTCACTTCTTGCCAGCATATTTTGTGTCTAAGCTGTTAGGATTCAGTCAATGAGTTTTTCAAAAAAATGTCCTTTTTGCAGGACAGGGGCCTGATGAAGCACTGGGCAAAGACTCATGATATTTAGTCATTTTCCTCAGTTGAGCTACTGCCCTGTGTGAAGTCTGGCTTGTCACTTTATTATGGCTGCATATCCCCCAGCTTTAAAAAAAAAAAAAGAGATAACAATACTTAACACTGTGCTTTAAAGCACTTTGATATCTACAGATTAAGACCTACAAATGAAGAAGGGGAAAATAGAAAAGTATCTGACAGGTTGAGCTCCAGTGTGGAAACACACCCTCAATTGTCTGCTGGATTCTGGTCCTTCACCTAGTTGAATCAGATCTCAGATCAAAAATTACCTGACAAACAAAGAAAAATTTCATTTCTGCCCTCTCATTTTGGCTGACTAGTACAAGATATTTTGTGCTTTAATACTGAGAGTTGTAAAACATTTTACATTTCCCATTGCCATCAGAAGGAACTTTAGACATTCAGTACACAGAATAATCAAACTGAGACATAGTAGAACAAGGTCCCAAAACAAGGGCAACTAAATCCAAAAACTCAGTTTTAACAAAGGCATAGTCACATAGATCCTGAATGTGTTACCCCTTTCAGACTGTTCTTTGCTGTTACATATTGCTGACATCTAAAGTTCTTCAAATACCACTCTGTTAAGCTTTGTGTTTTATAGAACAGGATCATCCCTGCCCCATCACATTGTTATAGGCCAAACTGATGCCAATGTGGGAAAGCCCACAATGTAGTCTAAATCATTCTCAAGCAGGTAGCTGGAAAGCTCTATTCAGTTCTTAGGTCCATGTCCAGTGCTTATCATTGGCATCCCATATCTGTACAGTAGAGCAAGACCTGGGCATACACTTTCTTGCATAGAGAATGAAGGGATCCTCGAGGACTTGACAGCATGCCACAGTTAGCTAGGGTGAATGAACCTTGAATGGAGTCAGCATTCCTCTACCCTTCCTCTCTGCCTTCAGACAGCAGGATGTATGACTTTAACTGCTCCCCAGTGGGGTACCCAGCGATCCAGAAAAGATCTGCTTTAGATAAAACTTCAAACACAAGATCCCTACCCCCACTGCCAGCACTCTTGTGCACAAACACAACTTAATTCCAGACTCCAGACTCAGGGCGAGGCAGGGAAAGAATCCAACAGCAGAGGCCATAAGACTGAATGCCCACTCAAAACATTGCAAAAAGAAAGCCAGAAGATTTCAAAAGCACCTTCAGATACATTAAAAATAAAAAATGGGGAAAAAAAAATCAACGTTAGTGACTTGTAGACTCTATAAAGGCTCAACTCTTTTTGGGGCACAAAAGTTCAAGACATTGTAAAGTGCAAGTGCACCTTTACAGTATTTTCTACTTGTTGTTTGTGAAGGTATTTTTAAATGCTTCTTGCTAGGGCCATTTTCATCATATGTATTTCAGTCTCAGATTCTCAAGTCTATGGCAGAGGTAAAATCTCAGAACTTAATTTTCTTCAAACACAGTTTGAGCCTTGCACATATAAATCTGGGCAGAATTCACCCAGGTGCGTATAAGCTATAATAGAGGAATGCAAAATATACTTTCCTTTTAATGACAAAGAAACCCAAATATTCACAGATATGTTTTTTAGGTAAGGACAAAGCAAAAAAAAATTGAAGCTTGAAAATACTGATCCAATCAATGGAGTCTTCCAATTCCCTCAACCCACACGTTAAACCACACAGATAATCTTTATCCCTTCTCCTGTGAGTCTCAAGGTGCTTTGGTGCACATTTGATTTACGTGCTGTAAGTTTAGAGCTCAGAATCACTGCTGCTTTTAGATCAGGAAATGCAGGTAGGAATATAAGTATTAAAAGATAAACTGAAAATCAGCTCTGCAGTTTCCAAGGCTAGCCACAAACTACGAAGAATAATTGTAACACACAAGAAAATATTTCCTCATCAGAGTTACACTACTTTGAAAGAGCCTAACAAACCCAACATTTCTGAATAGCTGCGTTAGTGCTCTGATGGCTTTAGTGAGGTGTGAATTGCAAAGATTTCGAACAGGGACTACTTAAACACCAAAAAAGATACTATAAAATGATAATTTTTTTTTACATAAAGGACATTAACATCAAAAAACCACTTTTCCGAGACTGTGAAAATAACAAAATAAGACCTAAAAGATAAAAGAATGAAAAAGTTTGAGTAGCAACTGTCTTCTGGATGCTTGGCACACGTAGTATGACTCTCAGATCTGATGTAATAGGTAGTTAAATATACTATTCATTTTGATACAAAGTGGATACTCTGAAAAATAGTATGCTCAAGAGAGAAATGCTGATATTATTGCTAGGAGTTTAGCTGTTTTATTTCCTTACTACATTTTAATGCTGCAAACTTCATATTGTTTCAACTTTCTTTTTCTGTGCTACCAATATCCATAGCCAGAATTTTTTTTTGCACACGCTGAAGCCAAAGTTCATATGTTTGCATCCAGTTCTTTCAAGTACGCTCTGGATGGTGCATACCATGTTGCCGTGTCAAGTCTCTGCCATCAGCAGGGGAAGTTACACTGCTGGGTTAATACTCTTCTAAACTTTGCTCCTTCTTTAGTTCCTATATATTTTGCTATTTTTCAGGAATGTGAAAATGGCTAAGATTTTAACAGAAGTCCCTTACCAGATTTAGCTATCCCAGCTAAAGATGTCCCCACTCTCCAGCTGCCTGCCAGCTGAAGATTAGGACTCTAATAGCTCTTTGGCAAGGGAAACTTGCAAACTTTCTTAACAGCCACAAGTAAAACACATCAGGCTAGGACTAAGGAACTTTCCTGGTTTAGGCAGCACCCAAATATTTTCAGAGCTGCGGACAGAGAAAAATCTTCACCTGGCATAGCTATTTGTAGAATTAGACTGTGGAGAGGCACCACCTGTGGCTGCTCAAGCAGAGGTTATGCCATTGGCTTCAAGAAGAACAAGAGCAAGCACAGAGGAATGCTCCTCTCCCTTGTTTTGCTGAGTCCACCAGTAATAACAATGCACTAATGAAAAATAGCTTGGCTTGAGCAACAAAACACATACCAGAGTGTGTTCAGAGACTATTCAGAGCAAGCATTCAGTTCTACATGTACACACAGAAATAAAATCTGATTTAACTGAAGTCTGCAAGCAGTAGGACAATCATAGGCTACATTACATTTAAACACACTACCTTTTGTCAGTCTATCACGTAGAGTATGATAACACACTCCCTTCTACCTTTGCCTCATTTAGATCCCTCCTAAACTTTCACTGCTACTGCACAGCCTTTGCCTAAAAGAGCTTGTGTGCTAACACCCAGCAAAAATCAAAAAACGAGAAAAAGATTTCTTGGATGTACTCCTGCCTAAATTATATAACCACGATATTCACTCACTGGAAACCACCATCACCCCCTTCAAACTGCACGCTACAATGAATTTCTCCAATGTTGGGCTGTCAATTCCATCATTTGGGCAAGCACATTCTAAACATTCAATTTGCTGTGGATGCTTTGCAGAAACTCCTCACTGTTGTTGTTGTTCAGGACCTTGTTTAGCACCAGCAAGTCCACACCTGTGCTGGCAGGGCATTAGCTGTGCACTCAGACAAATCTCAAAGCGGCCCGGCAGCCTACTAAGATCGGCTTCAGGCAAGAGATACTGTTTCATGTTCTCAGTGACCTTGGCCATAGTGGGGAAGGAAAGGAAGCATGTTAAGCTGTCATAATAGAGCTGGTAGCAATTTTGATAGCAGGAAAGAGGACAGAGTGAGATTTAAGCCAGTTCTGGTGCCAGATCAAATAGAGACCAGGATTGCCAGAAAGAGCTTCCCCTTGGGTTCTTGTTTTAATTCAAATTCCTTCAGACAACTTCTACAGAACCCAAACAACTGTGTTATAACCACAGACAGGCCTAACCATGATGTCTGGCTCCAGATCTAAACTCCTTACAGCCAGACTGTTAGCTCAGCTCCCCAGAAAAATCATCACCATTTTCCAAATGTGTGTGTGAGGGGGGCTATTAGTGCTCTCTCTTCTCTCCAGGGAAAGGCTCCATACTCTTTGTGTGTCTTGCCTGATTAAAAGATACATTTTTAAAATAAAAATGAAGGAAAATAACTGATTAAGTTCCTCAAAGGAAGAGGATGTTCTGTCTGCAGACACCCAGACAAGGAATAAGCTTCTCCAGGAGAAGCCCTCTGCATGCAAGCTATGCGATGTACCACATAAGTTCCGCAGCTTCTATAGAGAGGAAAGACCAGTTCTGCAGTGGTTCTCTCCAAAGCAACACCATCCATCTCAGTTCTGCCTCATCTCCCAGCCACATTAACTGTGTCTGAAAGAGCCCTAACCCCTGCCCTGAGGTTGGTCTGAAGGAGAAGGTACAGCTCCTGCCCTTGTCAAAATACCATCACCCAAGTGTCACTCAGTGTATCCACATCAGGTGTCTGTGGCCAGGTGCTCGCTGTGGGGTAGCTGCAGGGTGGCCTTTGTGAGGAGTGGCCGGGGCTGCCCTGTGCTGGACACGGACTGTTCCAGAAGGTTCCAACCAACACACCACAGGGCACAGCTGAGCCCCTTGGCCAAGATGGTAGTTGGTGCTTGGGGAAAATGTGTTTAAGAAAGGGCAGAAAACACTGCACAGGTGAGGAGTGAGAAATGGCTCCACAGACACCCAGGTCAGAGTAGAAGGAGGGGAGGAGGCACTCCAGGTGCCAGAACAGACAGTCTTCTGCACCCCTGCCAAGACCACGGTGCAGCAGGTGGATATTTCTTGTAGGAATTGTAGCTTGCAGCTGGCTAAGATCAGCCCACCACAATGTCTCACGAGAGATAGAAAAAATCTGCTTTGTTCAGTAGCTCTCCCTTTGCACCCAAGACCTAAGCAAGCAAGTGCTCCTGGCCAGGTGATCTTGGCTGATGTTGCCAGGGCTTCTGTGCCAGGCTGGATATGCCACAGGGACAGGTAGGAAGAATACAGGCCACCTAAAATAACCCTGAACAGCACTAGTAACTGTCTTGATACTATGGGAGAGACTATTCTCCCACACAGATTACACCAAAACCCTACCTACAACTCCTGACTGATGAGGAAATTAAACCATTGTGTTTGGGAGGTACTTAAGGGCACACATGACTTTCACAGACACAGCAATGTGTATGGAGATGCCTGCCTCAATTCCCTCACTGGCAATGAAGTTCTACCATCATAATATCACTCCCTCACTGTGGGTAAGTCAAACACAAAATGGCAAGCTAAGCATTACCCTCACAGAAGTCTCTCTAGCACATAAAGCTATGACAAGGTTCACTTGCACCGCTAGGGCAATGGGAATCTGCATTTCCAGGTAAAGCCTCACAGCTCTGTGCCATCTAAAACCACTTCTGAACGCACTCTATCATTGCAGGCCCTTGGCAGAGAGCTGTCAGCCCTTGTAATGTGTTGAATGTGCACAGACCCAGGTAACATCCCTCTCTCCATTGTCTCTCTTTCTTTAGGCTAACCATAGCAAGTTCTGCTGAACTTTGGCTCAGCTTCATCTTAGCAATAAGTGAGGTGGTTTCCCCCTCTTCAATGCAATTCTGTTGCAGTCTCCTTTGTCTCCTCACTTCATCAGCTCAAGTCCTTCTTCATCTCAGCATTGCCAGTCACCTGTGAAAGCTCTCCTGACCAGGACAATTCCTATCCTGCAGCCTGGAATGCCTTAAAACTCAGAGCATTTTCTCTTCAAGACAGTGGAGAGAGGGAAGGGAAAAAGGGCAAGAGCCTTTTCTTTCAAAGTAGTTACCCATATATGCAGCAAAAAAGGGTTTCACAAAATGGTTTAGCGATCCCTTCCTCTGCTCTCCAGGCCGTCAGAAACTCAGTTCCTCAGCACTGAGCTCATCCCAAATGGAGGAGCAAGGCTACAGCACACAGAGAGTGGACATGCTGCAGGGGAAGTCTGCACAGCTGCAGAGCTTTACTGCTTGATTCAGTCACTCAGGATTTGGTCTGAGGATGCTTTGTGCTGAGAGAACATTAAGAGGGGGCCACACACATGGTCCTAGCAGAGAGGTGGCAGTGTCAGGGAGTGCCAGAAGAAGGTGCCAGGTGCTCAGGCAAGCACACCGCAACTGTCCCCACAGCCAGACAGAGCCACATGCTGCCAGCCAACAGCCTGCAAGGTTGAGAAAGAGCCAAAACTCCAACAGTTTCTCTGCCAACAGTCTTGGCATGCTCCCCCCCCTTCTCCCGTTCTGTGCTCCTGGAAGTGCTATGGGTCACTTCTGGGCACAAAGATGTCCTGCAGTTCATGACAGGTATTCAAAGCTGCTGGAACCTGAGCTGGAGAACAGGTATAGCACAGTCTACGGCAAGATATATTGTCCTCCTACTCCTGTCCTTCTCCCCACCACCCTCCAATCCCCTGTAAAAAGATTTCTCATTTGCCAAGGTTTAACAGTGAGGAGGGGAAAAATATCTGTCAAATTCTTAACCTCGAGTGGATTTACCAAAAGCCCTTTGGAAACAGCTGCTTGAGGAAGATTTCTGTCGAGCCCGTGTTCTGGATGCAGACATTTGGTTGCTCGGTTCCTTGTTGCCGCTTTAGTCTGTGCTTTTGCCACACCTGGACCTGTCCTCACCTGGAATAACCAGTCCCTTCCATGGCTTCTGCCTAAGGCCCTGCTGCTGTTGGGAGGTTCCCTCCCTTGAGGAATGTGTCACGGCATGGCCTTACACACACTCATTCATACACGGCCTGGCTGCGACTCCCCACTGAGCACAGAGAGGAAGATCTAAAGCAATCACAGTAGCTTTTTCCCTGACACATCATGTACCAGAAAACTGTCCTGTGCTTACAAGCTTGGGGAAAAAACCTCCTTTATCACTTCTGTGCAACAATAAGCTCTGTGCCAGAAGTGCTGGATGCTGTGTGTTTGCGAGGCAGGGCGGCAGTATCAAAGCACTTTGCAGCCAGGTAACAGGAACTCCAGGAGAAGTCCCATTTTTATGTCACACAGCAAATAAGGGTACATTAGCAAAATGAAGCTATAAGTGGCTACTTGAGCATGCTCTGAACAAGCTGGTTTGGATTTTAGCAGAAAGGTAGCCTCATTCATGTGGACTTGATATCCAGATGAGATCCAGGCTATATTAATTCAAATGCTGAGCACCATGAGATTGTATCTGAGTTATCATTGCACGCTGCTCTCCTGTGCCTTGTAAATACACCTTTAGTATAGATGAGAACAGAACGTCTCTCTTTTGAATACATCAGGTACCTTGCCATGAGATCCTGGGATACGTTTGCCTGATGAAACCCCATGGAAACTTGCAGGACAGACTACCACCTTCTTTTTGGAAGCCTGTTTTCCAAAGCTGTTGTGCTACATATGCATCATTCTCCCAAAGAAATTTTTTCTTGCCACATTATCAGATGACACAATTCACATTTTTAAATTTGTAGAAATGGGATGTTAGAAAATATACGGTTTGTAGAAATGTTTTCATGTTTCCTTCTTAAGTTTTCATAGAAAGCAGATCATGTTTAAAAAAAAAGTAAATTTATTTTTCAGTTTCTCACTGGTCACTAGGCAGAAAATAAGGCTCTAATTTGGAGGCAGGTGGATTGCTGGTTGTAGCCATGGGGTATTTCATATTTCTCAACTGTATTAGCAAATTTCCCTAGAAAATACTTTCCTAAATCTCAGTGGTTCTCTTACAAAATTTAACAAAACACTGAGTTTTTGAGGAATTATTTGGAAATCTTCTATGTTAACTACTGTTGTTCTGAATGGTGGAACTAATTTGGAGAAATTATTATTCACTCTGGAAAAATTTAACCAAAGTGCAAATAAGCAAAAAAGACTTGACACCAAAAGGAAGCAGTCCCTGCCATGAGGAAGCAGTCCCTTGCCCCGAACTGCTCACCAGGTTCTCCATAAATGCAAACTCTTGTTTCAGCTCCTTTTCCAGAATGTGTGAGTCTGTGCAGGGAAACTGCTTCTGCATTGGTACATTATGCTTGCAAAATGTTACCTATTAGCCTTGCAAACATTGTTAAGTGAGTCATGGACAGCCTCAGTGGTCCACATAATGGCAACACTGTAAATAAAATCTATTCAGCCATTACCTTTATTTAGTGGTACAGAACAAGCAAAAAGCAAGGAAATTCATTTACAAAAACGTCATTAAGGTTGTGCCATGACAGAGATGACTACATAGGTACTGTTCATCTCTGAGACTTCGTGTTTCCAGATGCCTCATAAATGATAATTTTTAATTCAGCTAATTACAGACACGCTGTGGTGACTCCCTAGACAGACCTGTAGTTCTTTTAGGTTATTGTTGTTATTATTATTATTGTAAATACCATTCAGAATCTAGGCCCTTTGACACTAAACACCACCCATATGTAAGTATGCAAATATGGTCTTTACTGAAAATACTTTGTAATTTGAGGCCTGGTCAGCATCATTTTTGCAACTATCCCACTTCACAGAAATGGTTTTACAAGAATATTGCATTGAACAAAGTTATGTAACTATAACCACATTTATGTTAGTTAAGCTTACATCTCCAAAGAAGCCATGCTGAACTAAGTATGCCATACCAAAGTAATATTCATGCCAGAACTGTACCGGTTTGACTATACTGGGATCCAAAATCACGGTGAAACCAGTATTCAAAGAGTCTAATGAAAACTGGGGCACGCATAAGTTAGAGGGCAGAAGATACCATCAGTACACACATAAGCAATTTTACATCTGCACTTCAACTTAACTCCTTCAAGAATCTTCTATCTGAAACAAAGATGCCTTGTTTCCAATAGCTTTCTCTATTGTGTTTGACTGGCTTTTTAACTGCATTATACTGAGGCTGCACTGTTACTCACCTCTCATTAAATTCCAGGGAATCCACATGAATTATCAGCATTATGAAAGTCCAGAAAGAAGGAAGCTCATGCCTTACTATTCGCCAGAGAATCTGCAAGAGACACTGACCAACCAAGGGATCCTCTGATGCACACACAGTAAGATGTGAGCCTCAACTGAGCCCTTCTGTAATTGGGGCATTTGGACAGTCCCTGTCCCATGTGGATTTCCTGGACTCTAATAAGCTTGAGCTCATTCTGTAGTCTTTCCCTAAGGTATAATAATAAGGTCTCTACCTGTCACCTATTTCATGTAACTTGTGTGAACTTAATACCTTGCAGATTTCTGATTGGGTGCAAAATGCATTTGAAATTAGATAACAGATTCAAAAGTTACACAGACTTACCCAGTGCAATTACATTCTCAGTATTCCATTCAAAAAGCAGGCCTAACAATAAATTCAAGTTAAACTGACAAGACATTTTTCTAAGGAACACAATGATCCCTATTTAATTTCCTTTAAAAACAAAACAAAAACGAAGAAACAAACAACACCTACAATCAAACAAGGAGAAAAAGAGCTGGATATGGAATCAGGACCCCTCACCTGTGCAGTACTCAGCTTTCTCCTGCTTCACTCTTGTGCTGCCATATCCCTCCTTGCTGATGAGTATATCCCACCTCAACCCTGCTCTGACTTGTATCGAGCATAGGAAGAGAGTAGGCAAGGGCTTCATGAGTGCTCCTGGATTCTGTGATTGGTGGCAGATTTAGGGCCAACAGTTTCCTTGGCTCTCAAGATACACATGGGCTAGCAGCAATCTTTCACATTGATAAATTGTCACTATCATGCACAAACCCCTGGAATTGAAAGCCAAATTATCCTTCTAGGTTTAATGCCTCTCTTTAGAAGTTTCTCTGTTTCAAACCACCTCTGTTCACTCTAGATCTCTTAGGGCTTGAGGATTTGACATGATGATGGTAGGTTGCAACCTGGATAGCTTTTTTTCTTTCCATGCTATATTACTCCAAGGAGGGTTGGTAGATCCTCTGCATGTTCTGAATTCAACTACTAGACGGGTTTCTTGGAAGAAAATTCAGCAGACAGCTACATTCTCTAGAGTGAGATCATAGGATAAATAGCTCTGGACTGTGCTGGTCCCATATGAGGTATCAATGATATGTCTTTGTCTTACCACTCCACTCCTCCTCCTTCGCAAACCCAAAACACTTTCTCTGAATAATCACAACTGCACTGATTTCTTCCCTCTGCAAGGGAGCCTGGAGCCTGCATTGGTATTTTTAGGTAACCCACTTGCTCTGTTTTCTTTCCCTTCTGTGAATAGATCCTTCACTTATTCTAACCCATACTGCCACATACATTCCTTGTCTCTTTCTTGGTTCTGGCACTCTTGGAACTGTAAATGCAGCACCTACTGCTTAGATACTGGGCTACACTATCTCTTTATGCTGCATTTTTTGTGTCTGGACTCTCCCAGGGCTGAACACACTATGATCAGAAGTACAGAGCTAGAGACCACAAAAAGACCTTGATAAAAGTGGTTAAAGTATTATATAGAAAGCCAAGCAAAGATTCCAATTAGTATTTTATGATTATTCATCAAAGCTGTTAAAGATCCCATTCCAAAGGAAGGGGGTAAGAGACCCAGCCAGCCAAGGAAGGTAACCTACAACTGAGGAAATTTCTCATCCAAATTCTTTCCTGTTTCATAGTGACAGCTGGCATAAAATATCACTGCTCTCTGACATGAGGAAGCTTTGGTGCCAAATTTGTGAAAGTATGAAAAACAAAACCAGTTACAAGGCAGGATCAGTCAGTCCTTTTGTAGCTGTGTCCAACCCATGCTGCTGCTGTCTCAAAGGAGTTTCCCCTTCGGTTCTAACCATATCCTGGTTTCTCTTTCTTCTCATCTTCTGCTTTGGGAATCTTAGGAATGTCTTTTTACATATACCTCTTTCAGCCTGTGTGCTTTGTCCGACCCAAGTCCTTTTTTGCCTCATGCTTTTCATTCTCAATTCCAGTCTGTTTCCTTTTTATTTTGGCCCACAAACAACCCCCTTCCCCAGCATGTCAACAGCAGTGGGAAGTAACCTAATTAATAGTACTTTGATAGGCTACCCCACGCATGCACACACCCAGTATCCCACTGGCAATTCAACAGCCCTCTCTCAAGAAAGGAAAATATTTCCATACTAATTAATAACAACATCGGGTATTTCTGGGCAGAAGGATCTGGGATTCCCGTCTGGGCCTAGATCTCTCGAGCTGACAGAGCAATTGTACCTCAGAGCACATTTCCTTTTCCAAATCCTTGTGTCATTAACTGCTTACACTTTTCTCTATATCAAACATTTTCAGCCTGGCTTGTATGTTAGCTGGTATCTCTGCAGCTGACTTCAGGCTGAAGTCACTCAGTCACTTCAGCACTCAGACTGTGTCTCTCATTTAGCACATGGCACTTATTCACTTATTCAGAAACCGGCATTGCTTCCCTTCTCTGTTCTCCATCAGGATTCACATGAGCCAAGGACCTTTCCATGCTGTGGTTCTCAAAGGACACAGATGCTACAAGATCCATTTAAAATGTCTCTGCTGCTTGACTTGCCCTGACATCCACTTCCCTGTCTCTGTTTCTGCCACAACCACTTGCAAAAAAATCGAGTGCTGTTTTTGAAGTATTTTACAAAGGAGTAGTTCTCAGTTCTGAGTGATCTACAGCACAGATTTTTTTCCAGATGTAGTAGGATAAACCCACTCCTGTCTTCACCCAGGAGAAGGGAAATGTAGGAAATGCTTCATTAAGCGCTGTGCTCAGAGATGGGATTTCAGAGAAGAGAGGGAGCATATGTGAATTTTGCTGTCCTGTCTTGGAATCACCAAAAAGGAGAGTTATGTCTCCCGCCTCTAGAGGTGACCTGAGACAACGTGACTAGTTGCTTTTTCTGCATCACAGAGAAGCAAAAGAATGAAAACCAAATAAAGTGTGAGAAACACCAGTGCTTCTGAAAAAATGCAAAAGACAGAAATTTCCCAGTAAGAAAAAACAATACAAGTCCTATACCACCTATCAGCTCCTTAAAGATATGACAAATAAGCAAGAGTATTTCCTAGAAGCCCTATACAGACAGCACTGTGTTAGGGGACACCAGTATTGAAGCCAGACAGCCATACTCATCACATACACTGGAGGACAGCAGGCTGTCTCCAGGAACTGTTGAAGAAGCAGAAACACCAGCAGCAGCTACAGAAAGGTTCACAGCATGCAGGAAGATGCCCACAAGCATGGATCCTTCTCCTGCACAGAGTGAGCTGGAAAAATACTTTCAGATAAGCATTTAGGCAAAATAAATGCACAAGGAGCACATTTACAAAGCAGAGGGCCAGTGAAAGGCATCTTCAAAACTGAGTAATAAGGAAGGAACAGTAAAGTAGAAAAAAAAAAAGGAAAGGAGGTGAGGTGCCTCCAGTTGTTCTGTCATGGCAGTACTGCCTACACAGCCTCCATTGCATCACATACTCCATATGTCCACTTCCCATGCCAGCCTTCTTCCGAAGACCCTTTTATCCCTCAGCTGCTGTCTAAGCCTCAGTGCATCCTCAGTGTCCTCAGTGCCTGCTTGGCCACAGTATGGCCCAGTCTCCCCCATCTCCAGAAACAACCATCCTTGTACAGCAAAGCACATGTTTCCATCCACAAGGCTGAAAGAAGGAAGGATGGGAGGAATGAAGGAAGAAAGGATCCCTCTTAAAGGAGGGGGAAGAAGGATGGAGACAGAGGCAAATAGGAGGGAGAGTGAAAGGGGCCATAAATTCCCTTCTAATTCCAAATAATTCCGATTACACGGATGAGTAGTTTTCAATCAGAAAGATAATCTCAAAGATAGATGGCAGGATAATTGCTCGTTGGCGCGACGTAAATATTGTGTCGTTTCTATTAATCTCAGCGAATCGGGTGTCAGGGTTGTCACTCATTCATCAAAACAAATTAAAAAAAAACATATTAAAAAAAGAGAGAGATGCTGGAGGGAGGGGGATGTGTATCCAATAAGCAGCTGAAGGCGTGTAAGGTAATGAATGCTGCTTACATGCTGTTTGCATTTTTCGGTTTATAAAAGCTAAAGGTAAGTCAGGCAGTAGGTCTTTATTAACCTCTCGGTAGGGACTGCAAGGGGCACTGCTGCATGCAGAATAGAGCAACAGGGTGCCAGAATGGGATTGTGGTTGCACAAAAGGGGAAGGAAGTGGACAATACACCCTAGATATGGAGGTGAATAGTGTGGGATTAACAACAGACTGGAGGTACTGCAGAATCACAGTACCTGGAAAAAAGGACACAGACCACAGCATAAAACAAAGCCAGTGCCTCCACTTACCATGTACAGGAGTGGGCAGGGAATAGAGAGTGATGTGGGGAAGCCAGCAAGAAGGGCATGCGGTGTCTCGGTGCAATTTTACCACATTGGCTGCAGAATGACAGCATGTCACTGCCCCACTGCTATACTAACCTGTCTCCCTAGCACTGCATCCCCAGGCATTGTGCACCTCTTCTCCCTGCTCTTGCAAACCTTTGAGGAGGCACACTCCCCACAGCCCTTTGGTCCCCTAACCCTAATGTATAAGCTTAGTTCATTTCTGCTGACTCAGAAGGACCAATTCCTCCACACACACCCCAGCACTCTCCCCCACTCCTGGAACCCCCTCACTCTGCTTAGGACAGTGCTCTGGTCTGGGACCTAAAGGTAACAGCTTGGGTCACACAGTGGTCAGTCACCAGTGTTTGTCCAGTGACTGAACAGAGAAATTCCTTGGGAAGACCCTCATTTCATTCAGGATATCCATTTCCTGAGGGTTGACACCTCTTGCCCCAGGTCAGGACCCCTAGACTTGGCTTCTGCATAAAGGATTTTCTCTAGTGGACGCTGGGCTGAAACTACCACTTACACCACACAGCTGGCACAGTTTTACTGGTAGAGATCAGGTGGGAATGAGGAACCTCAAAGAAAAGGCTCCCCATACAACTTTCACCTTATTCAAGAACATAGTCACATCTTTCCAAGAGTGGAAAACTTCTGCTTGGCAGTAGCCTCCAGCCACGCCATCCTGTGCTGCAATTCACAAGACCTGGTGAACCAGTCAAGGCTAGATAAGCATTTGAACAAATTACTTCCCCAGTAAATTCAGCCATGGGCAGGAGCAGTTCATAACTGCACAGGGAGTTATGAACTCCAAGCCAGGACTATTTGAGCCTGCTGCTCACTGCTGTGATGCACAGGGAACCTTTTCAGTGCATCATGATCATCTGTAGTCACTGAAGTGGTGCTCTTCAAACAAGTCCCCTCAGTTTGCTCTTGCCTATGTAGCATTTCTGTGGGGCTTGAAGAAAACTGTTTCCTTTCCCTGCCTGTAGTCTGGAGCAGCCGAAACACTATCTGAAGCTTGTGCTCTTGACTGATGTGTCATAAGTACTTTGGGATGAAAGAAATGCAAAGGTATTATGTTTTTAGACCAGACTTAGTTTGTCAACCAAGACAAGTTTTGCCCTCCTGAGCTCCAGGAAGCAGCTGACAGGTTTTGGCTGTAAGTTTAGCTTAGTGCTTTGCAAACAGCCTGCTAACACAAGGACCTGAACCAATGCCCAGGGGCTGTCTTCACTAAACGGATTTGAAAAATGCTAATGTTTCATCCTTGGCCACATCAGTGTTTCTGTTCACTTACTGCTGCTGTTTGCTAAGTGAATTTATTTATTTAAAAAGCTGTTCTATTGGTAGCTTCTGTTGAGAGTTGGAAAAAAATTCTCCATGAACATCCTCCTGCTGGGCTATGGCAGAACTGGTCCCAGTGTAGGCCAAGATTCTTTAGAATTGAGTGCTGTTCCCAGTGTACAGTCCTCTGGGACAGAAGGAGCAGCGATACTTGTCCCAGCAATACAGTTAACCTGTCAATCCAGCCAGCAACGCA
This sequence comes from Neopelma chrysocephalum, assembly GCF_003984885.1. Lineage (NCBI taxonomy): Eukaryota > Metazoa > Chordata > Aves > Passeriformes > Pipridae > Neopelma > Neopelma chrysocephalum. The sequence goes on along the minus strand of NW_020897693.1, from coordinate 34,358,077 downwards.
ATATCCTCTGGGGATTTCAGTTGCTTCTGTGATCCTGCCTTATCTCCCTACATCCCTCGGCGTGCCCACTGCTCGGTGAAATGTCACTTCTCTCTCCCCTTCTTCCAAGATGGAAGTGAACTTGTGTGCCTGGCAGGGCAGCTGACAGACATGAGCTGAAAGACTGTCAAGGACCGACTGAAAAGCAGGCAAGCCACACTGTGTCAGATTTCGGGGTCTAACACTGCAGCTTTCTGTCTGCTCTTGGGCTAACTCTAAATGGAGCCTTTGATAGGCAGCCAGGCAGCTGTCATCACAGGGTCAGCCTCAGAAGCAGGAGGGTATGAGCACCTGGGAAGCACACGCAGTGAGCAGAGAATAGCAGTTGTATTGTAAGGCTGGATACTTCAGGGAACCAGGAACACCAGAATGAGGGGAGAGTTAAGCATTGGACAATGGGATAGACCCAAGGGCATCCATCCAAAAGTCCTTGAGAAACCTCAGTTCCACAATGACTTCTCAGGGGTGAAGTGTCCCACAAAACCAGCCTCCTACTAACTCCTTGGTGCTCATTTCCCTAAGAAATTAGCCTAAAATAGACTATTTAAGGGGAAAGACTGCAAAGGCAATTATCTTCAATAACCACCTAATGTCATTTTTCATTTCCCATGGGTAAGCATTGTATCAGCCTTTGACTTCCCCATGGCTGGAGTCAGAGCCTCTAAACATTTCTTGATGTTCAAGAAGAATTTGCCTCCTCCCTGCATGTCACACCTTTCCCAGTGAGCGCCTGAATGGCTCCCCATTAAAAATGACTGAGCACATCCATAATGGATGTGAGGGAAGAATAAAACACCACACTGAAGGGAAGCTCTTCAATTCCCTCACTCAGTGGCCTGATCCCTATACCCATGCAAGCTGGAGTTACAATTTACAGCTACCAGTTAAGTCTCTGCTCTTACTCTGGAATAAGAGTTGGTACTCGTTTAGTGGACCTCTTTCAAGGTACCTCTGCAACAGCTTTGCAAGGTAACCAGCTGACTTTCTAGACCTTCAGGTAACACTTTTTTCAGAGACATGGAAAACCAGCATCTGGATGAAACTGAAAATGTTAGTAAAGAAAGAACAGCTAGTCTTCAGCATGAGACCAGCTCAAAAACTTAGTCACACCAGGGTCTATTCTAGGACTGCTGAGGTATATTATGTGTGACCTGGAAACTGAGAAGAACAGATGGTAGAAAAATGCAGACAACAGCCTGATTTAAATTAATCAAGATAAAAGTGGACTGAGAAGAACCTCAGAATGAGAAAGTTGGATAGAAAGCCAAAAAATATGGGTGAAATCCAGCAACAGCCAAAGCCAAGCAATGCAGACTGCCCTCAGAGAGCACTTCCATAGGCCTGGAATTTTCAAATGAATACAGGAAACATAGACAGTTAAATGGAAATGACCTTTCACTCTACAATGGTGGCAAGGGGAAAAAAAAAAAAAGGGAAAAGAAAATAAAACCACTCATTCAGATACACCAGGAAGGAAATAAGTGATAATAGATAGGAATTTTTGTCCCTATGTTCTGTGCTCTACAGTAGCACTATCTCCAATAGTATGCCAAAGGAATCTCTCAGGAGAAATGTTGCTGCCCTCCCTCTTTTTCCTTCCTTACATACCATCACAAAGAGCAAAAGGGACCCATGCCCTCAGAGAGATCTATCATAGTTGGTTAGCACTGAATATCTTCTGGCATAGAGCAGAAACAGGAGTGCAAACTGGGAGAGAAAAGTGCCTGGAGAATATAGAAAATATGAAGCCACATGAACTCATGAGACTTACCCCACCAGGTAGCACTGAATTAAGTAGCACAGCTTAAAGCAGGATTAAAAATAGTATCAGATAAGTATTTGAATTATGGTGTGATCTATACGGGCTCTCCAGTCCTCTCTCACTGACAGCAGCAAAAACTTGCTGCAAGGACCCCACAGTAGTTTAGAACAATCTACCTCCTCACATAAAATTGTCACCATGACAGTCAGAGATTCAGTTAAAACTCATAAGCTGGTAAAACTCTGGACATCAGAGGATAACAGTGCACCCATTTCCACATCAGTGACTGGATGCCAGCTCAGGATTCCACAGCATTTATAGACAAATTGGGTGGCAACTCCTTGGTTTGAGTGGTGATTTGTCTTCAGGCTTTTTGCACTGACAATAGCTGTTTCTATATTTAAAGTTCCTACAGAAAGAGATAAGAACTGTACAGAGCTGTTCCCTGAGCTTGCCAATGCACCACCAGCTGGACCCACCTTCTTGCAGAAGAGCCAAAGAATATCCAAAATTGGAGGCTGAAGTCAACCTCAGACCAGCAGACAGAGGAAAAAACTCTTCTCCTCGAACTGGATTGTTCTGAAGCATCAACCATCCTGGGATTCAGGAGCAGGGAGATAATTAGTGCAAAATGGTGTGATAACTTCTATACTTCTACATGTCACCCCACCTAGCTTTATGTCAAGTGCTGGATGGCTCCTTTCAGTGTAACTTACCTGCACTTTCTTATATCCAGACCTCCCCGCTTTTCTCTCTAGATGAGGAGATAGGTGTGGACACCAGAAGCTGCAGCAAGATAAGTCTGCCTAGTTACCCAGAGGCAGAACAGCTGTACTGGCCACCCATCTTACAGAGGTCAGGCTGGAAAGCACTGCAGAGTAGAAAAAGCCATCAAAGGGAAAAACGATAAGCTTCCTTCCCTTGTTACATTTCCCAGCTCTGACTCAACCTTCCATGACCTTTACAGATTTTACCCACCTCTGCTAAAATCCCTCTCTTGCACCCAGCATTTCCCTCATGATGTATCAGCCCAGGACCAGACAGTTCCAGTAGCTGATGGCTGGTCTAAACAAGGACTGAACTGAGTAGCAATACTTTGTTCAGAGCTTGTTGTAAAAGTGATTCTTGAGTCTGTCAGGATCAATGCTACTCTAACGCTAAACCAGTTTTAATACATATTCCATTTAACCTCCTCGCTTCTTCCTGCTCCACTGAGGATGGGATAGGCATAGCAGAACCTCTCAAGACTGGTGAGATGCATGGTACAACTCTCCCTGAGGAAAGCTCATTTGCTTCCCCTCAACCTCTGTCAGCCTCACCTGACCACTACAAAGGCTGTGTAGAGACTTCATCACTGCTGTGAACAGCTCTGGGAGTATCCATGACCCTGCTCACTGGAAAGCCTGCACACAGAGCTGCAAAGCACTCAAGGCACCTGGCTGTGAAAGACATGCAGAATTGTTCTTCAAGGATTTTCAGAGCCCTTTAACATCACCTACCTCACTGCCCAGAGCTGCCACCTACAGCTGGTGGGGCATGTAGGGCATATTTACCACATGTCCCAGCTGAACATGAATGTCAGGGGTATAATGAAGAACAGCCTGCAGCAATGGCCCAAAGCAGTTTAGGCTGACAATGAGGCAGATTTCTCAACAACACAAAGGATGAAAGTTAACCTCCAAGAGCCCTACTGTTCTCTTTTGTCTCTCAAATGCTAAATGGACAAAACAAAGAAAACGATACTCTAAAGCCACAGCAAAAGCCTGGGACTCCCAGGCCTGAGTCTGGCTTGCTCAAATACTCCCCTGGAATTGATGTAATTACTTCCCTGTTCCTCTCTTTCTCCACCAAAGGTTACCCTGGTGATAGTGTTGACCAGGAGGTCATGCTTGTGCAAGTCTCTGGGTTGCTGGGAGGGGAGCAATGCAGAAGGCCAGACCAAGATGGTTATAGTGCATTTGGCTATTGATCTCACTGATTTTCTTCCTTGTCATTCTCCTACTCCTGCACTGCAACAAAATCCTTCTGCTCCCACCCTGTCCCCCATTCAGATCCCTTCTGACATTGTGATTAGCTACTTTGCCCTGTGGACACCCTAAAGGTGTCCTCTTTAGAGGTCGTGGGTCCCCTGATCCAAAGCACACCCACTGACTCAGCTGGGTGCAAATAGTGCTTCTGACTACTTTCCCACTGGCCCATCCATCAGCACTCAGACACAGTCTGGATATAACCAAATCTCACTGAAGCTTCTGGGAGGTTTTCCACTGACTTCCTAAAACAGTGAGGCAGCCTCATTTCTCTCTCCACAGAGCAGTGTCTTAGGATTCCTCCAATGGACAGCAACTTATCAGCCTCCAGACACCAAACGAATACTCTGGACATGGCTGCATCTCCTTCTGGCACCACGGTCTTTTAGGCTTCTCATCTCCACATATCATGTTCAATGTGGTTTTATTTACTTGCACATGTCCTGGCAGCAGGGACCTTTATTTCTTATCTTTTTTTCTAATTTCAAATCCCTTTGCATCTCCACGCTGCAGGCACTGTTTACAGTGTTCCCAATTTAGTATCCTTCGCACATTTAATTAATGATCTATTTACCTCCTCTTCTGTATATCTAGTGAAAAGGATTAATCACACCAGCTTGAATGGTGATCTCTGTACCACCTCACTGGCCATTTCAAGCTATTAAACACCAGGTTTTCATGGCGAAAACCAGATTTTTCTATATCAAGCTTATATGATTCTTTTACAACCATCATCATACTTTGATCTGTTTTAGGTCCCCATTCCCCCTGCTATCTGGAGAACAAACACATACTACTAATGGGATTTAATACAGCAGAATCAAATGCTTCACCAGTGATCAGATGGCTGTAAAGTATTAGTCAAAGAAAACATGAAGCCCTCAGAGAGCGTCCAAGGAAGGGCATGAAGATGCTGAAGTGTCTGGAGGGGAAGCCATACAAGGAGTGGCAAGGTCACTTGACTTGTTCAGTCTGGAGGAGACTGAGGAGAGACTTCATCTCAGTCTACAACTTCCTCATGAGGGGAAGAAGAGGGGCAGGCACCAATCTCTCCTCTGTGATGACCAGTGACAGGACTCAACGGAATGGCCTGAAGCTGTGTCAGGGGAGGTTTAGGTCAGATATTGGGAAAAGGTTCTTAGCCCAGAGGGTGGTTGGGCACTGGAACAGGGAAGAAGTGGTCACAACACTAAACCTTCCGGAGTTCAAGAAGCGTTTGGATAGTGCTCTCAGGCACATAGTGTGACTCTTGGGGCTGTCCTGTGCAAGGCCAGGAACTGGACTTTGATAATCCCTGTGGTTCCCTTCCAACTCAGGATATTCTATGATTCTGTGAAAAGCTGGGGTAGGGAGAACAAAGGTACATGCTGAAGAATTAAGAAATTGTATAAAAGTATCTGCAGTAGCTGAAGATACTTGCATTTCCATGTGTAGGCATGCCAGTGGAAGTAATGATCACATTCAGCCCTGGAAAACCTCTCACTGCAAATACCTCCATTTAGGAGGTATGGAAATCTCCATTCCCCTATGAGAAAGCACTAGTAATAGGACAGCTTCTCAGCAGAATTAATTCTCTCACCTGAGGCCACTGCAGGTGAGCTGGCAAAAACAAAGCAATATCTGATATTGGGCTGAAACCTGCCCTCTTGCCCTGAGGCCAGCAGCAGATCAAAGAGGTGCTCCAAATAACCACCTCTTCTCCTCTCTCAGCCTTATCTCCTTTCTTCCTGGGCTGCCAACAGAGGAATTATCTCTCTAGACTTCTTGAAGAAGGAAGTGGACACAAAAAGCTCTCAACATACAGAGGAACTCTGCAGTTTTGATTACAACTGCTGCATCTAAGCTGCCTGTGGAACAATAATCACAATGCTCCTCACCTTGAGGGGAATGACACCAATGCTCCAGCTGTCTCATTCTGAGGCTTGCAAAAAAACTTGCATTTATTTTTACCTGAACTTCACTCAAGGAAGAGAGCACTACCTCAGTGAGAGGCAGTGACACTGCATGGAGTTGCAGGGAAAGGGCTTTAAGACCCCTAAATTGAATGCCTCAGAGATCTTAATTTCTGTGAAATAAATGTACTTGCCCAGAGCCTGTGATTAGGTTTGCTCAAGTAGCAAACCCTCAGCTTCATCAGTAGTTGCTTAAAGGCCAACTCATGAGAAGACCCACCATGTGCTCTACATGCCATGCTCTCCTAGGACCTGCCTGGCTGGTGGGCTCTCTGCACTTCAGTATTTCATCTGAATTACTCTGTCCCTTTTTCCACTCCACCTCTCCACTAGCTACCACCGTATTGATTACAGCCCACCACTGAGATCCTGCCTCCACTTCAGCCTGCAACTTAGTCATTCCTTCCTGGCTTCTCATGTCTCTTGGTAAAAAATCTGAGGCAGCCAGAAAGCTCTCTTATCCACTCCATGCACACTATCAGCTACTTTGTGCTGGTTGTGAGTTGCCAAAGAGAAAGCAGCTGAAAGTAGTTGACTCTACAGACTGTGGGTTTCTCTCTGACCTATAACTTCCTTCTGATCCATTTTCAAAAGAGGTTCAAAATCCAATAAATTAAGGACAATCAGCCTCACCTGTGTCCTTGCAGAATGATGTAGTTAGTCTCCTTAGAACGTATTTTGGGCACACAAAGGAGAAGAATGTGATTAGGAACAGTCAGTGTGGATATTCCAAGAATAAATCATGCCTGACCAACCTGATTCTCTTCTGTGATAAAATGATGGCATTTGTAGACAAGAGGAGAGGCATGGAAGCCATTTACCTTGACTTCAGTAAAACATTCAACACTTTCCCAGAATGCTGCAAGACTGATATAAAACTACTATGAATGTACTACCACAAGGATTAAAAACAGATTGGATGATCAAGCTCAGAGGGCCACGTTAACACACTACCTGTAGACCAGTGAGAAATTTTCGTGGGACCTGTCCTGTTTAACATCTGTATCAATGACCTAGAGGATGCAACAAAGCACACACTTATCAAGTTTACACCTGACACCAAACTGGGGAGACCAGTTGATATGCTTAAGGCAGGGCTGCCATCCAAAATGCCCTAGAGAGGCTGCAGGGCTAACATGAACCTTATGAAATTTAACAAGGACAAATGCAAAGTCCTATACCTTGGAAGAAATAATCCACTGTGACAGTACCTACTAGGGTCTGCCTGCCTGGGTAGCAGCTCTGCTGAAGAGGACCTGGGGGCCTGATAGGTCTTAAGCTGAGTATGAGCCATCAGTATGCCCTGGCAGCAAAAACAGCCAACAGTGCCCTAAGTGGTACTCACGGGACTATAGCCACGAAGGGTGAAGTTATTCCACTTTGCTTGGCACTTGTCAAACTCTATCTATAATATGTTGTCTAGATTTGAGGCCCCAGTACAAGAGAGAGATTGATAAACTGGTGTGAGTGAATGGAGGGTAAGCAAGGTGGTCACCAGGTTGGAGCATCTGCACTGTGAGGAGAGACTGAGGGCTCGAGGCTTGTTTAGCCTAGAGAAGATTTCAGAGCGACCTAATAGCTGGCTTTCAATAAGGACCTTATCAAGAACACAGGGACAGGCTCTTTACAGTGGATCGTGGGTTAGCAGTACACAACAGATACAAATGGAAACAAGAGAGGTTCAAACTGTAGAGAAGAAAAAGCTTTTCCAGTATCAGGAAAATCAAGCACTGGAACAAGCTGCAGAGACAGGTTGTGCAACCTTCATTTTTGGAGGCTTTCAGGATGTAACTGAATAAAGCCCTGAGCAACCAAGTCTGAATTCAGTGTTGACACTGCTTTAAGCAAGGGACTCTGTACCAAAGACCTCCTGACATCCCTTCTAATATGAATGGTTCTGTAATTCAATGATTCTGGAAACAGACTGCAGAAGACATTAATTTGTTGCAGAGGTATTTCTGGAGTAGAAAGAATAGGTGAAGAAACTACCTGATCTGCCTGACACTTCTCAGCAGCTCTGCAATTACTGCCTCTGCTCTCCTCATAGCACCCATGGAATAGACAGGCCAGGGCTAGAGAGAAAAACAGCTACTCTCATGCATTCTAAGGTGAAGATGTGACCCTGGTCACTGCTAGACCTAGCAAACCACAGCCATTTTTTCTAGTACCAGTGAGGAAAAGGCTCATGCCTTCTCAGAGGTACTGACCAGTCTGCCAGCAACAGCAGCGTTCTGAATGAAGCATGCTGTAGAAGTACCAACTTTTCCAGTATGTGTCTCCATAAGAATACAAATCCTTCAGGAGAAAACCCCTAAAAGACTATTTGTACCAACAAATACACAAAGTTTCTATGGGAGCAAACCAAAGTGGGCCTTGGGCAGAGCTGCATCACAAAGAACTTGAGTTGGTTTATTTCCTCACATCTTTAAAAAATGTTATTTCCCAGTAACACACACATAGAGCTGTCTCCTCATAAAACTAAATATTGGGGTACAAAGAATATCCTTGTCTAGACCTAGATAGGTGGAGAGATGGCAGAAATCTATAGCTAGCAATTCTCTCTAAAACAGGAAGGACATGGGATGGCTCATAACATATATATTATGATGGAGGAGATGCTTAGTTTTTTACTCAAAGGAGACATGAGGAAATATCTTTTGAAAGTAAAAATTTCCCATTGGAACAACTCAAAGAACTCTAAAGAACTTGCCAGTGATCTCACTTAACACCTTTTTAAAAACAAAAAATACCCAACCCAACATGAAACATGATGGAAGCAATGATAGTGAAATTCCTGTCTTTTGAAAAGGACAAAAGGATGCTGGCAGGGAATTCTAGATCAGTTAAACTTGATCTCAGCCTGAACAAACAATGAAACAGTTAACCCAGAATTATACTGGGAAAAATAAAATCAGAGGCTAAAAATATAGTGAAAAGTAGGTCTTGTTAGGCTGCTACCCTCTCTCTCCAATTCTTTCGGTTTTTTGTGGGGTTTTTTCCTTTTTTTTTGGAACATGAATGCAGGCCTGGTAGGTAAAGACAGCAGTGCTAGTGCAGCATACTTGGACATCCATAGCAAGGCTATAGCCATAGCCAACCTAGGTGTCATTTCACATCTGTTGTGCAGGTCCTAATACCTTCCCGGCCCAGAAATCACCCTGCTGCCTCTGTTCAATGCACACAACAAGCTCAGCCCCAAATGTACTCAGTATGTAGGAAGGCGGTAGTGGCAGTCAGATGACAGTGGCATGCTGGCTGCAGGGGCTGGACACACTTGCCTTCACTCAGTCTGCCCAGTGCACATTGCTCTGCATATCCTGGAGCCAGGGCAAGCTCAGAGCTTGGCTGCAGGAGAGTGGAACGCAGCCTTCTCTCAAAGGACTGACACACAAGAATGGCAGGGCAATCTATATCCCTCTCCTCCCATGGGAACAGAGCTGGAGGTTTCTGGTTACAGGCAAGGTGCAGCTCCTATCTCTGGAGAAACAAGTGTCATGATGCACTTGGGGCAGTGTGAGCCAGGACAGGCACCTGGGCAGGGTACAGAAAGGTGCCTTGGTCTGGGGCAAAGAAGACACTGGGCAGAGTTTTCAGGAACCTCATGAGGTGAGGAACATGAGGAACAACATTTTTTGGCTCAAACTTCCTTCTGTGACATCTCAAGTAACAAATGTGTACTGTGAGCATACCCATAGGATATGTGATCTATGGATTAAAAACAGGCTCCCCATTTGTGATTCAAGAGCAATTGTCAATGGTAAGATGGCATTACAGACAGATGCTAGCAGAAGCCTGTGCTGACTCATTGCAATTCCAACTCATAGGTATAGGTACAACATACAGATGGGTGGGATGAGGAAAAATGAGAAAACAGGTTGCTCTCAATGGCATGGCTCCCATCATTCTCTATAACCCAGAAATGCAGAGCCCCATGCAAAGTAAAAAGTGGGAGGGACAGATGCTGCAGGGGACGGTCACAGAGGCCAACTTTGGGGTCCAAAGCACAACATGATGTCTCATGTAACACTTGGATCTACCATATGGGAAAGATTAAGAGCACTATGTAACCATCTTGCATGCATCAGTGAGGGAATTGCTAGAGCTCCTTGTCCCCCACAGGTCCAAGCTTTTTGTTCCCTTGGTTATTCAAGAGAGACAGAATGTGCTTCCCATGCTAAGAGAGCAGGGTGCCAGTCTTGTAGGAAGACCTGTAAAGAGATTCAGACCAAAAATGTTGAATGTGATGGATTCAGTTCAGGATGAAATACGGCTGCCATACTGCCTCCTCATGGCAAGGGGAATTATATACCAGCCGAGGGAGAAAAGAACTCACTATGAACTCACTGTGGCTTATGCCTGTTAACATGACATTAGTTGCAACATGGAATTGTCTTCGAACACTGCTTGCCAGTCCTTGCAGAGGTTTTGGAAGACATTCTGTTGCAGGAATTTATTTTCACCTGAGGAGAAACACCATCATGGACTACTGAAGCAGGACAAATCATGTGCATCAGAATATATTAAAAGCCAGCTATCTATGGAGGACCTGCAACAGGACTCTGTGAACATATGGAACACACAAGATCAGTGGAGACGTGACTGGATCACAGCTATCCCAGCTGTATCTGCTGTTTCCAAAACCTCACCTCCCCAAAAGACCCTGCATTGCTATCCTTCAGTTATCAGTCAAGGTTCAAAGGACATGCAGAAACTGTCCTAGAAAATTAAACAAAAGCTGCTTTCATAAACCAAACTTCCCTTTTACTCAAAGCCACCACAAATTGTCCCCAGTGCAGCTCCTCTTGGATAGGTAGGCGAAGAGACAAAGTAGCTTTGACTGCTTGAGTGTCACTCCATAAAAGCACTGACAGACTTAGCCTTCACTAACTGATCACTAGCTCTCTATTGCTACAGTTCCCATTCTATTTTTCCCATACTCCTTTTTGCCATTAGGTATTGTCTATTCTGTCCTTGTTGGAATGTTTTGTGGAGCACTGTGATTAGCACTGAACCAAAATCGCCCAACCCTTGTGGACCTTTTTTACTTTCCTACTATCAGAATGAGATTTCATCTTGATGTTCAGAGTCTGGAGACCCAGAGGTCAGAGGCCACCACACGATCCACTGAGCCACCCAGTCCCTAGATCACAATGTTAACAAATCACCATTTATCTTTGTTACTGCAGCAAGTGTCCAAGGCAAAATGGTGCCAAAGATCATATCTGTTGGGATAACCTATTGATTTGTGTCATATTTTGCCCAATCCCTATTTTATTCTTGCTCAGGCAGAGGTCAAGGCAGGTTAAAAATAACTCCTTCAGTCTGAGGTGCAGGACTGAGGAATTTAAAGCCAAGCTGTTGTTCCCAAGGGTGGGGGTTCAAAAATCTCCAACACAAGCAACAGAAGCAGTAATGTACAGCAGTTGTGAGCAAGACCTTGTAGCCAGGGAATTCAAGCCATGACAGAAAGTTTTGCAGCTTTAACTAAAAGACCTTTTTTTCTCTCTCCTTTTTTTTTTCTGAGAGGAAATAAATCAGTCATCTTAGTTCATTCAAGCAACTAAGCATTACAAAAGTTTACGTGATATACATACACAGTAAATGATTTGAATGCAGTGCAGACTAATGCAGATGCTGTCACAGCATTCACACCTCCTAGTCAAAGTACACTGACCAACATCAGCATAATTCATTGTCCTTATTCCACAGTAAGTTAAAATTTTGGACTATATTACAGGGGTAAAAAAAATTCAAGAAGATCAGAGTTGAAGTTGTTACTGCTGTTCCTAGCACTAATGTTCACGTGTCATTTTTATCAGAGAACTCTCTAGGTAGATGAAAATTTTTATTTAGATTATTTTATCCCATTTCAAAACCTTGGAGTTAAATTGCCAACACTTTAGAGATATTTTGCCTTCCATTAATATTATGCCCTCCAGGAAATGAAATTTTAAACTAATTCACATTTTCCCATCTTTTTCATTAAAGAAACATTATATACGTATGAAGCAGAAAACAATTCTTTATAGAATCTACTGAAAATTTTTCCCAGTGATGCAAAAGAGGATCTTACCTTTTACTCTGGTTTCATATTCCCACTCTTATACACAAATTAGACAATTAAGAAAGGAACCCAGTTTTTTTACTGCATCTTCTAACAACAGAATTTCTGACACTTACACTAAAGCTCAGCTGTTTTCAAAGGGCCTAATAAGTGGACAAGTCATCTTTTTCTCTCCACGCAGAGATTTACATCTGAGTATCATTCAGCTAATGGCCACACTATTGCAGACCTCTGAAATCTTCTGTAGAAGGAGGGAAATTAAACCAACCTATGCTATCAGGGGGTATCATGAACTGTGCAACGTATGTCAGAAAATTCACTCACTTTTCCAATCAAATGTCAAAAAAATTGCTTCTCTTTCCATTTCCTCCTCTGAACTGAAGGGAGAAAGTATTTTATGAGTATACATTAGTCATTATACTCTGGATGAGAAACAATAAAGGAATTCACCGCCCTTGTGCAAAAGTAGCACTGCAAGAATGGTGTGCAGCACCTCCTTGGGAAGTGAACAAAGCAGAACCCCCACTTCTGACAGCTCCCCAGATGGGATGAGAAAAATCTCTGTACAGAGTGGTTTACTGAAATACAGCAGGAAAACCACCCTAATGTTGTAACAAAAAGCAAGGAAAAAACAGGAGGGGCTGAAGTTTTCCTGGGCTTATAGATAGGTACAGGGGAGGCAGGCTGGCTCACTGCACATAGCATCCTGCAGTTTTGGCGCAGAGGGAAAAGGCATGTGAGAACAAGCAGGGGACTGGGGCAAAACCTCTCAGCACTATTGAGAAACATGAACATGTTCATCTCTGCCCTGTCACAAAATTGACCTGCCCCATGGTTAAGTAGGCTCAGAGATGATTAACCTTGCTGACCGTCACAGACAGGTTTCTGTCTGTAACAATCAACAGATGGAAGAGCCAAAGAGCAGTTTAAGTCTCAGCAATACTGTGCTTGCTTGTATGATATATGCTCCAAAGCCATCTCCCCTCTTACCAGATTCTTTCACCAGCCTCTTATGAAGCAGCAGGGCAGAGCCCGGCGCTGGGCTGCAGGAGCTGGCCACAAGAATTAACCAACTGTGGCTGCTCATTTACAGGGTAAAGAGGAGACCATCAGCACAGGCAGGAGGAAGAGCAGCCGGGGCAGGAGGCAGCAGAGACCTGGCAAAGCCCTCTCCTCTCTGCTCTCTCTCTAGTGGTTCTGCAGGCGATTACTCCAGAGCACCCAGCCATACCAAAATCAATAAACAATTTATACGCAGCCCAAGGAACTTTGACACACTTAATAAAAGTCTCCAGTCACAGTTATGGCTTCGTTTCACCTTAACGTCTTCTTTAACTGTCCCTTCTTTTCAAGATCAATTAGAGGCACATGCAAACAGAAAAACAAACAAAGAACCAAACCAAACAAACAAAACCACCCCAGCCAAAAAAAAAAAAAAAAAAAAAAAAAAGAAAAAAACCAAAAAAAAAAAACCCCCCCAAAAAAAAAAAAAAAAAAAAAAAAAAAAGGGAAAAACCTAAAAAGCAAGGTCAAACTAAGCAGCTCAGCTTCTCCTCACTACTCTCCTGAGGCAAACAGAAATACAGGGACTGACAGGTAACACATTGGGACACCTTGTTTACACATGCTTCTTGCAACCTCTGGTTCTGGGCACAGATCAGCAAGACAGCAGCCTTATTTAGGAGAGCTGGAGTATTTGGTAAGCCTCAATTGAGCCTGCAGAAGACACCTGTTTCCCTGCAATTTCAGTGAAAAACTCCAAATATGAAGGGTGAAACTCTACCTATCCTCCAAAGGGGTACAAATCAGGCACCTTTACGTAGGTCTTTGTCTTGTGCTGGCATGATCCAGTCTCACTGTCCCAATCACGCCTTGGCTTCTGATAAGACATCCAGAACTCTGCTACTGAATCATCTTCTCTACTCCAGTGATTTACAAGAGGAAAGAGTTAATGAAGAAGGGTTACTTCCAGTAATAGCAATAGGCGGCAAATAGCTTTTGATCTCTCCTCCCACTCTGTGAATTGAGATACTAATATTGTTTTGATGTTGTGTATTCATATTGAAAGTATTAGAAAAGTTGTCTATGTTTTCTTGGTAACTTGTTTGAAAACATGTGGGACATCTGGGACATCTGCTCTTGAAAAAAACATAGGAAAATAGAGGGCCTGGCCCATTTGCCAGACTTTCAGTCCTTATGAGGCTTCCTCAGATAGAACCCAAAGACTCTGCCCTAGCTGAGCTGAGCTCACCAGCCACCATAGCTATTACAGACAAGAACAGCTGAGCCAGCTCTTCTCATTGTTTTACAACATTTTAGACCCAGGCAAAGTAAGATTCGACAGCTCCATGGCCCTGATACCACCACTGCCTTTAGGTCCTTAACCAGAACTGTATAGTGGAAACTGACTGAAATTATTACAACTCCTCAATTTTTCCCACTACTGCAGGAATCAGCAAGGGAAGATCCACTTTGCATTCATGCCATCAGACAGAGGAAGGAGCACCTGAAGAGTTACCCTGGCTAACCAGCAACTGGGTCGACTGACCTGTCCTGGGAAGACACTGCTGAATGCTGCCACTTGGTGGCAATGGCCTAGAAAATACTATTCCCACAAGTAATAGTTTGGTCTCTCACATTGCTCTTACAGAGAGGGATCTTCCAATTGAAAGCAGAGCTTTGGAGCACAACTCATGGAGACTGCGGAAAGCAGGACAACACTTACCACCCTGTCACTGTCACCAGCCAAGCATCTCCCCAACGTGGGCCTCAAATCAGAAGCGCATCTATAATCTTAGGCTCATCTATAATGAGCCTAAGTTTCTTCTTCTGCCTCCATCTCAAGAAAAAAAGAACACAAGAGAGAAAGTCTGAGGCAGTCAGACACCATTCTCTAGCTGGCTCCTGTTGCTTTGGCAGGCTGTACACAGAACTAAATGCATGCACACAGTCAGGAGGGCAGCCTGGCTTTTAAAATGAAAGAATCAAAAAAAGGTAGACAACAGAATAAGACATAAAGAAAAAAAAACTGCTCAGCCTTCAATCCAAATCATATTTCTCTGATAACATCTCCAAAGTGCGGGCTCTCTTCCTCAGCTAGATCTCTATTCAAAACACATTTACCTCTTATCTTGCTGCTTCTTCTTTCTACCGACACATGCCTTCATACATGTATCTTCCCTGATGACTTTCAGTGTGCTCTAGCTAATATGTTGAGATGCCTTAGCTCAGGTCCTGAAAGGACAATTAATTTAGCAATCAACAGTTCAGCAGTATCTCTTTTTTTGCCATTTTATTTCACACTGATGTCATCACAGATCTTGTATCATCCTGCTCTTCCTCACCTTTACCACTTGTGGCCTACACCCACATCTTTCTCTGTTTGGACAGTATGTTCTCTGAACAGTAAATGCTCCTATTCAAAGTCTGTAAAGCCTCAGGGTCTGATGGACTTCAGTATTGACCAGAACCTTCTAGGGACTATAAAAGTACAGAAAGTGAGGAGACTGAGTTTACAATGAACCCACAGACTACAACAGTTGCTCAAGGCACCTTGGTCCTCACATTCTTTGCTGAAAGAACAGTTCTTACATCTCTCAGATAGAAATACTACCTTTCCAGAAGGCCACTCAGTCACTGTTCTTCATACAACCTTTGTTGGAGGAATTTAGAGCTCTTCATCCACCACTCACTTGACACAGTGCAGATTTTTCAGCACACTCATACCATGGCAACTCTAAAATAACTTAAGTATGGTTCAGAGGGAGTGAAGCATTTCGAAGCAGGTTATGCAAACCTGCACCTGGTTATATCCTCATAATTTGAAGCCTCTCAGGGAACATTGAGATCACCAATATATTAAAGCATACATCAGAAACTAATTGGGTGTTAAATGTTTCCAATTGAGAAGAGCCTACATGTCTAGGAGGAGACATGTCCAGTAAAAAACTGTATGCTGCTGAATCACAAGCCTTCAGCAAGAGAAATTATTTTCTTACTTGCAATATTTTACAGACTGTTCAAGGCTAAAGAACAGTCTGTAATTATTTAAATGCAAAATATCTTAGTGACACCCTGTGATAGAGAATTGGTCAGCATCTTGTGCTATGGTTCTACTGTCTGTATGAGTGGGTACACAGCAAGGTCTAGAAACTGTGGCCTCGAACAGAATGCAGTTGCAAACACAAGAGGGCTGGAGAGTGAGACTCTCTCTTCAGCTGTGGAGGAATGTAACCGCTATATCTGTGTGCACCCAGACACGCAGAGCTCAAACAGCATTGAAGCACTGGCACTGCTCCCCTGGATCTGGCAGATAGGAAAAGACAGAAACCTTTTTGGATTTGAGTGCATACCCCAACCAATCAGACATATTTGGGGCTGCTTCCCTCCCCCCCACATCCTTTTTAAATAGCAGTTCTTTCTCTTCTGGCTTCACAGAGTCCTTCAGCATTCCCATCTGACAAATTTTCATCTACCTAACCTTCTAAAAGGGAACAAGAAGAACAAAACATCTGTGTTCAACAGGGCAGATGGACTTGTAAAGCCAGATGGTTCAGGGCAAGCTGAGAGTTGTTTGTTGATATGACAGCAAATTTGAGGGTGGGCTCAAGAGACAAAAAGGTGGAAAATGCATTGTCCAGTCTGTCCCTCGTTCCACCTGAGACAAGTTTGTCACTCCTGTGAAATCCTCACTTGGATATTCTGTCCTTTCTTGGTGATTCAAATGCTTAGCAAGCATCCTCATTAGCAAACCCTAACCCTCCCTTTCACAAGTGGTAGACTGCTGTAGAAGGCCACTTTACCAAGCAATAACACCTGGTGGAGAGAAAATTCCTGTAAGCAGATTCCTTGTGACTGAAGCAGCAACCTTGACCAGTCACTTCAGAGTCCTGTTACATCCATAATGATACTGTCTCCACCTTTCCCTTCCCCCTAGCATGAAAGATGAGTGGTTGTATGGAACGAGTCCCCAAGCTGTGATGGGAATCCGTCTCGCTTGGCTGCAAAAAATATATATATTCTGGTATGGCTGTGATGAATCCTTTCATTATTCATCTGCAATTGCCCTGCTACTGCTGCTGTTCCATTCTCTCTCTTTCTTTTATAAATAAAAATGGAAACAAATTGATGACAAATATTGACAGATATTGTTTTTAAAGAGCCACACCTGAATGTGGGCTATCCGGGAGAAGCAGTGGCAGAGCAGCATCAAACGGATGGAAAGATCAGGAAAGACTAAGTAAGAGATGGAAAAGATAAAGATGCTCACTCCGGTTGGGCTAGATGACCAGTGACTGGAGCAAGGTATCTTTCTGGTAATGTGAACCTCAATTTGCTCCAAAAAATGACCTCTGGATTAACAGAGCTATGCCTCCAAAATATTTGAAGTAACTAGCAGTAGTCAGCTGTGCTGTCAAAGATACTCTAGAGCAAAGTTCACAGAGACTGAAGCAAAATATTCACAGGACAAAATGGCAACACACAGAGGGTCAGTTACATGAATAAATGGTACCTGATAATGCTGTTGAACCCACTCCATTCCGGGTGACCAGTGAACATCAAGGCTCTAGTTTGTGCAACCGCCAAAGCTACTTGTATTTTAGGAATGTGGCTCAGATGGACAAAAACAGTCTGTGACCAGTCAGGCCAGAGGCTGACACAATGAATGAGTGCATCCAACATAGGAAAACCTGGCTTCATGACACCCTCTCCTGGCTATTCCCACTGCATGAAGAAACAAAAGCATTTTACTCCAGTAGCACTTCGAGAAGCTTAACTGTTTATTCCTATTTAACATTTCATCCCCTTATTGAAGAAAGAACAGGAGCAGGAGAGGAGTGGCAGAGGTGGTACCTAGCTCTTAGAGAAAGAAAAATCAACTCACTTTGGGTTTACTTCTCATCTTAAAATAACCTGTTATAGCCATTCTGAGCAGATGGGCTGCAGGAGACAGAGCTCAAAGTGCTGCCCTCTCATAACCAAACTATGCCTATTCCTTGTAGATCCTGGCACATTTTTTCTCATCACACAAACAGGTAAAAGACCTGACTTGCAAAATGGCCAACTCAGACTGCTTGTTGTGCCACACACTGCTGCAGCATTGCAGAGAGGGGCAGAGAGCTGTAGCCATTGCACCTGCCTTAGTTTTAGCCCAGATATTGCATCTCAGACCTTCTAGGTGCTGTGTAGACCCCACAGATTGGAATAAGTCTCCTCTCCCCCATGGGAGGACTGATGCCACTCTTCTGTCCTACACACCTACTGATGGCCTTCAAATCAGCTGGGGGTCCAGAGATTACTTTATTTTTTCATTTTTTGCTCTGCTTTTAATCTCTTCCTCATTCTCCACAGACAGCTTGAGTTATGTTATCACTTCTCTATGTATTTCTACTCCTACAGTGATCTCCAGCAACTGTAGTCTCCTCCTCCAGGTCCCATGCTTCCTAACCCAAGCACCTATCTATCTACCTGAAGATACCATGTCTGCTAAAATCACCTTCTACCAAAGAGTTTCCAAGGCTATCTCACCTTCCTGACATCGTTTACACCTCCCATCTAGCTCCTTATTTCCATCGATGTGTTTCCCACCACATTTGAGAACAGAGATGTGCATGGATTCATTGCTGCTTGCTCCTTGCCAGCCTCCCACTTAACTAAACCCATTTTCATCCTTCCCTCAGAATTGTTCCTGCTCTTTTGGTGCCAAGCCACTCTCCCACCTCCTGTCCTCCTCAGAGCACACTGCTCCTTGGACTCCTTTCAACAGCAGCTAATTCAAGACATTACAGCACAGAAGCCTGTGCCAACATCCAGTGCATAAACAAAGACCAGATACATGAGAGAACACACTGTCAGCATTTCATAACAAACACTAATTGTGAATAGGGGGATGGACTTCTCCGTGCCTGTTCTCTCAGCAGCCAAAAGGCACCCGAGCCAGGGAACGTGGCCATTCACAAACTGGTATCCATTAATTGCTGAATGGCTCAGTATCCAACTGATTGACACCAGACTGCTCCGTGTCTGACTGATCCACTGAATGGACAGACAGCCTCTTGGAATTTTATTTGCACCTCATTAGTGTAGGGACATGGAAATATCAGGTAGTTAGCGATGCAATTTCAAAAGCTTTTCAGGCATTTGCTACAGCTTCACCCTATAATGCTCGCAAAGTTTTAATTTCTTTCTGTGCCTCTAGTTTTCCTGAGAAAATTGCCTTATATCTGATCCCAGAAACGTGTGGAGCAGGCTGTTTGTGGGCCTCAAGATTTCAGTACTTTTATTGAAAGCTGTTGCAAAAGACAGATGGGGTTTTTAATAACTTTCTCAATCACCAGAAAGGCTGGTTCTCATCACATGAAAACGATGTAGAGATACTAAGTAATTTCCATCATTTTGCCCCATCATTCATTTTGCCTCATAGATAAACAAATCAGACCCTTAAAGAGAAGAGATCCACTGAAAGACACTTTGGGTTCTGTAGAGCCAGCAAGTCCCTTCCAGCCATAATCCCTTTTTAGGAAGCATATATGGTTATGTCACAGGAAATGTCCCTTCTCACCTCAGCTAAAGATGATGTCAAAACTGCCAAGGAGCACCTGGGAGAAGAGGAGCGCACAGTTCTTGGCAAGGTAGCTCGCCAAGCTTACAACCCCCTCAAAGTATCTCTTGCAGCCTTGGACTCTGTGGAGTTCCTATGACCTGCTGAATCCCTGGAGACCATGGGGTGGTCGGCACAGATCTGTAAGCAATTGAGCCAAAGTTAAAACCTTGGTGCTGCCAATTGAGTGAGTATTCCCAGGACTTTCTCCCAGCCCACTCAACTCCCCAGCCCCAGTCCTGCCACTGTGCCTTGGGCACACACATCAATTGAGCAAAATCAATGGATTAAACCAGCAGAAATCAAGTAACTTTTTGCAGTTAGGGTGGTTGATGTGACTCCTCTGAGCCAAAGGAGTGAAAGGTAAGCAGCAGGAGCTTACAGCCAGGCATGAAGAGACCGAATTAGAGGTGGAAGGACAAGGCTTCTCCTTTTAGTAGACATGAACCACTTACCTCACCTCATGGCCTTGCACCCCATATTTCCAACAAACACCCCTAAAACTTCAGTCAACTGCAAAGACTTTTTAGAGTGCTTTAGGATGTATTTGGATGAAAAAGTAGTAAAGAAATGGAAAGTCAACACCCTTCCAAATTTCTTCGTGCCGTAGGGTTTCAGCTCCCACAGCACTCGAGGTGATGTTGGAAACCCTTTGAGTGCCTTGCAACTGAACCCACTATCCTGATCTATCCAGCTGCACATGCAGCCCATCATACATGCTGCTATAGTCCTCACTGTACTTCTCCATTGATTTTAAGCTACACTGCCCTTCAGGATTCAGAGTCTCAGTCTCCCCAGTACCCACCCCTTCTCAGGCTCTGGGGCCAGTAGTTGCACAGCTACTTGTATATTTACTTAGGACAGCCTCATGAGAGTTTCAGATGTTGTCTTGCCTTGGAAACTTTATTAGCTTTGATGTTTCTCTTCAAACCCACAACTGCATTAACCCACACAATGTTTTAACCCTCACAACACTGAGCAGATTTGAACTCTATGGAAAGAGAAGATCTGAAGTTTACTGACCTTCACACCCCTTGCAAAGTGCACCTTTCACTCAGACTTATGTTGAATGAGATGACATGAAGGGCCTAAGTACAGTATTCATATGGATATAAACTACCCAAGGAAAGGCCTAGTCCAGCCTGGCTCTTTTTCCTCCTTTATCTTGCCCCTTGTGTCTCACAGCTTTGCCCCTTTGCCCTTGTTTTGACTCTTTCCTGATCCTCCCACCAGGTGACAATTTGAATTTTAAAGCCATTTACACTCCAAAAGGTGCATAATCAGATTTTTATCCTGTACTTTTCTGATGTGACTTTTTTATTATGACATCAAGTACTGACCCATAATAAGGATGTAAATGCCCACTTTAATGTCTATTAGCAGTATCTGCAGATGCATATAAAATTATAGTATCATCACATAAGTACATATTAACCTCTTGAGCTCCATGACAAAGTCTCCAGGGAACACTGTATTCCAATTTTCAATTACCAGCAGTAGTTCAGTGACAAGCAGTAGAAGTTGTACTCATCCATATCCTAAACACTCGAGGTACTTGCAGAATGACAGAGTAGTCACATTCTGAATACACTAGTTCTGGTGCTTCCAGTTGCTAGCTATCTGTGACAAGCATCTGGGCTCTTCCCAGGAACAAATACACAATTACATTTAAGTACACATACAGGTGGGATGTAGCTTACCTGAAAAAAATTTATGGTTTTCAGTAAAGTTGTTTCTGAGTCACAGGGTAGTGCACAATCATCACTTTATCCACAGTGATTAGCAGAGAGAAGATAAGGTGTACACAACATACCATGTGCCATCTTTTATGCTTCTGTTGAGCAAACAATGCACTTCGCTCAGAAAATGCCCATTTAGCATAGGTGTGAGATGCAATGTGTGAGCAAGGAATTATGTGGTCCACAGTATTTTATTGCAAGATTAAGAAAACAAAAATTGCAGCTACCTGTCCAATCCACTGGTATTAATAGAAATCCAAACATTCTGATTTTCATGTTTCAGGATAATGGTATCTGTTTACATCAGAAAATGAGTATTTAGCTGAAAACAGAGCCTGCCAACCCATATCTGACAAATGACCACTATAAAAAAATTGGAGAGGGAGGTTGTTTGTGTTTGGTTTTTTTAAAAAAGATGCACTAGTTTCTCTAGAAGATCTAGACCTGACAGTCCATGGAGAACAGAACAAAATATAGGATATTAAAGACAAAAGTTAGTATTTTTTCCTTTGTATGTTTCTCCTTTGCAACACAGCTCAGTCAGATGATTGATCCTGGTTCCAAAGAGGAGGTCTCTGTCCTGAGGGCATTTTTCCCAAAATATATACTAAGAATTCTGATATTTTAAAACTTTGCTGAATTGGGCATTAACAGGCAGCCTATCACTTGTTAAACAACAGCCAGGTTTTCTTCACTGGACAATCATTACTTTGGAGTTTAGAGAAAAGAATCAAGAGGACAACACTTGAATATCACTGCAAGACATGAGTTAATATTCATGTCATCCTATGATGTTCAGGTAAAAGTATATAAAGTGTGACTGCTCAATAGCAAGTTTTCACCTACCTATTGCTCTTTTCTCAAGTTATAGTAGACAAGTTATTTGATGGCAGATTCTCCACAGTACTATGGATTTGGGCTGCTTTCAACTCCCTTGAAGTCCGTCCAGGAATCCTAGTATTTCCAAAGACAAGGCATTTTTGGGGAAACTAAAATACCTTTATAAGGAAACCTCAATACAAAGGGAATACATACGAAAAAATCCTAGCTCAAAAATAAATAATGTATATACACAGGCACACATATATCTGGTTACAGATAAAAATACTCAAAAGGGAAGAAATGAACTGTCATCCTAAGTTGCCCCTCGGTACATAGACTTTACAATAAAGCCAAATCAAATGATCACACAGTTTATTATTATGAGAATCTAGCTTCATACAGAGCACAGAACACACATCTCTAGAGAGGTGAGGGCCAA
This sequence comes from Neopelma chrysocephalum, assembly GCF_003984885.1. NCBI lineage: Eukaryota > Metazoa > Chordata > Aves > Passeriformes > Pipridae > Neopelma > Neopelma chrysocephalum. The sequence continues at coordinate 34,335,633 of NW_020897693.1, read as the reverse complement.
GAATTGAAGGAGATTAGCAGCAAATGAGTCAGACCCAAAGACAGAAAAGAGAAAGCTGGAAACAGTTGAGTTCTTACAATGAAAAAACTGACCACCAGCCCTGAGGAGATGCCTGCCTGCTGCCATCTCTCTCTTAGCTGAGAAGCTAGAGAGAGACTTTAGCAATGAGGACAGTGCTCCACACCTTGTCACTAATTGTGGCTGGATTTGCAGAAGCTCTGAGCACTCATAGCTGCTATGGAACTTAGTAGGAAATGTGATTTGAACCTACAAAAGGCTACAAAGTAAGCCACTCCAAATTGCCAGTGCCTGCGTATCTCATCTTAGGCCCCCCCAAACCCAGAGATAACTCCTGGTTTTTGCCTCAGTCTTCTGACTTAAACCCCTTATTTATACAATAAGGGTAACAATAACATCCAAATGGTCAGCACACAAATTCATTAACATTCTAAGTTGCTATAGCAGGAGGTACCCTGAAGACACTAACAAGGAAATTACTTCTTCCCTCTTCAGAGTGGAGTCTGGATGCTGTGCAGTAAATAAAGCTTGAAGTCAGTCCAAATAAGGAGGGAAAAAAACAATCAAAGCCAGTAGCTGTACACTCAGAGATCTCAACTGTCCTACACCAAAGCGGGAACTTGGTGTGAAAGGGGGGGATGGAGGACAGACAGGCCAAGACACACAACCCTCAACTCCAACAACAAATCATGCAAGTGCTTGACTGCATTGTACTGTACGTGCAGGAGGGCACTGACTACAGCGGTTTGGGCTGCTTGAATTGTAGCCTTGTCAACAGAGCTCAAATTTGTTTTGTTATTTGGGGGGGGTGGTGGTGTTGAAGAAGGTACTTGTTTAAATGTCTAAATAAGTATGTAAATACATGAAGCCCATGGTTTAGTCATTTAGCCTGTCACTGTGGTGAGAAGAGTGTGAAATGCTACCTGCTTTAGGCAGCCCTGTGGTAGCCTCAGCACCACTTGAGTGCAGGACAATGGTCAGACTTCACGGTCCCTTCTCCCCACCTGGGAATCAAACCCTGCACTCCTCACTCCCATACCTTTCTGTCTCCATAGTATCTGAAAGGACCAACAAGGGATAAAGGGCTCCCAAAAGCTCCCCTTGCTGGTCACTGGACGCCAGGAAAGAAAACACAGGACTTGCACTCACCATACAACACTCAGCAATAAGAGTGTATGGCTTCTTAAAATGGGACTGCATGTTTCCCCATGGAGGGTGTCTAGGTGAGTCCAAGCACTTGCAAATTATGTAGTGAAGCAGAATGAAGAAGAGTCCTAAGACAACATCAGTGAACGTTTCAGGATGACGGTGTCAAAATTACTAGGAAAACAGCAGTGTCAGTGCTGGCATTAGTTTATCAGAATCACTCGTCAGCCATCACTGTACCTGCAGGCAGTCTGAACTACAACACTTCTCAGAGGAAGATTTCTCCAATCTTTAGGTACAATTCTCCAATCTCTAAGTACAATTTTTCAAGTGTGTTTTGCAAAATCTGTGTGCTATATTTGCCTAATGGCAGCAACTTCTGACTAAGATCTGCTCATGTTCTCATCTTTAGATACCTTCCTCTGGATCCACTACTAGAAAAGAATTTACATTAATATCATTTACCATTTTGAAACTCTGTACTATGTTCCATTAAAAAACTATTACTAAGCATCTGTTCTCACTGGAAAACTGCTTGACTTCAGTAGAGAATGAAATTTGTACCCCCAGATTTGAAATACCCTTTGTTTAGATGTGAGAAATTCTCCATTAATACACAGCAAGCATGCTTGTATTCATTTTAGGTTCAGTTGATATTTCTGAGCTGGAAAAGCATGAAGCAAGCACAGTCTGAAAAACACCAAAAGGCTACCACAGTCAGCCCTGTTACCAAATTAACCACCAGTTATTCAAACTGAACTGAGAAAATTCTCAGCCCTGGGATGTGAAATTAAGGACACGTGAACAATAACAATTCACCTTTCCTCTATTTTTGCCTTTTTTAATAGAAATTAATCCAATTATCAAATGAAATGCTTCATTACTCAAAACAAAAACATTACAAAGTTGCAAGTAGGTGGAAGACTGAACCAGCTAATAATGATTTTTAGGTATCTGAAATTTTTGACATTACTAATAGCTTGCCAAATCTGAGCCCTTCCCAAAAGAAAATTTACTGCTCCTTGTTCAAACTCCTTGTACCTAACAAAAATCAGCACATTTCACTGGGAACACTTCCCAATTCTCACAGGTGCAACTTGTAGATGAGAAAGGAAAATCATCACTTTTAAAAATTGGACACTCCTCCCCCCCAATATAACGTTGAAAGTTTGAAGCCATTCCCCAAGGATCTTGATGTTTTTGTTTAAAACCATTCAATCCACTTGGGATCTAATTTTTTACAATTTATTCATTGGAACAGTTAATGTAGAGGATTCCTGTGTTGTTGCTTCCACAATGTGCATAGCTACCAATACTGGCTCACAAACATAGGCAAAAGATAATTCAAAGTCCAGTGCTCATTTGATCTTTGAAGTCACTGTTATCGTAATAAAAAGAATGATGTCAATCCATCTTAAAAGGATGTCAGTGCTGGCAAAATGAACAGATATCTATTAAACTATCAATTGAAACTGACCTGCTCATTTAAATGAAATCCCCTGTGGGACTGGGCAGATCTGAAGGAGTGACTTGGAAGTGAAAGGCTACTTAAACTCCGGAATTGTTTCAGATTCCGAACAGGGAGCATCTCACTTGTCTAGAGACAATGTCCTGACAAACTGGGAAACAAAATCATTACATAACAACTCCAAAGAATGGACATGATAAATTACCTCAAATTCACTCACGTTTGCAATTTAAAGGAAGAAAAGCATAGTAACTCCCTACAGACCTTCAGGTTACAGGTTATACTTAACAAAATGGTCAAGGAAGCATGCAGATTAATGGACATTCCAATACTGTAAATCTAGTTATGGCCAGTCTTCGCGAACGAAGATTTTGGGAAAGGTCTTTTACCTTTCAAGCCCGCGCAATGGATTTTTTAGGTGAGACACAGCATGCGCTGAACTGAGCCCACCCTTTAATCCTAAGGTTCATCTGCCGGGGCCAAGCAAGCTTGGACAATGGCAGTGAGGTCCTCAGGACGTAGGTTTGTTTAGAGTGACCTTCTCATAGATGGATGCCTCACAGGGCTAACGAGCTCCATCTGCCCGGGGGACTGGGAATTGAACCTGGGTCGCAGCGGTGAGAGTTCCGCATGCTAACCACTAGGCCACCAGGGGTCCCTGTAAATCTAGTTAGGTGTCAGTGAAATCTCTCTTCCCCCACTCTCAACTCAGTTTGCTTTGTATCAGATAAAACAATTCTTTCATATATTGATTTATTTCCAGTTTCTATAATCAGAAGAGAGATTCTGCAAGAACCTCATTCAGAGAATACGCATAATGTTTTAAGACAGAAGAATCTTTCTTATTTACATGTTACCCCTAAAAGAGAGTCCTAAGAACCCAGAGTCCAACCCCTATCAAACAGTTAAATTTTATGATCCCATAAAATATTTGGGACATGCACAAGGCTGCTCTTTACAGATCTTGTGTAGACCTGTTTGTGAATTATCTCTAGGTAAGCCCTCTGTGACAGAAGGAGGAAGTTAAAATGCAACTGATGGTAGCTTTGCCTGTCTGGTGTTGCCAAAACTTGAGAGAAAATTCAATGGTTTCAGCAGTGCACCGCGTCTCTGGTCAGTCCAGACCAGTCCCAGTTCATGGCCCTCTTAGAAATGCCTTCAGCAATGAAGTCTCCCATGCACCAATCTAGGCAATCTAGGCTTTAGCTTCAAGTTCATTTTTATGCCCATCTACACAGCACAAGAAATGGTTTATTGCCTAGCATTTCCATTTCCATAGAACGTTTTCTACCACAGACAATAATTAATGATGCAATAGATTTTGGAACAAAAAAAAAATTCTTACTTTCTAGGATCTTGTGCATTGAAAAGCAGTAGTGAGAACTTTAGGTTCAGAGTCAATTGACTGAATATCACCTTCTGTGGTAATGTTAGAGCAGTGTTTGGGCAGCAAAGACTAGCATGACACTCATATGAATATATGAAGCCCGAACAGCAGTATAAGAACACTCTGTAAAGAGTACTATAAGTGACTCTTACAGTTATACTCTGTAGCTCTAAAGAATACTCTAAGGGTAGACACTAGAACTAAATGCGTATGGATGTGAAATATTGGGGATTTTCATGCAGGAGAAAATGACAAGTTTTCAGTGTGAAGCTTATGAAAAATTACTTATATGGGTTAGTGGATTACATAGGACTTGCTGGGTGGGTATAGGTAGTTATACATGTCAAAAAAGCCTAATTATAAAGAAAGAACAAGACTTTTCAACCTTGCTGAGAAAAAAAAGCAGAGTAAGAAACAATATCAGGATGTTCATATCAGGAAAAAAACTATTCCAAGAGAAGATGCAATTTACTTATAAAGAGAGTAATTAATAAGAAAAGTGATTACAAAGAAAGATGAGCTAATTCTTACTTGATGCTTTTAAAGTCAGGACATGTCCTTGTAAAAATATCATTAAATCCACTTGCAAGATAAATACTATAGCCAAAAGGTTTGCAAAAGTTTTCTCCAGCTTTGAAAAAAGTTTGTACATCTTTTTGAGACTGGACACTGGGCTAAGAGAACACAAAAAAAAGCATCACTATACAACTACTTCAGCCTTACAATACCCCCTAGGTATCCAAACCCAGTCACTGTGAGTGACAGACTACTAAGGCAGACAGATCTTTGGTCTGACCCAGGGCAGCCTTTTTCATGCTGTTCATCCCATTTCCTTCAGACATTACAAGGACAAGAGGGCAGCTTTACAAAATCCTGATCATCCTCACAACACTGGCATCTCTGCTTTAAGACAATGAATACTCTAGGTCATAACACGCAGGGCTCAGCAATACTTTTCCTGATTGTCTGCAAGTATGTATATATATTGCATCTTTCTCTGACATAACAGGCTGTACCAGTCCATTTTCCACTTTTACCAATCCTTTAAGTTGGTAAAAGAATTCTCTTTCCCTAGTATGCCAGTTAGTACATCTTTGTTAACTCACTGGACTCACACCAAAAGCCATGTTTGCAGTTGGGAAGGCATTCTACCCACACTGAAGTTGAGAAGGATATTGAAGGTTCCCTCTGTCTCCACAATATAAGTCTGTATTGTACATCACGTGGCTGAGGGCCAGCCATGCGCTCGTCTCCAGGCACTGGTGCCAGTTTAGTCTCCCTGCACTTGCCTATGGCACTGTTCACTTTCTTAAGAATGAGATGCTTTGGTATAATTAAGACATTATGTTCTCTGTGCTGAGTTCAATCCTTGTACTGGGTAAAAGTTAATGGCCTAAGATAATCTTGTCTTACCTTCTGCATAGCAAGAGTCCCCTTATGCTTAATGCTTTAAGAAGCATTGCTGTATTTTTCCCATATTTGATGGCATAAAAGGAAGATTTCTCATCATAAAACACAAACTGGAACAGAATACAGAAGACAAAGACATAGTAATGAAGTATCATACAGAGAACTGAGTTTGTCCTCCTTTGATAGTCTCCTAACAGACTATTAAAATACATTTGCTGAACAAATGACTGGTAGCGTCCTTCACTTTTGCTTCAGTGAAAATTACTCAACAGCAAACTGTTGAGGAACAAACTGTTCCTCAAGACAACAAAGCAAAGCTCTTATCCACTTGATATAATTCCTTTTCAATATCCAGGCACACATACTGTTTTTTGTGGCATCTTCCTTCTTCAGTTCAGAAGGGGTTACAATAAAAGATGCACTCAATCACTCTTCTTGTTGTCCGTCCTCCAATTTGCCATCTCATCCTCTCCTCACTAAGCAGGTCTCTGCAACATCCACAAAATAACCGCAGGAGTTTCTGCAGTTTGAAGGGCAGCACTGACCGACTCAATGTCATTATTCAGGAATGATGCTGGCAAGACACACCTCTGCATACCACAATTACAAAGCTAATCTATCACTCAGTAGCACTAGTCCCAGCCTCTAACAAGTTTCTCTCCAGCTACTGTTTTGTTGCCTTCTTCACTCTTCATTGTACCTTAAAATCACAAATCCATCAGGCCAGAAACTACATTCTTTTAATTTAAACTTCTCCAGTACCTACCAAATTGGGTATTAAGCCTGACTAGAGCTCACTGAAACTACTGGAAACATGCAAAGAACTACTCAGTAACATGCCCCTCTCAGCTCTAGATTTCTTTTTCACTGAATGTCCATCTTCTCTCTGTACATAAAAGTATCTCATTTTAAGATGGGTCTCTGTCCTCTATGAAAAAATGTGGCAATTGCACAAGGTCCCCAGTGACAAGAAGGGGTACGTATACATCATCTTTCTAAAAAGACACAAAGGAGTATCTGTGGAATGATAGGCTAGTCAGCCTTACCTCAGTCCGTTGCAGCTTTATGAAGCAAGTCCTGAAAGCCATTTCCAGGCACCCAAAAGACAAAGAGGTAACTAGGAATAGGCTGCCATATTAAAAGAGGGAAAATCAAGCCTATGAACCTGACTGCCTTCTATGATGAAATGACAGACTTTGTGGATGCAGAGGGCAGTGAATGCTGTTTGCAATGACTTCAGTAAGCCTCTTGATGCAGTCTCTCATAGCATCCTTACGGCCAAATGGGGGGCCTATGGACTACGGACCAGTGAGAAACTGGCTCAAGTGCCAGGTTAAAAGAAAAATGATCAATGGTTTGAAATCTGCCTGATGGTCAGTTATGAAAAGCATGCCTCAGAAGACAATACTGAGATCAATACTGTTCAGTGATCATTAGTGACCTGGTGGAAAAAGACAGAACATAAAGATCAGAAAAAATGTCATGTTAGGGAAGGGAGCCACTGATATGCTGGAGGGTAGGGGTACCACCCAGAGGGACTTTGACAGACTGGAGGAATGAAAAAACAGAAACATCATGAAGTCCATGTATAAAATACAATAGTTCAGCTGGAAGGGACCTAAAATGAATACTTAGTGCAAATGACTGATCACATCATGACTAACCAAATGTTAAAGTAAGGGCATTGTCCAAATGCCTCTTAAACAAACAGGTTTGGGGTATCAACCATCTCTCCAGGAAGCCTGCTCCAGTGTTTGACCATCTGACTGTATAGAAGTGTTTCCTAATGTCAAGTCTGAATTCCCCCTCACGCAGCTCTGAACCATTCTCATGTGTCCTGTCACTAGATACCAGGGAGAAGAGTTCAGCACCTCCCTCTCTGTTTCCCCTCCTCAAGAAGCTGTAGAGAGCAGTGAGGTCACCCCTTAGTCTCCTTTTCTCCAAACCAGACAAACCCAGATTCCTTCACCAGTTCCCACAGGACATGCCTTCCAGCTCCTTCACCAATTTGCTGTTTTTTATTTGCTCTGTTTTAAAATTACATCGTGAGCCAGTTGAAGGAGGTGATTGTCCTGCTCTGTTCTGCACTGGTGCAGCCTCACCTTAAGTCCTGTGTGCAGTTTTGGGCACCACAATATAAGAAGAATATAAAGCTACTAGAGACCATCCAAAGGAGGGCTACGAAGCTGGTGAGGGGCTTAGAGAGGAAGCCATATGAGGAGCAGCTGAGGTCACTTGGCTTGTTCAGCCGGGAGGAGACTGAAGGGAGAACCTCATCACCATCTACAACTTCCTCACAAGGAAAAGTGGAGAGGCAGGCACTGATCACTTTTCTCTGGTGACCAGTGACAGGACCGAAGGGAATAGCCTGAAGTTGTGTCAGGGGAGGTTTAGGTTAGATATTAGGAAAAGGTTCTTAGCCCAGAATGTGGTTGGGCACTGGCACAGGTTCCCCAGGGAAGTGGTCACAGCACCAGGCCTGAAGAGTTCAAGTGTCTGAACAATGCTTTTGCTCACATGGTGTGATTCTTTGGGGCTGTCCTGTGCAAGGCCGGGAGTTCATAGAATCATAGAATCATTCAGGTTGAACAAGACCTTTAAGATCATCAAGTCCAACTGTCAACCCTGCACTACCACTGTAACCCCTAAACCATATGACCCCATGCCAGATCCAGATGCCTCTTAAACACCTCCAAGGCTGCTGACTCCATCACCTTCTTGGGAAACTTATTCCAGTGCCTGACCACCTTAACAGTGAAAACAAATTTTCCAATATCTAATTTAAATCTCCCCTGTTTCAGCTTAAGGCCATTTCCTCTGGTCCTCTAACTATTACAGGCATAGCAGAAGAGACCGGTCTCCACCTCACTACAAACTCCTTTCAGGTAGCTGTAGAGAGTGACGAGGTCTCCCCTGAACACTGAGGGGTGCGCAACTCAACCCCCACATCCAGATAATCATTAAAGATGTTAAACATGACTGGCCCAAAAACGGAGCCCTGGGGAGGGGGGCCCCAGTGTTCCTGGGGAACACTGCTAGCAACCAGATGCCAACTGGATTTAGCTCCATTTGACACAATTCTCTGAGCCTGGCCATCCATCCAGTTTTTTACCCATCAAAGAATGCACCTATCTGACCTGCAAGGAGCCAGTTTTTCTAGGAGGATGCTGTGGGAGATGGTGTCAAACACTACTGAAGTTTAGATAGACTGTATTCACAGCCTTTCCCTCATCTACTAAGTGGGTCACTGTCATAGAAGGTAGTCAAGCAGGACTTTCCTTTTGTAAACCCATGTTGGCTGGGGTTGATCCCCTGGTTGTCCTGCATGTGCCGTATAATGGCACTCAGGATGGATGATATCTTCCACAGCCTTGCCCAGAACTGAGGTTAGGCTGACAGGCCTGTAGTTCCCCAGATCATCCTTTTTGCAGATGGGGGTTCCATTTGCTAATTTCCAGTCAGCTGGAACTCCTCCAGCTAACCAGGACTCATGGTAGATGATTGAGAGTGGTTTGGCAAGTTCTTTCACCAGTTCCCTCATTTACTCTGGGGAGGATCCCATCAGGGCCTGTAGACTTGTAAGTGTCTAATTGGCATAGCAGGTCACTAACCATCTCCTATTGGATTACGGGGGCTTCACTCAGCTCCCCATCCCTAACTTCCAGCTCTGGGGGTTGAGTATCCTGAGGACAACTAGTCTTGATATTAAAGCCTGAGGCAAAGAAGGCATTAAGTACCTCTGCCTTTTCCTCATCCCCTGTCATGGTACTACCCTCTGTATTCATTATGGAGACACTCCTTGATCCTCCTTTTGTTGCCAATGTATTTATAGATACTTTTTTTGTTGTCTGTAACTGTAGAGGCCAAATCAAGTTCTAGTTGAGCTTTGGCCCTTCTAATCTTCTCCATACATGACCTCGCAACATCCTTATAGTCCTCCCAAGTTACCTGACCCTCCTTCCAGAGACAATAGATTCTCTTTTTTCCCCCCTAAGTTCCAGCCTAAGTTCTCCGTTTAGCCAGGCCGGTCTTTTTCCCCAACGCCTTGTCTTTCTACACATAGGGACAGCCTGCTCCTGAATATTTAACAATTCTTTTTTAAAGCACATTCAGCCTTCCTGGACTCCTTTGCCCTTCAGGACTGACTCCCAAGGGACTGCGTCAATCAATCTCCTAAACAGGCCAGAGTCTGCCCACTGGAAATCCAAGGTGGAAGTTCTGCTGGTGCCTCTTATTTCACCCAGTATTGAAAACTCTTAACATTTCATGGTCACTATGCCCAAGACAGACACCAACCACCACATCACCCACCAGTCCTTTGCTGGACTTGATGACCCCTGTGGGTCCCTTGCAACTCAGGATATACTATGATTCTATGATTTAAAAGACTTTAAATGCCTTTCAGTAGCACCCAGTATGATCTTCTCCACAATTTTGCAGGTACTGAGGACAGACTAACAGATCTGTAGTTTCTTCGGTCTTGCTTCATGTCCTTCTTTTAAACTAGAATAACACTGGCTAGCTTCCAGTCAACAGGAACCTTCTCAGACTCACAAAACCTTAGGTAGGTGATTAAGAAGGGTTGTGCTCCAACAGCCCCTAGCTTCTGGATGAATTCCATCTGTCTTCACAGACCTCCAAACATTCAACTGGTCCCTTACAATCTCAGTGTACACAAATGGAAAGCCACTTTTCCCACAGTAACAGTCCTCCAGTTCAGAAGACTGGGCAGCCCAAGGTCTGTCAGTATTATGAGAGATTGAAGCAAAAAAACCACATTGAATGCCTCCACTTTTTCTTCACTCTGATTTGTCAGGTGACCATCTTCAACACATATTGGTTCAATGTTTTCCTTAGACCTTCTCTTGCTGTTAGTGTACTTCAAAAAGCCTTTCTTGTCTGACACAACACCAGCCAGTTTCAACTCTAATTAAGTTTTGGTCTTTTGTATCTTCTCCCTGCATATATGAAGCACAGGTCTGTAATCTTCGTGTGAAGCCTGACCTTGCTTCCAGAGATCATGCAATTTCTTTTTCTTCCTGAGTTCCAAGAGGAGTTCCTTGTTCTGCTAAATTGGTCTTCTGCGCTGCTTGACTTTCAACAAAGGGATTGCCTGCTCTTGTGCTCTTAAAAGGTGATTCTAAAAATCTGACCAGCACTCATGGAACAGCACACTACTAACTAGCTCACTGAGTAGCCTAAAATTAGCTCTCTTGAAATCCAGGGTAGGAACTCCGCTGACCATTTTCCTCATTACATCAAAAATTTTAAAATTACCCATTTCATGATCCCTGTGGCCAAGGCAGCCACCTACCATCATATCTCTCTCAAGTCCTTCTCTAGTCATAAATAACAAGTCTAGGTGGGCATATTTCCTGCTTGACTCACTGAGTACTTGTGATGCAAAATTACCTTCACCATACTTCAGGAATTTCCCAGACTTGCTTGTCACAGCAGTATGGTATTCCCAGTTCATATCTGGGAAGCTGAAGTCTCCCATAAGGACAAGGAGAGTAGACAATTGGAGAGAACATAAAATCGGAAAAAGACGGGGGAGTCCTGGTTGACAAGAAGTGGAACAGGAGTGAGCTGTGTATCTTTAAAGCAATAATCACATACTGGACCACCTTGGTAGAAGCACAGCTACCAAATCATTATTCTTTTCTACTCAAGTAATCCACATTGGAAGCAGTATCCTTCACAGTGAGTACTGTGTGAGCAGAGTGTGAGTTCTAAGAAATCTGCCTTAGAGAATAAAAGAGACAAAGCCATGAACCTGTTTTATTAATCTAAGAATGCTGCAGATATTAAAATCTGTATCAACTTACTGAAGTCTGAAGATAAATTTTGATAAATACCCAGGAGTAACAAGATACATGATTCATTTAGCTTGCCTCAGGAGAATCAAATTTGGTTGAGAATGCAACTGACCTGTAAATGGATTCTAATGTAGAAATAGAAAAGATAGGGCAGCCACAATAATTTGAGTCTCCTGACACTTCTAGAAATTTGCCATAGTAGGAAGTATGGTCTGCCAAGACAAGACCTGGCACAGTTACTCTTCAGTACTGCCACAGGTACATTCAGCCTTTAAGGACAAGAAATACCTCCTAGGAGCTTACAACCTAAGTAAGGGCTTAACCAGATAACAGTGCTACTGACCTCAATAGGAAAATCTGATAAATTATCTTTGCCCCCAGAGAAAAGTCACGTGAAGCATGGCAACCCACCTCCCACCCACTGCAATGAGATGAAGGCTCTGGATTCCCTAACATTTTCTTACACAAGTTTTAAAACCATCATGACACCACAGAAGAGAAAGAACTACTCTGGACAATATGCAGAATGAAGCAAGATATATCAGAATTGGTTTTAAAAAGAGGAATACAAAGGCTAAATATAAAATTTTAGCTGAATGATCAGTAATCTGAGTAAGTCTGTTGAATAGACTCAAACCAAGAGAGATTGTGGAGGGTCCTTTGCGAGATCAAACCCACTCAATTTCACAAAAGCTCTTCTAGGGAACCACTCTCTGTCACTGGAACAGCATGCAGCTTAGATTACAAGGCTTCCAATCCTAAAATTTATCTGCAGGTTGTCAGGAGTATGTGACCACCTGTATTCACTGTATTCACGAGTATTAGATAGTCAAGCTACTCGTCTTCAGATTTACCTTCCCCCCACATGTTCTAGATTAAAGGCCCTCCAGTGCTGAAACTTCTTGTGCTGCTCCTTAGACACCATTGCTCAAAATAACAACAAATAAGACAAACCAATGACTACTTCAAAACAGGAGCACTCCTTCCTCCACAAAAGCCTTACAGCTTGCCCTGTAATCCAAACAGACCTCTGTACTCCTCCATTAAGGTAAAAATGCACCACCCTAAAAAAAAAAAGTTTTGAGATGGATTTACAATGACAGATCTGACAGTTTGCTTGGGCTGCAAAATATAAATCCAATTTGGATATCTCCCCAGGAATAAGTAGGTATTAGGGGATCAGACACAGACAGTATGTCTATAGTATAACCAACTATATTTGTCAATTGTGATTTAGCAAGTCATTCAATTTCTGTTTTGTGTATGTTATGACCACTTAACATTTTACTACAGAGTTAAATATAAATCACTGCTTCATATTCTCACAATCAAATCTGTCCCTCAGTTCTTTGATTTATAAGGCAGAGTAGAACACTGCAAAACCACTAAAAACATGCAAATATTGTTGTCTGCTTAAGAGTGCTAGCTGCACTTCCACAATCAAAATTAGTTTTAAAAGTTTAAACAGTCCTGTCTGAAAGCTCCACACAATGGAGAAAGCAAAGAGTTCTATTCATACAAATATATCCCATTTTTACAGGACTTAAGAAGCTGTGAGGCCACCTGTTCCTTGACACATGCTATGCAGGTATATATTCTGAAAACATAGCCCAAGATAAGCTCCAGAGTTATTTAAGGAAAGAGAGGAAAGAAATCACTGTCCAATATATATTCCGCAACACAGAAGGTAACAGCAGACCAAGTGGAAATTCTATGAAGATAATCCCTTTAGCGTTTACTGCAGTGTAATGTGCAATCATCAGCAGGTGGAGACACCCCCAGTAGGTATACCAGACAATACTTGTGAGGGGAGGGAAAGCATGAGACAGAAGGAGTCTGATCAATACCCATAATGCTCTGAACTCAGGTGACACTTCAGGTGGCTTTTTTGTTCAATGGCATGTTAACTTCAACAGCAAGCATTCTTTAGAAACACTAACAGAATTTTTTTTAATTTATACACTGAGATATGGAAGTGTTGTATATCCTCTACCATACTCCAATGATATTGAGGGACCCAGGTTCCTTTCCAGGACACCAGCTTACATATTTATGCCAAAGTAGTTCTCCAAAATCCTTATCCAGTAGGAGGTTTAAGAATGAACATGCAATACACAAGACTAAAGACATTCAGAACAAGGGAGAAGGAAAAGGTCTAATGGACGATGACGCTGCCAGTGAGCCAATGGCAATTTCTACGTGGACAAGCACCATATTTGCTTTGCAAAAAGCAACATGATTTGAGTCCATTAGCACATGGCCTGAAAACCTTCTGTTAACACAGAATTCAGGTTCCATATTTCAACTTGTTTGCGTTCCCTCCTCATTCCCCAGCCAAGAAATCCCTCTGGCCTGCAAGAAAGCAGGAAGAGAATTCTGCCTCCCTGAGTGGCAGTGGGACTTTCACCCCCAAAAATGCCAAACACACAAACAAGCATCCTGTCCAGGGGGTGAATAAAGATCTGAAAACCCAAAAGAATCTGTACATGACCCATTACATATAAGCTGGCATCAGGGAAAGAGATGAATGCATAATAAATACAGCAATAGCAAGAATATTTTTAAAAGCCGCTGCGGTCCCAACAGTGATTACCTTTTCCTAAACATAGAGCCACAAACATGACTTAGGTATGTGGGGCACACAGATCAGTCTGGATGATGGCACGGATCACATACCAATACTGAGGATACCACTACTACCAAACAACATGTTTGGTGCAGATACACACCAGAACCAAACACTTCCAAAATTGAGCAAGCTTTTATAGTTGCAATGCTTCCTTTTAGCTGTATCCAAGGCTCTTCTCTGGTGGCATTTTAAAAAAGTTACTGGAGGCAGCAATAGTAGATTTCTCAGTTGCTGCTGTTTTCCCAGTCCACTCAGAGTTCTGGGATCTCAAGGATGGTGTTGCTGGTAGCTCTGATTCTGCTGCATCCATGTGGACAGATAAAGTTGCTGGAATATAAAATTGCAGGAAAGGGGGAACAGAGGAAGAGAATAGGGAAGGGCAATAAAAAAAATGTTAGAACAAGTGACTTCATGGCAAATGCCTCATATATATAATTTCTTCTATGAAACTGTTATTTATTGAGTTCCTACAAGTTTTCCATCCAAATTCCTTTGAAATACAGGCTCTTGATAGCATTAACACCTTCACCTTAATGAGTCACACATTCAAAACTCTAAGTTCCCAGTCCACCAACTATTTCCCTTAGAGTTCCTATTGAAAATCAAGAGCTTTAGCTGTCCCATACTTAAACTGAATCAATTCACAATCACTCATTTGAAGATAAGTTGAACTCTTTGCAAAGACTCAATTAACCCTGTATCTGAAACTTTAAAAGTCTCTGAAGGCGTGGCAAATTTCAGGTGGCAAAGCTCCTTTAGAGAGGAAAACATACCTCTCCTTCTCACACAGTAAAGGCAGTAGCATGAACCTCCACATATATCCAACATAGTAAATCAGAATATTATGACAAGAAGCTACTTGCCAAGCTAGGTTGAAATCCATTCTCATTTTCTCAGTACAACCACTGCTTCAAATGGGACAGATTATAATAGCACGAGAGACTTGCAGATCCATAGCTCAACCCAACAGTCACACAAATTTCAAGAAGGATTGCCAGAAACCTAGAGATATGAGAGTTTACTCCTATTCTCAGTATCCTGAAACACTCAATCCTCACAGTCAGAACAGGGCAGGGTAAAGTAGAGTAATTGCCATAGGAGTCTTTGGGGCAAACAGATTTTTTTTAACAAGTAACTGCCTCAATACAAAACACATCTCTTCTTCATTGTAGCCTCATAACAGATAATAGTTGTTTGTGTGTTTTAATTACAAGTTGCATCTGCGTCTCTGTAGTGGATGAAGGATAAACAGGCCTCAAGGATAACAAGCCTCAACTAGAGGACTAATTGCTTTGAAGTTTAAATAAAAAGTTGGTTCAATGCTTGAGGTTCCACGCTCAGTAGAACCTGGAACCCCAACAATGCTGCTTCTGCACATCCAAAACAGTGAGTCATTCCCATACAGCCACAACAACATAGCTGATAACAGTATATTGCATATTTTACGTCTAGCCCACCAACTTCTTCCATCAGAAGGTCATATGAAACATGAAAAAAACCCTCAAAGTCCTTAAGCTAACCAATACTACACTATGTGACCCTTGCTAGCAGCCTCCCCACACAGGCTCTCGATCTTTGCTCATAAAAAGAAAAAAAGCAGAGGACTGAAACAGGCTTCTTGCTGCTGGGTATGACAAACCACCCTGACAAAGAATGAATGATTAGCAAGAAATACGAGAGGGAAAATTTACCAAATTGCTAGTACTCATCAGATTGGTCTCTGATAAGCAGTTTCACAGGCTGCTAACTGGCACCTTTTAGAAATTAGTTTTTCACAAGCTAAGTGTGAATACATGACAAGGCAGACAAAAATCTATTTATGCAGATTTTTACCCCCAACTCACTGTAAGAGCTGAACAGGATGCCAGTTACCACGTGCACTGCTACATACCTAGTAGATTGAACCACATAAACACTAAAAACATCAGTGTACAGATCCACAGTTGTTCACCATTTATGGCACAACCGTCTGTACTTGCAGCCTATTCTGGCAAACTGAAGACAGACGTGAGTCTTCATCAGATCCCTTTCAAACCAAAGAATAACTACCATGAGAATAACATTTCATGCAGTATTTCTCAGACAAGCCCTACTGTGCAACTGGGGACATTATTCCAAATCTACTGTACTGCAATGGAAAGTAACTAAACACAAGGACACTACCCATGCCTTCAAAGTCTTAGATCACTGAAAGCTCAAAGGAACTTTCTCACCACAGACTTGGTTCCTCCCTAGGCACTGGCTTTTGGTCATTAAGCTTCATGAACCTCTGGTCTAATCCAGTACAGTCAGTCTTAACTTCCTCCAGATTTCCTTATTCTACTGCCAAACTACACCAGTCAGACTTTTGTTCTTACCTGGTAAAAGCCTTATGCTTTAGGGCTCACAGTGTAGAAGACACTAATTTTCAATCTCTCTGAACATTTGCATGTTTGCCCAACTTAATTTTGATAAGTCACTTCCTGAAGTGCAAATTAATTCTGAATTTCTATCTACTTTTTGTTGCTCTCAACAGATACCTCAGTTATGGTATTTAGGCCCATTAGCCTCAAAGAGCAGGATTAATACCAGAAGTTTAATACTATAACAATACAATAGAGACCTAAGGCACTTCTGCTACA
This sequence comes from Neopelma chrysocephalum, assembly GCF_003984885.1. Lineage (NCBI taxonomy): Eukaryota > Metazoa > Chordata > Aves > Passeriformes > Pipridae > Neopelma > Neopelma chrysocephalum. Next base: position 34,319,135 of record NW_020897693.1, on the reverse strand, counting down.
GCAATGCATGTTTTTTGATGTTAATACAGGGGTCTCTGGCAAAAGATGCTTTACCAGAACTCATAAATACTCACATTCATGAAAGTATGTGAGAGGACATGGAATAAACTTAGTTTGTTTGGCTCCCAAATAAACATTATCTCTAGCTCCCTTCTCTCATTCCTGCACTTAGAAAGGAAATAGCATCCACATCTCATCTGCCTTTTATTAGCGTCTTCTGATTTCAGCCAAATTCGACTCAAAACTTTCTGTGGATGGTGGGGGTTGAGGCGACAGGGGAAGATTTGTAGCTGCATGTTTAAGAAAGAAGCTAAATTCATCACAATGACAGGGGATAGTGTTGGCAGAGATTTGAGCTATTTATTCTTTTAGGAAAATCCTATAAAGAATGACACGAGGAAGCCTCTATCTGCAGTCTTGTTCATCACACTGGTGAGGAGTCCGATAACAGATGTATGCAGTAGCGTGATTTAGTGCCAGGAGCTGGCCCCTGATGTGTATTAATACAGCGGCAAAGCGGAACGAGCTCCTCTTCATCACTCATCTCTATAAAAGAGGTGGAATCCGAGATGGCCCGATGTTCGGCAGAGCAAGCCCATTTGTTCTGCTGACTGATGAAGCCAGCTCAGGCTGTGTCCTTCACCTCCACGGGGCACTCAGGTTGCAAAAAAGGAGATCACTGAAGCAGGACCTGGTCAACAAGTGAGACGAGAGCAGCTGGACTCAGCTAAGTAGATATTTAAAGGTGAAGAAATCCAGCACTTCATGTGCCTGCACTGGTAGGCATGGGCCTGTGTTCTGATTCACCTGTGCTTCACCTTTTGCAAAGGAGGTAAAACACCACAAACATAAGCATCTGTAGTGAGAAAAAGAGGCTGCCATGATTCCACAGGTATAGGGGAACCCCAGCATATGGCATTTATGCAGGGGTGAGTAGATGCATGGCAAGGGAGAAAAATCTTTGTCTATCTCATCAATATCTAACAAGCATAAGAGTCTCCAGATAATTCTACATTATTGCAGAGTAATACAATGTATTTTTTTAGGCCTTAGTAATTCCATAGTAAGACCCCCTTTGACAGAAATAATATCAGATTTCAGTACTTTCCAAGTTACATGTCCAGGTTGTGCTCCAGCTACAATTGGGAGTCTGTTGTAGAAAGTCATCTAGGACACAGCTTCAGTTATCCAATCATAAAAGTTTCTTTCCAAAAGTCAGAATTGTAGCAAACCCTGCCCCATAGCTGTTCACTTTGCTGGGGATATTTCTAAACAGGGTCTAAGGAAGAGATCTTTACCATTTCTGACCATTGCAGTACTTGTCTCTTGATGATCAGTAAAAGCAAGTCCATATTCTAGTTACTACACTCATTCCTTATTTTGTAATACATAACTCTAATTTTCTCTCCCATCCATAAAAAGAAAACTTTCCAAACCCCTGTTGCTATTTCCACTGCTAAGTTCTACTCCAGATGCAGTTTCAACTCTTCAAAAAGTGTTCACTATACAATTTGCCTCGTCAGGTAAGTACAATTTACACAATATTTTGAAACATGTAGGTATAGAAACAGAAGTTGTCCTTATAGAACGTGACCAGCAATGCAGTACAGAATACAGTCTGAACAGTAAAGGAACGGACAGGTAACAGGGGACAGTGAGATATTAGCATTCATACCAAGAAAACCTAGTATTCCAGTGCTAAAATTCTGTGGCTAGATACATGATTTTACTAACCCTTTCACTACAGAAGTTTGAATATCTCAAAATGGAATATGCAAAAGCCAGGAAAGAGTATCCTAAATAAGGAGTTGATAACAGATGACACTTCCGCTGAGCAACAGATTAATAATGTTCTTTTCTCTTCTTTTTTAATACAGAACCTTTCAGACAGTTTGTAATTCAGATCTGTGACCTGGAGAGAAAGCACAACTTTCTCTCCTACTTCATTATTTTACTGTCTAACCACCAGCCCAAGAAACAAAGACGAACTTCATTCCTTTTATTTATCATCAGTCCCTTTGGCCTTCCCCCTGTTTTCAGATCTCCATTCTTCCCATCAGCTTACCCACTGCCTTGTTACTGGATTACAAGAACAATTTTTTAATAAACTAGTTGGAAGAACATGTGTTGCTTGATAGTCACAAGACAGGGTAAGGTGAGAGGCCAGAAAGTAGCATCCTAAACTCCTCTGTGTTCTGCAGATTAAAACTTTCAGATTCTGATGAGTCATCAATCACTTTCCAGAAATATGCCACATGAAAATAGACCAGCATTTTAATGGCTACGTCCCCAGAGCACGAAAAAGAAAAAAGTAACTATTTTCATCCAAAAGAGTAAGACAACCTCCAGGGAATAATAGGTGGTCTCATCCAGTGATGACAGAAAAACTGCCAGATCTTTGCTCCTGTGAAAGTATCTACAAATACCCTGACAAAGGGCATCAGAGTCACCAGCTAATGCCAGCCCAATACTGAAGGAACACACTGTGAATACTGATCAACGCCCTATTACCATGGACTGCATAATTTAGGACAGCAGAAATAACATCTTATGAAGAAACAGATTACTATCCACTATACAGTGAAGCACCATAAATTATATTAACCTAGCATAGCTATATCACCAAAAATTTGTTTAATGGACAGCTTTTGATGCTATGCAAAAACACACGATATGCTCTCTCACATCTTTCACTAGTTTCAAACCAAGGTAACACTACTTTTGCCTGTGTCACTTTGCTCAAGAGGGACATGACTTAAAACTGCTGGCAAGTTACCTGATGTTGGGCTAGACATGGAGGCTGCAGCTGGCTTTCGTTTCCTCTTGATGTCCCTTGAATATGGTGGTCCCAGCTGGACACTTGTTTGCCTATGGAGAAATTAAAACAAATTAAACTCTGTTCCAATATCGCGTTTCTGTAAGACTGACCAGTCACCTCCAAATCCCATCTTCCCCTCAGCCTATCTAGTAAGTAGGACAGGGAAAAACTTCTCAGGGAAGTTTTGATCACATTCTTTGTTAATATACCATTATGCTCCCTCTTCTTTTAAGAGCTCACACACATAAACTGCTCAGAAGAATAAATTCTTAGCCTTTAAGGGATCTAGTTTTGCATTAACTTTAAAATAACTCCTTGCATACATAAAGATGTAGATCAAGCAGTGAAAAGACACGTCCTACCATTACTTCTACATAAGCGTAACAAATGTCTGCAGGATTGCTCTTTAAAGAAACTGTGTGATATTTGCTCCCTTTGTCAAAAATTATTTTGCAATCTACTTAGTACTATAGTCATCTTAGAATGTACCTATAATGCCAATAGTCCATGCATATTGTTTCCACCACAGCAGTAAGTTCGTAAAGTTAAAAATGCAATGCTGTCTCATGCATTTTCAAAATCATTATTTCCTTATCAAAGTGCTGTGAAAAGAGCTGAATCTGGCTTATGGTAATACAGCCTTGTTGCACCTCTAAATTGGCTGAAAGGCATCATCTGTTCCATTAATATCAACTGTTAAGTTTGAAGCCTACTGATGGCCATTGTGGTTTAATCATTTGACAATTAACATGAAACCTGCATTGTTGGGACTGACTTGAATTGAGAACTCCTCCAAGTTCTAGATGTAGGAAGCAGAGAAGTTTAATTCAGAAACAACAGTCTTTACAGCAGACCAGAGAACTTTATCAAATACCATCCATAATGAATACAAATATGTCGGGTTCAAATCCCTGCTTTGTCCAGTATAACAGTTGCTTTGTCAAGTTCCTTGGTCACTCTCAGCCTCAGATCTGATGTGCAAAAGGCAGAACTACAGTGCAAATAGAATGCATTAAACACTGGGAGGTGCTCACATGGTACAAAGATTGGAACCATATAAATTTGATGATTAAGTAATGAAAAGCTTGTTATTTTGATTTTTTTTTTAAATCCTGAAAGTTTAACAAACACTTTTATAAAGTACTGAAATCTTTTACAGATAACAAAAGGAAAAGTTCATGGGTTTTTACTTCTGTGCCAAAATCGATTAAAAAAAAACCCCAAAGAGCATATTTAGAATATCTATAATTTTAAATGCTGACTTTACACAAAACCAAAGTGTGCTGTTATATCTATACAGTGTAGAGAGCACAAAAAATTCCTATACCAGTCCAGTCTATAAATTGTTTGAATGTTGCTGCATCTACCTACTTACCGGTAAAAAATGCACGACCACAAAATAAAAGACATATCTACCTTTCTGTCTTCTCAACTAAACTTCAAAAGTTCTACAAGAAGTCTACAAGATCTGTCCTCTAAATCTGACATTAAGGAACAAAAATTTTTAAACTGTGCTAAGCTTCACTAAGAGTCAATTTTTCAAATTTGGGAACACACATTAATGCAAACAGACAAAGAAGTCTCCTGAGAGGATCGAGTGTACCCTCAGTAAACTCACAGACAACATTAAGTTTGGTGGGAGCGTTGACCTGTTGGAAGGTAGGAAGGCTTTGCAGTGGGATCTGGATAGGCTGGATCCATGGGACAAGGCCAATGGCCTGAGGTTCAACAAGGCCAAGTGTCAGGTCCTTCACCTTGGCCACAATAATCCCCCACAGCACTACAGCCTGGAGCAGAGTGGTTGGAAAGCTGCTTGGCAGAAAAGGACCTGGGGGTGCTGGTTGACAGCCACTGAACGTGAGCCAACAGTGTGCCCAGGTGGCCAAGAAGGCCAATGGCATCCTGGCGTGGATCAAGAATAGTGTTGCCAGCAAGACTAGGGAAGGGATCGTCTCCCTGTACTTGGTGAGGCTGCATCTCTAGTCTTATGCTCAGTTTTGCGCCCCTCACTACAAGAAAGACATTGAGGTGTTAGAGTGTGTCCAGAGAAGGGCAACAGAGCTGATGAAGGGTCTGGAGGGTAAGTCATATGAGGAGTAGCTGAGGGAGCTGGGCTTGTTCAGTCTGAAGAAAAGGAGGCTCAAGGAAGACCTTATTGCTCTCTACAACTACCTGAAAGGACGTTGTAGACAGGTGGAGGTCGGCCTCTTCTCCCAGGCAACCAGTGACAGGACAAGAGAGTGCAGCTTCAAGTTGTGCATGGGGAAGCTCAGGTTGGATATCAAGAGGAATTTCTTCAAGGAAAGGGTTGTTAAACATTGGAATGGACTGCCCAGGTAGGTGGTGGAGTCACCATCCCTGGAGATGTTCAAGAAACGACTGGACATGCCACAGTCTAGATGACAAGGTGGTGATCAGTCAAAGGTTGGACTCAATGATTTGGAAGGTCTCTTCCAACCTAAATGATTCCATTATTCTGTGAAATGCCTTCAAAAATACTGGCACACCTATAAACTGCATATTCAAATCTTATGTTTGTACACTGAACCGAATAACCTTTAAGTGACTTTGCATATCCTAAAATCTGCTTTCGTACATGACTACAATAGCGGCTATATAATATTTTAGCATAGCTGTACCATGAAACATCTAAGCACACATAGCCCGAGGAAAAGAGTCAGTTTTTTAATTTGCATCAGTGACACAGTATTAGATTACTAACTAGATGACTACATCATTATATATAATAATCCAACTAATTTTAAATAATAATAACATTAATAATAACAATAATAAAAATGCTCCCTTTTTAATTTTATTAATTTACGCCAACATTAGCCATCTGATCCTTGGTGGAGAATCACTATGGACTAGGAAAGAATCATGCTCTATCATTTCCAAGAGACTTTATGCAATTTTTCCCAGTTCACAAATATTACAGCTAGGTTTTGAAGAAGAACTCCTGGCTCTCAGCTACATGCTCAAACCACATCTATCCTTACCTGATGATTACACAGGGGGAAAAAAAAAAAGGAAAAATGAAAACAGAAGAATCTCAAAATCACTTCTTGTAGTGAAAGCAAAGGCAAATCATACTCCAGCTGGAGACTACCAGCAAGGATATTTTATCTAGTAGACCAGCCTCTAACACACAAAGGCTCAGAGGTCATAAATTGTCTCTGTAACATGTATTTCATTTAGGTTTATCCCTTATTGATCACCCACACTTCAGTTAGTAAATCAGGAACCTATTGATTACTCACTGGCTCTGACTGACCCGGTGGTAAAAGTGTCAGTTTCAAGTGGTTGGTGCACTTTACAGGCACCATAAATCTGCATACAGGGAATCTCCAGGTGGTAAGAACCTTGGGAGAGAAAAGAGCAGAAGATTGCATGCAGGGATGATAGTCCTCATTAAGACATAGACAGAAAAGACGACTGAGGTATAATTTATGAAATATACACATTTTTGGTAGATAGCACACTTTTCAATCTAAATTTCTAATCACTAGTTGGCATACTGGTGCTATATCAATAAGATAATAAAATTAGTGAATCCCATTTTAACAGCAGACTCCTACAAACACCACCACCAGGCAAGTCAAGTCATGGGTATGCAGAGCATCCAACATAGCAGTGGACAGGCTGAACTATAAAATGTGAAAATATCACTGACAAGCTGCAATGATGAATTAGTTCTCTTCCAAAGCTGAATTTTAACAACTCTTCTGAACAGTTAAAAATTACTCTGAAGTAGAATAGAACAGGAAAGGCAGAAAGAAAATGCATATTTGTGCATTGTCACAACACTGTCTGTGTAGAAGTTTGAGGCCAGAGCTTAGTGGGATAAAAGATATGGGCCTAAACTGACAAACTAGAATAGTACTTACTCTGTCCTTACTAGCTTTCAATCTCTTTTGCTAGGCTTCCATACTTTCTTTAATGTTGCATAAACAGTAATGAGAATATAATTCCCTGGTTTCTTTTGGACTAGGTTGATCAGAAATAAAAACCAAAGTTGCTGTGCTTAATCACAGATGGAACTGCTGGGTGACCAGAGACTAATAGTTTACATTGTAGAGAACACTGAAATTCTAACCTGGGAAGAGAAAAAGGAGAATACACTTGGAGAGACAAAGCAGGATGCAGAGTGCAGCTGTGTTGATGGCTGTAATATATTCAACTCACACCACAGTCCCTCACTGCCAGGAGTTAGTAAATGAAAAATTACATATGTATAGGAAAAATGGCTTTATATGAAAAGTCTATAGTGTCTTTTTGACAGTGATAATATTTTTTGTAATCACGAGCTAAAGGAATTATTCAGGAAATATGGATTTATCTCTTGTTTTTAACATGGTACTTATAGTACCCAATTCTGCATGCAGGTCACGCTGGAGAAAAAACAGGCTTTGCTATAGAGAAAGCTGAAATTCATGGTAGTCTCTAATGTGTCTGAACTAATGCTTCCTTTCTTTTCTTTTCCCCATATTTATTCTATGACTTTATTTATATTTTTTTAAATTAAAGGTAGCTACATATACAGGACTCCTATCTCACTTCTACAGTTCAAAGTCACCATGTGCTAGAACTTGCCACTATTTTACATCTACCACAGGATTTCAACAGAAAATTAGGATTGGCAATACAGTCTGTGGAGACAATACAGAGCACAAGTGGACACCAGACCACAAAGAACTTTACTGAACAGCATCAGGCCCCTGAAACATTCACTATCTGTAAAGTCTAAATTGTAGCGTAATGTCCACTTAAAGTCCAGAGTAAAAACTGCCTCAATCTCCCAAATGAAGGCCTCTGAAAAGGCCCCACTGAACTAAATGTGGCAGTCTGTGGCCTTCTTGGAGGCAGAAGGCACATTGCACACTTGTGAGTGCATGCCTCTTGCTGTAATCTCACATCATTCAGTTTGTCTGTTTATATTCTTTGTTCTAACCCTATCCTTAGATGAAGCAAAGCATGTGGACTTTGTAGTAAAGAGGCAGACATTAGTATACTATTACACAAACCAGGGATGTTATCCTCATGTTAAAGTGAATGTTGATAGAAACTGCCTTCTAACAAGGATATTGCTACTAAAACTTCCAACAACTCAGCTGTTGCTGTTGTGATGCTATAATCCTGGCAAACACAAGCCAAATGAAAGGCTCTTTCTCTAAGCCCTCAGGTGTTACCTGAGGCTGTTGATAGTGGCTTCACAAAATTAATAGTAAAAGCGGAATTTTTCCTCCTCTTTGACTACAGAGCCAGCTGGGCACCAAAGTCTGATCTGCACATAACGTGTAAATCCATACAAGTTGCTCAAATATGGGAGCTTTGTGTGCAAGTGGTCCTTGCCATCACATCTCACTGTAGATATTCCCTGTGCACAGCAGTCTCCTATGCCCTGCAGTGCCTCATGGGAAAGCTCCTAGAGCACATTTTCATATTCCAAAATCACTAAAAGGTCAGCTCACTTCTTAAATCGTACAAATCTTACAGGGCTTCAACAGCAGCAGTCTGTTCCCCAAGTAAGCACTGTAATGATGTGGCAATTCCATCCCTAAAAGCCTGTGTGTGGCAAATGCAAGGTAACACATTTTCCTCTTGTTTTCCATGTAAGCATTCTAAGCAGAGATTATGTGATCCCATATATTATGGTCTCTATTTTCACACTGAATCACACAATATCTGTGCCAGAAAGACTCCTAATATTTGCCAAACCTGCTGAGTACACAGACTTGAAATAGTAAGTAAAAAAATTTCTGAAGCCAAGGGGAATTTATTTTTCACTCCAGACAATTAGGATTCACCAAAATGGGAGCATTAGGCCTCAGACAACTGCATGTGACACTAGGTTGATAGCTGCTGTTCACTGCATGCCTGTCAGAAGAATTCAGTTATATCCCCAACTGGAATATTAGCCAGGCTTTAGCAAAGGAAGACATGAAAGTGCTCCAGATAAATGGAAAAGGAGTTAAAAAAAAATACAAAGATGCCTAAAGCAGTTGACACAGACATTTTTACATAAAGCATATTCCTTTATGAAAAGGAAGATAAAGATGTGTGGATAGGTTGCATGGAATGAACGGGATACTGTCCTGGTCAAGTAGGAAAGTATGAAATTGTGATCATTTGTTCACGCCTTCAACTGTCTCAGAAAGGCCTTGACATTGCAGGCAATCCCTGTATTTCCACATGCTTGGTAAAAGGCAGAAACAGCAGGATGTCTGCACAGATACAGAAGTGACAGAACAAGATTTACTTTCACGAACATATTTCTAGAGCTGGAACTAGAATTTGAGACATTCAAGTCTGTTCAATTTAACAGCAACACCAAACCCAGGGTATGGGGCAACTGGCAGTTTATGAGAAGATCACTCAGCCCTCTACATCTTTATCCCTTGTTCCAGGCAAGATAACAGATTTACTTCTAAATCAAATTAAACTCTAGATTTACAGTTAATATTAACTGAGAGTACATGCAAAACAATTTTCGTTGTCTGTGCTGTTCAAATGTCTAATACAGTTCTTCAAATCTCCAACGTCTACCTGCCATCCAAGGTCCTATGACCTTTAGTGGGAACATTTAATTGCATTTTTCACCCATAATCCTATTTTCAAGGCTAGGCAAGTAATAAATGGCATTAGGAACAATTTATCTTCTACCTTCCTTTCTTATTCTGCCTGCCATTCAGGCTCCAATTGAAGTGACTATTGGTTCTAGGCTCTTCTGAGACTCTTACCCTGCCTCAAGGCAATAACATTCCATCAACCAACAACCCATAACATCTTCCCACCAACAGAACCACTGAATAACCTAAATCTAATAAGATATTCAACTTCAGCCTATACAAAACCCTCTCAAGTAGGAGTTGGAGAAGAAAATTCTGTTCAGACCACTCTTTCTCCCAGAGAGGCAAATGGGCAGAGGGGGAAGAGGGAAAGGATCATCTGCGCACGCAAGTCTCTACTTGCTTGCTTTTAACAGCCTGCATCATGAAGTCGGAACCTTAACAGACAAGACATGATTAGCAAATGCTTTGTGCTCTTAAAGGAGAGTAATTATAGGCATGTGAAAAAAAGAAGAGATCCCTGAGGTACTCTTCCTTGCATGCCTCCCGAGAGGCAGCAGGGCCATTAAAAATTCCATGATGAAGAGGAAAAACAGTCTGGGAACAGCCAGGAGGCAATACAGCAAATTAATACACCAGCCATCCCTTGGGAGGACTGCAAGAAAGCAGGAAACTCTCCTTGCTTCACAAAATAAAATTATACCACTAATGATAACAGTCACCACACACACAAAACGGCTTCTAATGATGGGTGTGAAATTCCCAGTGCTGTGCATACACTTTGAATGAAATCTCTTCTCATCACAGACATAAATCAAGAAAGGTAATCTTGGTAGTGTACAATTTATACAGCCTTTCAAATAAGACTTCCCAAGGAACCCTCCATATAGAACTTCCTCCTTGACACTGGCAAGCCTTTCTTGAACACCCTCAACTGCGCTCAGTATTCTGGCCTTCAGCTCTACTTAAACAAAGCACTGGGTTACCAGTCCTCCAGACAAATTGCACCAAAATCCACCACTGAAACAAAGAAAATATTTCCACAGCAGAGAAAGACTCCACCTGGGAAGTATACTCCTTGGGACACACTCGGTGATAGCAGAAGCTAAGCAGAGAGAGGCAATTTTGCGTGGCAGTGGGCATCAGGTTGAAGAAACTGGATGTCCACAACAGCAAGACAATTTCTTCTATAATACATTTCATATTATTTCAGGGGATTGGCTTCCCACACACATACATCCCATTCTGACAAATTTCTGAGTAGAGTTTCTCCAGGATGAGGTGCAAGCTGTTTGAGTTTCCTAAAGCACAAACTACTGAAATTGACTCCATCCATGGCAAAAGAGGGAGATGTTAACTGGGACAACACCTAAACAGAACTTACAAATCACCTGAACATCCTGTAAGGAAATGGTCTACTAAGTAGTAGGCTTGGCGCATAAAGCACATAAAGCAAAACTACTGTCAAGAAAACATTTCTGTGAAGGAACAATTTCCTTCTGTGCCCTTAGCAGCATCTTTACATAAAGCACCTTGTACCAAAGAGTTCAATCCTCGCCATATACATGGGGCCACAAAACACATTCATTCTTTTCATATTTCTTTCTCCTATAAAGGTTCTTGAGCACATTTCACACTAAAATAGTAGCTACTTGCTCAATCTACAAGCATTGAGAAACACAATTGCCTCTGGGATGCTATAATTTCTCCGTCAATTCAGTAACAATTTAGCAGTGCTTATGTTTGTCAGGACTCCAGTCACCTGTTCATTAGAGGACGACATCAAACATATATTATTAATTAGTTAACTAGACTATATACTCAGCAAAGCCTAGCTAACCTGATCCCTATGGGTTTAGAAATCTCTTTGGAAACAGACTGGCTTTGGAAAGGGCCTTCACTAATCATCATAAAGGTAGAGATTTTGCCCAGTTTGAATTTGCAAGCAGGATTTGTCCAGCTCTCCTTTCTGGAAGACAAACTCCTATAGAGCCCCAAGTAAAACACTGGAGGCACAAGAAAGGTTATCCTAGATGAAAATGGAGAGACCAATCAATTTTCTTGCTTCACAGGCAGAAAACAGCCCCGGAGTGGGGCAAAAGCACAGAAAGGAACCAATTTGCTGATGCACAATCTTCTGAATTCTCTTTATCCTCGTCCGGTTGAACATTTAAGAGCTGATTTCTTCCTCCCTCCCCCTTTCCAGCTTTAACATGCTGGCTACAGCAGCATGAGGTCATGGTGCGACATCGCAAAATTCCCCGCGGAAGCCAGTGGGAGGAGAGGCTTTGTTGGGTGGGTGCCAAGCTTCCGTTCAGACACATACAACCTTAGTACATTTTTCATGCTCTATTTGCTAATTAACAAGGAAAAGAAAGCCATGAAGCCGAAAGTCCAGACGTTTCTTTCAGATTTGGTCCTTCACACAAGCACATAAGCAGAACTGTGTCCAAAGCAAGGCTTTGTCTATGTGCATGAGGAAAGAGCTCAAGGGCACCTTACCTTTACATAGTCACCTGCAGCACAAGAACAGGAGTCACCTCTAAGGCCAACACATGAATTTAATTTAGGATTAGTCAGCAGAAGGTGCCTGAATAGTATATTAGCCCCAACTACGCAGACTCAAATATACCCAACTTTGGCCAGACCAGATCTAAATTTCAGCTTTAGCAAGAGAGAGACATATCAAGCCATTAGAGGTCACCTTAAGTGAGTTCTGAATCTGCTCAGAGGGTGCTCAGAGGGTCTATTTTAGACACTTGGGATACCAAAACGCCTCAGCATGTCACCCACACGAGCTTGTCAGCACTTTCTCTCTCATCTTCTTCTGATTCTAATAGTGGAAAATGATACTATGCCTACTTGTACCTATACAACAGACTTGCAGCAATTCACTGCACATTCCAGAACAGATTACAGTAGTTTCTACATAATCTGCCTGTCTGTCACACACTGTTTCATATACTGTAAGCACTTAGTTTATTGAGACTCTCAAATAAACTGCATCAGTATGTTTTATGCTAAGTTTGAACACGGGCTTCCTAGGGAAAAGCCTGTTAACTTACAGTAAGGTCCATGAGTATTTTTCAGATCCGTATTGGGTCTGGTTGAGCTGGAATTCATTTTCCCGCAGTAGCCCTCACAGTGCTGTGCTTTGCATTGGTAGCTAGAAGGGTGTTGATAACACACCAGTGTTTTGGCTGCTGCTGAGCACTGAGCACAGCATCAGCACTGTAACATTCCTTCCTCAGTTGAGGGCAAGATCCTGGGAGGGGACGCAAGCAGGCCAGCTGACCCAAACTGACCAAAGGGATATTCCAGACCATATGATGTCAGCTCAGATATAAAAGCTAAGGCAAGGAGCAGGAAGGCAGGCATTCATTGTCTCCAGTGGCTGCCTGCTGAGGAACCATCATGCGTACCAAAGCCCTGCTTCTCTCGTAGGTGGCCAACCATCACTGCTCATGGGAAGTAGAGAATAAACTGTGTTATCTTTCACTTCACTTCGCTTTTGCGCATACAAGTTTCCACTTTGTTTTTTGCTTTAAATAAACTACCTTATCCCAACCCACGAGCTGTTTTTCCACCTTACTCTCTCCCCTGTCCAGCTGGGAAGGGGAATGACAGAGCGGCTGGGTGGGCACCTGGCATCCAGCCAAGGTCAACCCACCAAAAGATCACACAGTACTACTGAGAAACACCTGTGAGAGGGAAGTGAGACAATGCCAACAGAGCAGAGCAAGGGAGTTACCTGGCAGTGCAGTGTGCTGGTGAGCATCTTCGGTGGGAAGCATCAGCAAGCACATCCAGAGAGTACAGAGGAGATAGCGGATTGAACTGGAAAGTCAAGAGATTTTATTTAAGCAAAGTGTTAAAAGAAATAGTCTCCAGATACAGCCGCTCAGATCTATTCCCTATAGCTGTTCATACAAAGAAGACGTTTCCAACACCTCAAGGGGTGAAACTAGATGAGAACAGACTCTCACTTCAGACAAAAGGCTAACACAAAGGGGGTAACAGCAAATCTCACAACAGACAGCCTTAGCACACTCCTCTTTCAACTCACTTTATTAAAAATGCTGGTTGACTAAGAGCATAAGTGCTCTACTGCTGCATGCCTTGAGCAAAATGTTTGCTTTTCTTTCAGAAAGCCTCTTGTCTACCTTCACATTGTAGACAGAAAAGTCACTGTTATGAATGGTGCAAGCACAGAATTTCCCACAGAGCAGTTCCCATATTCCCTATGGTTGTATGTATCACTGAAACAGACCTCTAGAAGACTCAGGTACACCAGATTCAGTTCACAAATAGCTCCCAATTCATTCCACGGCAAGTGAGCTGCTCTTTCCACTCCCAACTGACCTCACAAGCTGCCTTTGCAAACTGCTTAAAACAAACTTCTGAAATACTGCATAGTCAGGCTAATCTAAGATCCTTCATTAGACACACACTAGACAAATCCTGAAGGCATCAAACCTGCACAAGATAGCCTGTCGTAAAAGATGCAATAGTCAGGACAGAAACGGAATAATCTGGTCAATCAATGCATGAAGTAAACTTTGCTCAATATGTTAATAGAAGGTTTAGACTGGTAGTTTCTCTGGGGTATGTCCATTACACTTCCATTCAGCATCTCCTCTTTATTTATAATTCACACCTCGAGCAGGAAATTCACTTCCATCTGCTTTTCGAAGTGCTACACCAATCTCCAGAACACTTTTCTTGTATTACTAGGATAACTGATGCAGTTTTAAATACGGATATATGAACAATCTACAGCTGTAGCAGGACTCATCATACAAGCTATCTGCAACTCCAGAACTCAGTACTAGGCCTTTACCCTAAACCTTTCTGAGAAACAAGATGTATCACAAAGCTTCTGCCATCAGGGAGCTCCTCCTCAAGTGGGACTGTTAGTTTACTGTCAGTGAAGTAACATTGCAACTGCACAGCAGGGAGAATCGCCAGGAACCCTCTGTAGCTGATTCAAGTTCATTTAAGAAAAACAAAAGTAATTTGTTTTGGTCATTTTAAAGCTCTACATAGTTATTATTCCTATCTCTAGCATTATAAAAGCAGCATGTGAAATGTTCTGGTTAATAGAAAATACACAACTGCACAAAGGCCTGAAAATTATTTCTTATCATACATGTATTTGTAGTCACCTGAAAGAGAAAATAGATTTCAGCCCTACTGCTCACCAACCATAAAACAACTCACAGAGGAATAGAAAGGAGTGTGCATGGCCAGGAACACTGTTAAAACACGACTGCTCAAAGTGAAAATCCTTTTTGCTTTCTGCTATTAAGAACCTGAGCTCTTATATCTTAAGTAGAAAAGCCTCCTAGCACTGAAGCTAAGAAAGACTTACTGGAGAACATAAAAGTACATACACAAGAGTTTTAGTTACAAGAATGCCTATTTTTCTTGCTTATCACCTCTTACATTTTCCTGTTACAGCTTCTATTTAACTGTACCATTTAAGCTCACCATTTTTTCGCTTCTCTGTTGATGAGACTATCAAGTAGAAGCCTGAGCCAAAAAAGGCAAAACAAAGCATTTCAACAGAGAAAAATGTTCCAATTCTTATGGAATTTTGAGAGGCCAAAGGTCCTCCTGTCAAAAGGCATTTTTCCTTCCACTCACTGTCAGAGAGGAAGGCTTACACTGACCTAAACCGGGGAGATAAACAAAAGGAGTTCAGTTTAAATAGACAATATAATGCCTAAGAAATGGTTTGTGTTCAAAGCCCAGAAAACGTATCAGTTAACAAAATGAGAAGGGACAGGGCTGCCTTACCTCATGTGCACAGGCCACAATGTGTGGGAAATTAGAAGCCAGCACTGTGTTCTTTCTAGAGAGAAGGAAACCAAGAAAATAAAAAAGGAAGAGCAGAGTCAGCTTACCTGGTTGCGATCTCTCTTCCCCATGGATGGTAACCAAAAACTGGAAGGAGGGCAGAGTCGAAAGGACAGGTGGGAGCAATGCCAATGAACGAACATGGGGGGAAAAAAAAGGAGGGTTGGGGTAAGAAGAAAAGGGGAAGGGAAGAACAAAGATGGAGGGAGAAGTAAAAAGATTAAACATCATCAGGACCCATACTGAAAACAAGAAATTTCAAATCCAAGGAAGAAACCTAGATATCAACAGCTGGTGAAGGCTAGACCCATTGCACTGCAGTCAAGAGGTGCCATCCTTACCTACTCGTTCCCCAGCAAGAATAGCATTACAGGGATATCAAAGGATAGGCACCATGACTATTTCCAGTGCTGTCTACAATTTAAATACACTAACTGGGGAAGGAGAAAGAACAACAAAGAAAGAGAATTTCATGGCTGCCTTGTCAGCATGATTTCTGCAGCCTGGGTATGCACCCATAGTGTGACTCCACATCAAAGCATTTAAAAAAAACTAACATATAGGGCTTAGTCTCCTCTTACCATGCAAAAGATCTGCAGTTATCACAATGGCACATTATAAGGGAGGAGGAAAGAAAAAGCTGGCTGTAAACAAAAGGGCATTTGAGCAGTGTCCACACACACTGGGGCAGCAATTCTAAGTAAGAAAACAGAGAAGCCATCAGTAGAGTACTGTCCCCCATTCCATAGGTTACGCGTAAGTTACTACCCAGCTCTTCATTCCCTTCAGCCCCAGGAGAGAAGGGGACCCTATAGTTCTTCATCCCCTCCCAAAGGTCTATACAACAGCTGTTAAGGGCCTTACTCTTTCTGGCGCGGATCACTAACAATGTGACCCAGCCTCTCGGTGCCCAGACTGCTCATGGAGGTCTCCTGAAACACAAAGACAGGTAAAGATTGCAAACTTACACAGTGAGCAGACATAATAGCTTGCTGCTGCCAGTAAGAACAAATCTTACTCCCCTGGGTCACATCCTTTCCTTACCAGCCCACTCTCAGCTAAACATATTCACTCTTCCTTTTAGAACCTCAGCTGAGCCAATTTAACTAAGTAGAATCTCAGAAAATCATTTAGTTTTATTTGTGAGGCTTGGTTTTTGTTATTTCAGTGATGATATTTGCTTGCAGAAGAGCACACCAAGGACTGGACTAGTACAAACTGTGCAGCGCAATGACGCAGTTAAGAGCAGGAGAAATGACTGAGAAGTGCTTCTTTCCAGGTAGTCAGGGTCAGCTCGGCCATAAACAGGCTGAGAAACAGAACACTACACTCTTCCACTAACAGCAGGGATTCACCAAGCACAGATGAATAAAATAAGGAGCAAAAGCACAAAGCTTTTGCCCTTTCTGAAAGCAGCAATTCAGCAGCAGGACCTCTAGCAGCTAAAAGGAGGTAGATCCTAGAAGAAAGGACTTGCACTGGGAGCACGTTGCTTCCTGTGAGATGCTGCCCTGTGTATGTGCTTGATGCTGGAATACATATACACACACAGCCTGAAGCACCAGCTGTTCATATCTGCATAGCAACTCCCTCCAAGAAGGAAGTATACTTTGCAGCAAGGGGCTGAAGATGAGGGTATAAGTCTTTCACAGGTATGGTTCGTTTGTGCCAGGTACATAGGCAAAACACACTCAAAGTTTGGTGGCAGTTGTAGCAGCAGGGGTGAAAGATGGGCTATTTGTTACAGCAGGAAAATTATTAACTTAAAGTGCCATAATGTTTAAATTTACAGTTTATTACTGTGTAAATTACAAGCCGTACTTTTGGTAATTAGCAGCTCGCTGGCGGGGAGCTCTGAATGAAACTCATTATTTATGATTACAATTTCGAGAGAGATGGGGAAGGGGGAGCAGTGACCTCTGCTGCAAATGACAAAGATCCCTTTAAGGTGATGAAGATGAATTAAACAAGTAAATATTATCCTTCTCATTTGGATCATTAGAGGTGTGCCGCCAGGCCCAGCCACTTGCAGGTGGCCTGAGGAACCCTACCCAAAACTAGTCTCTTGCCAGCTAAGGATTCATATTTTAAACACTGGTTACAACTAAGCAAGGTGAGTGGAAGAAAGAAGGGGCAAACAAGGATCTTTCAAGTATGACTGAACTGAAGGCAACTGTCACACTCCTCTAGACCCTGGGCCCCTCTAACAGACCTTGCTAGCAGATTCTATCTATGGCCACTCAGCTCAGAACTTATGCCAGTGTTTTCAAAAGCGCAGAGCATATTGCAATAAAAGACAAGCCAAACACAGCCAACACCTTCCTTCTCTGAAACTTCTTTTACAACAAAACACAGCAGTCAATGCTTCATGATGCAGACCCAAACAAGGGTATCCCTCCTTTTAAGCAGACATCTGCAAAGTATTGCTTATTCCTTTAGAAAAAGGACTAATATTTTGTATGTTGGTTGCCCGATATATAATAAGACTAGTCAGTGGCTTTGGGTAGCTTTGTCTGCATGACTGCATATACCCTTTTATTCTTCTGTCACCCCACTAAAAATGCAACCGCTAAAACCACCTTCCTTTGCTGCCATTAATATCAGTCACCTTCCCTATCTAAAATTTGACCTTCCTTCACCTTTGAGCCACCTCTCTGCCCTTGTGGTCTCAGATGAGCATGCACAAGTCTCATGCTATCACCATTTTCCCCTACATTCTGTCTAAATGTTCTTGTTATTTACTCTGTCATTCATCTTCAGGCCTCCTTTCATACTGTTTTCAGTGCTAATCAACTGTCTTTGCCACCCCAAACATGCCTTAAAATCCACTTAGTCACTCAATCAATTTCTGACAGTCAAAGAAGTTAAACAAATCAAACAATACATGAAACAAAAAATATACAGGGCCACTTTCTGCAGAAGACAATTTACAAGATATCTTAGAATAGTACTTCAAGACTGATCAGTATTGAAAATAGAAAATTATCATCTTTCAAAAAGGCATACCTTGCCAACAAGCCTCCTCCGACCTTTTCGGAGACAACGGGCAGCAGCTCCTGGAAGGCGATTCAGGCGAGCATGAAATCCTGAAAACCAAACCCAGAAAAACTGAGCAATGAACACAGAAGATTCTTCCTGACAAAACCACAAGGAAAAATTGTTAGTTCAGTAATCAAATCAGATCCTCTGTCTCTTGTTTTCCAGTCTCAAAGATGTAGATATGCCAGTTTATCCACAAATCAAATAAAATCCATATTTTTTTAAAAAAGAAGACTCAAGAATGTGGGCAGTTGGTAGGAGTATTACAGTCAACTCTCCAATAGTGCAGCTTTTTTTAACTGGATCATGAAAAAACTCCTAAACAGATCACCAATACCAGTTTAAATGTAACACCTACAAACAGAATCTACTCCTCCCATCACAACAGAAGTTCTCAAACACATGGTATTCCTGATGGATCTCACCTCTCTGAGCTGGCCGGGAGGGCAAAAGGAACGTGGAAACTGAGAGCTTGTCCAGGCCTGAGTCAATCCTCTCCACTTCAGATCGGTGATCAGCTCCCCACTTAGGAAGAAGGTTGGGGACAGTGAATCCTGGAACACATTCTCC
Organism: Neopelma chrysocephalum; assembly: GCF_003984885.1. NCBI lineage: Eukaryota > Metazoa > Chordata > Aves > Passeriformes > Pipridae > Neopelma > Neopelma chrysocephalum. Next base: position 34,300,277 of record NW_020897693.1, on the reverse strand, counting down.
TTCATAAAACCAATCACTTTGCTCATCATCTCCTAAAGAAACAGGATGGAATTAGCCACAAATAACATCAATGTGCCCGGTGACAATCCCTCAAAATATTAGAAGTAGGCATATTTGGATGTGAAACAGCTGAAGTCTCATTAGGAATTCCTTCCTGAAGAGCCTCATATTTGTATTCCGTTTCAATGATCCTCAGTAACTATGGGGCTTCACTAAATGCTTTAAACTATCCAACTCATCAGTCTACAGAATTTCCCTATAGAACAAAGTCCTCTTTATAGACCTGCCTAGGGCAGCTTTAGCACTCTGTTGCTACTGCATCTCATCAACCTTAGTTCAGTGTTGTGTGATGTCTTATGCAGAACTCTTTCTCTGAAGTAATTACTGTGACAACGGTAGAGGCCAATCATTTGGCACACGCTATAGGCAGTCACAGGAGAGATTTCACAAGAGAAAAAGACCAGGCTCACAGAGTAAGCAAAAGGAGCATACTCACTGATGAGAAAGATCCCTACTCTCCTAAGACAGAAGCTAAGAGAAAAACACACAACTATCAGAAATGGTCACTCTGAGCATAAGCACTAACCATGCTGTGAGTTCTTCTCAATCAAAATTTCTTAGAATCTGTCAGAACTACAAACGCTCTGCAAAACTGAAGCAGCAGCAACAGAAGTCATGACGAAAGTCTCCATAAAGCTGTGTCACTAATTAACGCAGCTGCAGTCTAAAACTGAACTGCATCAGGCACCATTCATAGTAAATCTGTCAGGCCAGAAGCTCCCTGAGAGTGGTAGCCCATGAGCAGTGTATGAAAAAAGCAGGAGGAAGGCAAAGAACCTGACACACGTAGCTTTTCAGTAGCCCAACTAACAAACAGTCCCATGTAATTGCAAGGTCCTTCATCTTGCCTTAAAAAACTAACACACCTGACTTAGGGAAAACTCTCATTTACCTACCATTAAGTCTCAACTCAAGCATCCCCACTTACTCTCCTTTCCTCACAAAGTTACATTACTCCTGACCAAAGTCTATGACGCCTACCCACACATCTTGCCAGGAAAAAAAAAAAAAAAAGGGAAAAAACCCCCCACACACCCCCTAAAAAAATCTAAACAAACAAACAAACAAAACTCCCCAACAGTACAAGAAACTAAGAAAATCTCAGCCTAGTAAGAATGCTGCAATCTTGCACATAACAGAAGCAGCAACACACAAAACCAACTCCAATCAGCAACAGGTAGGACAGCCAGAACACTTCAGCCCAAAGCTCTGACATTGCTTTTTATTTCTCTGATATACCAGTTGACCTACCACTTATATCTTAAAATATAAACATCCTTCTGTATCTCTTGGTAAATTAAAATTAAATAATGTTGCATAGTTCTTCTAAGTGATCACAATTTGTGCAAAACTATCCCTTCCATTTTGGGTCTATGAGCATAGTGCAGTGTCATATCCCAAATCACAACTTTCGTATTTCATAAAACAAACTTTAACAATCAGGATCATATGCTAATACTGCAGTAATTTTCACTGTGAGAGATCCCAATGCATGTAACAAATACAAACCAAAAAGCCCACCTTACAATCAAATTATAAACTAGGACCATTCTCTGCTCATAGATGTGTGCTGGTATGTGTAATTGCAATGATAACTCATTTAATTAGCAACAGCAAAAATATTACATGATGTAACCTCAAAAGAAGGAAGGGAAAAAACTACATTAATTTCAGTATGCTGCTAACTTAAATTTCCCATTATTCAGTTCAGAATTGAACTAGAAAACTATTTCTAAGAAGATGATCTGTGAGAAAAATAATTTTGTGCTCTCCCTATCTCACTGACCATAGACAGCTGTTGTTTTTTTACTTACTTTATGACTAGAAATTGTCCAAATTAAAAAAAAAAAGGAAAGAGATATTTCTTATTTAGCCTGAAAGCGCAACAATATTTTTTAGCCCTTTTAACATAACGGTTAACATAACATCTTGGCCAGAAATCTATCACAGTATGAACTGTTTGAACATACCGAGACCTGATGACCAGGATGTCACATCTCTTCTAGTGCCTAGACAGGTAAGGCTGTAATTGGATTTTATTAATTTATCTGAGTCACATTTCTACATATTCTTGTATATTGAGTATTCTACTTCTAGTAGCAGCCAAAAGTTAATGTCTAAAACAGGGTATAAAACCAGGGCAAGTATATAGAGCGAGCATATAGACAGGTATATATATAGAGTATCCAGTCTACTCAATCTTACCTTGGGTGATGAAGTAAAACACTTCAGTCACCACCCTGCTTTTACAACTGATATACAAGTGCTCACTGATTTCAGCTCCCCCCCTGAACAGTCATCAGTTATAAGAGAAGACAAAAGATTTTACTTTTCTGTAGCTTTTGAAGAACCAGAGGCTGGAAACAGCTATCTTTCAGCAAAGGTCAAAGCTGATATTTGAAATCCCTAATTATACCCATGGAGATCACAACAGACTGACCCTACAGCTTAAAATATCATCAGAAAACATGTAAGCATATTTGCTATCATTGTGTTGCCTCACTCACAGATACCCGGGTCAGTAACGAGCTAGTGGAAGCAGCATTTCCTACTGAGCTACTGATGCTACTTCCCTTAGCACGTGTATATTCCCAGAAGAGATTTCATCCAAATCTTAGCCTGGTAAATGTGACAGAATCCTAGTGCACAGAATTGCAGGTCTCTAGGGTCACAGTCCACATGCTTCAAATACAGTCCTGAGTGCCTATGTGCCTACTACAACCTATTTCATACTTACTTCTGCCATATCTCCCATAAACTGGACACTGTGCTGTCACTGATAAATCAAACCAGGTTACACTTCACACTCAAAACTCCTAAGAAATAATTTCTACAACAGACAATGAAAATACTAGGTTCAACTAATGCACACAAGGGCAAGGGAAGAACATATATTTAAAGAAATAAAACCAATCGTGTATTACCATCATCTTAGCACAATTAGGTGACTTATCAGTATTAATTTTTTTTTTCACATCTTCTTTTCCTACCCAGAAAGAAAACTAACAAATTCCGGTACTTATGGTGTGTAGACAACAACTAAAACACCTACAGAAACAAATCATAAGCCGTGTTCTTTCACTGTGGAGAGCTCTCAAATTCCCCTTGTATTTCTGTGCCTTTCCATAATAATAGCTTCTTATATTGCTGATATACAAAGTATTTCAGCAGGAAGAGTGTACTGTTATCAAAATCACATTTTTGCAGCCCTTATCTTATTTCTTAACTTCTAGCCCCTCCGTGACACTGGCTTTTCTCCCACACTTCCCTCTTCGTCCCTCTTTAAACACAGACCTTTCTTTGTAGTTGTAAAGAAAGGAAGAAAAATTCCCCAGCAGCACAGAAGGAAAACCACAAGACAGTTGTTACCTTGTCGGCCCTCATCATTGGTAAACAGGCCAGTATCACTGCTGCTGCACACACTGCTAGTTTCACTGGAACAAAAAACAAAATAGAAAAAACGTGGTTACAATTGCAGCAGGCACAAAACAAAAACCACTTTATTTCATTCTACTGGCTTCTCCAAGACCAAAACGCTTTGCACATCTCAAAAAATTGCACTTCAGATACATGACTGGCTCTAGGACAGGACATAACTGCTTTCTGTTATAACCTAGCAACACTGCATCACTCGAAAAAGAGTAGAATCCTGTATCTAGTTTAGTTCTAAGTTATCAAAAAGTAATTAATACAGTGGCATTTGCCTCAGGTACTAGAATTAATAACCTAACTATGACATTGTCTGGAATACTCACCAGGAAATTAAGTGCAGTTAAAAACTCTGTCCTTGGGTCACTTAACAGCTACTGAAAACCCTCTGAAGTTCTCTATTTCAGATTCCTTTTTCTCAAAAATGTTACACTGATACACAAACCCTTCCTTCAACAGCAACTTTTATTTTATTTGGAGTGAAGAGCAGCTGGTACATTTACAACTCTTCAGCTAAATACCTTACCACAGCATGACTTGTTGCTGCTGAATGCAACCTTGTTAGAGCATGCTTTGCATTTGCTGAAGCAGTTAGGGGAGATTCTTAATTCTTGAACAGAAGAATAAAGCTAATAATTAATTTGTAGAAAGCCATTAACTGACTGTAGAGCTGGATAAATGTATGTAGCAGAAGTACATGCTCAGGTCAATACCAAGCATTTGATGGCTTTAATGCTGACATTAAATCAATCGTTGGACACTTCAGGCCATACTTCCTCCAATTTAGCCAAGAGATACCAGGACAAGCAGAAACCACTTACTGCCTACTCCTGTAGCACTAAGATCTTAGATGCAAACACCTGGTGTACCCCAGCACTCAAATCAACCTCCCTTCTAGGTATGCTGTTTGAAAGTACCTCTGGATCCCTCTTCACCAGGGAAACTCAATCATACTAGACACCAGTATTAACTGGAAACCCCTTGGTTCAGAAGGCTGAATGATGAGGGACCACAAAATATGTCACCCCAAAGAACTGCAGGCACACAATAAACCCCCCATTCTGTGAGCATATTACTGCTCTTAGAAAATGCACCTTAAAGCACAGCCAACTCATCATGCTGGATATATACAAACTCTGCATCTTCATCATTCTATAAAGGCCATTTATACTTAAAGGATGAACAAACTGTACATCATTCTCACATTTCAGTATTTAAGTTAATATCAAGTTCCAAATTAATCCAATACAAAGCTTGGCCATTCTTTCACCCTCCCACATATATACCGTAGCAATTAAGGCCAAGGACTGAAAACCATGATTTAATTGTTTCATTCCTAGCTCTCCTACTAACTCACTGTATACCCTGGGCCAATTTCTTAGCGTGTCTGCTTTCTCTTTTGATAGCTTGGATTAACAGTCCTCATAAGCTGCAGATGTGAGGACTCCTTCATAAGGGTTTTAGCATCCTCAGAGGAAAGGTGCCTGAGAAAGGAAAAAGCATTGTCAAGATTCCAGATCACATTAACAGTATTTAAAGCATCCTGTTGCACTGAGAGCTCTTTAGTTCCTTATAGATAAGCATCACTGCCAGTGCTTTCAGGGATCTCATCTTCTTCACCACCTCTTTTACACTGCAGGGCTGAACACAAACTAGACTCCTACATGAGCCTTTCTGCAGGTCCAGTAAGCACTGATTAATGACCTCCACTTGCAAAGAAGGCTACTTACCTTAACCATGAAATAATGAACGCTATTGATCCGACAAGCTACTGCTATAGAGTGTTATTGATCACGCAATCTTTGGTTAAAATGGTCCTCATTTAGCAATTTCACTGTCAGAAACACCTGGAGCAAAGCATGCTTATAATTAAATAGTTTGGGGGAGTTAAAGTGAGAGGTGATGGACAGAGATCTCAGGTTTCCCCCATTTATTCTTTTGCCTGAGCTATTGTTTGTGTCAGGAGGGATATTGATTTTCTATAAAAATAAGAAAACAAGAGGCACTGAGGGGCTGCAGAAGGTCAGGCTGGGCTGGAGAAGGAGGGGAAGCTGAACACTCTGTCTTTGTCACTTGCCTTCCAAGAGAGAGGAATTTTTTCTTTATGGAGAAACTGGCCTCCAATTCATCAGCTTAGCCAGACTCTTGAATGCCACTGCAGGCTGTCATCAAAAGAGCTCCCTTCCAAAGGGTAAAGCAACTTAACTGCACACCCAGGATGAGCAATGGTTACACTCTCAGGCCAGAATATTGTAATGGTTTTGGCTGGCATAGAGTTAAATATTTCTCATAGTAGCTCTATGGTTGTATGTTTCGGATTTGTGACCAAACCAGTGCTGGTAACACTGATGTTCTAGTTATTGCTGAGTGGTGCTTACACAGTGCCAGTGCTGTCTCTGTTTTTCACACTGCCCCACCAGTGAGCAGGCTGGGGGTGCACAAGAAGGTGGGAGGGGACACAGCTGTGACAGCTGACCCCAGCTGAATACAGGAATAATCCATACCATATGGTGTCGTGCTCAGCAATAAAAACTGGGAAAAAGAAGGAGGAATCTGGGGACATTTGGAATTATGGCATTTGTCTTGCCAAATAATTGTTACAAATGATGGAGTTCTGTATTCCTGGAAATGGCTGAACATCTGCCTGCTGATAGGAAGTAGGGAATTTCTTATTTTGCTTTGCTTGTGCACATAGCTTTTGCTTTACCTACTAAACTGACTTCACCTCAACCTGTGAGTTTTCTCACTTATACTCTTCCACTTCTCTCCCCTATCCCACTGTGGGGGAGTGAGCAGGCAGCTGTGTGGAGCTGAGCTGCCTATCCAGTTTAATCCACAACAAACACATAAGCATTAAACCAGCAAAATCTCACAGCATTTCTGGGCCAGTAGAATCCCCAGTTCGAAAAAGTCACACTAAAAGTTCTGGCACTTGAAAATAGATGAGAGCAATTGCACACCTTTCAGTAGTAAGCACGCCACTGAAAGTCATTTTTCAGACAGCTCTTCTACTACGGTTTGTTCTGCCCTCAAACCAAACCAAACCCAGATCTGGAAGTACCAACAAGAGAAAGAACTTCAGCACTCTATATATAATTTGCCTTTGCTTTATTATGGCTGCAGGGAATCTCAAAGCATTAAGGGACAGAAGGGCATGCTACTTCCAACAGTCTTAGCAGTTAACTGTCACCTTTGTACAAATATACAAATGACTGCTTAAACCACTTGCTTCCTCTGTTGTTTCCACAATTATTTATAGGTCAGGCATTGAGTCGTGTCATTACCCAATTCAAAACCATCATCATTTCCTCATCATGTTCTTGCACATCCTTCCTTCTCTCAATTTGTGTTCACCTCCTGCCATGTTTGGCAAACAATTTCAAAGATTTCATTTCATGCACATGTTGAATCATAACACTGCAGCTCATCTTCCTCCAGGAAAAGACTGGGAGCAGTCCCACGAGCAAACTATAAAAAACTACCTCCTTGTTAAGAATTCATATCCAAGACTTTCTCAGTGAATGGGAGTTTATTGACTGAATACAGGAGGATTTTGATCTAACTTAGGATAAAAAGCCTTCTAGAAAGCAGAGAAAAATACTGGATACTTCGGCATTTACAGATTCATTCCTGCATAACAAAGAAAAGCAAGTGTCAGTGGAGGGGAGGAAAAAGAAGGTGGGAAAAAAAAAAACGTTCTCAATATACAGCTTAGTTTGCCTGAAAACCCACTGCATTTGTGACACTCCCTACTGCTAGAGGAGTAAACAGTGGTGGAACCAGTTCAGTATGAAAGTTTTGTAAATCACCAGATCACCACAGATTGCTTCCAAGTCCCACAAGCAGCATTAGTCACCTTTCCTTGTGATGACAACCACACCATTCACTCCCCTAGGCATCCAGTTTTCTTCTCCCTTCCTCAGGATATGCCCTTGTCATACATCTGTGCAAAGTACTTCTCTTACTGTACCAGAAAAAAACATCTAGAGGACAGTGGGAGTGAGGTAAGCACAGCCAGTTTCACTCTGCTGCTAGCAGTAAAGTGCTATATTTAGAGCAGCAGAGACCAAAGCATGATCCTTCACTGCTATGAGGGATACTCCACAGTGAAGAGGGTTCTATGTATTTTTCCCTCCAACTTTGACCCTCCTCAGTGAGTCATAGCACAGATCACCCATGTGGTGTTGCAGAGGTCAAATATTCCAAGCCCTAGCTTTCTGAAGAGAATCCCAAGGATTTGGTAGCAGATAGTAAGTGTCATTTGGTGCATACACTTGCACAATAATTAGTTTGAGAGCAAAGGACAACTGAGAAAGAACAAATCAGCATGGTCCTCAAGTAACAGTTCGGACACAGCTCTTTATTAACTCTTTCAAAGGCTGGAACAAATAAAGGCTGGATGAAAGCCTGCTGGTTTAAGTTCAAGTTTGACATGATGGAACAGACTCTGACTGGTGAAAAAATAAACAAACAACTCAAGGAACACTGTCCATCACTGCCACATCAAGGAAGGGTATCTCTCAGTCCATCTTCACTGACATGCAACATTCAGGACCTACTCAGCACATTCCTTTTCCTGGAACACCAACAAATAGCTCTGAAAAGATAAAACTGCTTTTAACAACTAGTAACAAAAAGGCATCCACAAATCTCTTGTAAAGACCCACTTTTTAGCAACAATAGCCACTCTTAAAGGAAAAAAGTGACCACTTTTTTGCTACTTCCAGCCAGTTAACAGTTACATTCAAACCACGATGACCCACTAAAAATGCAATAGTGGTCCCCTGGACCAGGACAGTGAGGACTTATTACAGCTTAAGCTCTTCACAATGTCCCAGAAAATACCACTGAGAAGTTTGAGCTTCCAGCTGTTATCCACAAAGCTGTAATAACAAAGTGCCACCTGTCCACTCTGACAAACGGCAGGAGCTAGACTGTCAGAACACTTAAATGAACCTTAACATATGAACAATCATACTGGATCCAAATGCACTGCCCTCTGTCTGATAGGGCCTGTTACAGTGGATGGTTTAAGAAAAGAACATGAGAACATGACAAATGCAGACTCCTCTGTATACTTCTCCAGCTTCTAGATGTCAGTAGTTTAAGGACTTCCTGAGCCGGATCTTTCATCTGGCCTGCAATGTTTAACAGACCGTGATAAATCTATGCTCCACATCCCACTTTGAAACATACTTAATCTTTGACCTCCAAAATGTCCTGCAGTAGAGTTCCAAATCTCGTGTTTCACGAAACATGGGGTTTTTTTGTTTTACATGTTTCCTCAATGTCTGCTGCTTCTTACACAATGATAATTAGATAATAAACAATCACATTAATTTTCTGTATGCCATTAATTAAGAAATGTCCTCCATTTGGTTCTCAGCAGTTACTTCTTTTCTAACCTGAAAAATCTTTTCAGACAGAAGCAGTTTTATAATGCCAAACCTTCTACAGAAAAAATAAGTCACACACGAGGGAAAAACTTCCCAAGTTTTTTAAACTCCCAAGTTTTTTTTAAATTCAGACCATGACATTTAAATGTCTCGTTTTAATCCCTTCTGAAATTCTGACACAAATTCATTAAAGTTCTCCAAAACAGGACATGAAGACACGCCAGACACAGGCTTATCCTGTAAGTAATTCAAGTTCCCCTCAACTTCTTCATCATCTCACTACATTCTCCCCATAGCTAGCCTTTCAGGACCAGATCAGAGCAGAGATGTAGAACTGCAAGCAAGATGTTTAGACTGAGGTTCACACAGTACCTGTACAGAGGACTAGCAGTAATGATGGGAGGTCTTATCTGTTCTCTATTACTACCTATGGTAAATTTTGAAAACAAGAAAATGAGATCAGTTCATATCAATCACACAAGTGCCAAAGGTGGATTTACTCTCCAAACCGCAGGCCACAAGCATGCCACTTTGTAGCTGCAAGGCCACAGACATTTCAGAGGACTCCTTGTGTAACAGGAGCCAGAAACATATCAGCTTTCCAACTTATCAAGGAAGCATTTCGGGCCATTATACAGCATTGACAGGAAACACTTGGAAAGAATCTACAGTTTGGAAGTAGTTGAGATACTTCTCCTCTTCAAAGAGAGAGCAGCACTGAATAATTTTGATAAGAACTCCAAAAAACAAGGCACGGAATTTACAAGCAGCTGCAAGCAAGGCAGCCATCTGACTACCACAGGGAAGAAACCAAGATCTCACCATTCCGACATGTTTTCATCTGAGCCCTGTTTCTGATCATCAGCTTCACACTCCATCCGCTCCTTCCTTCCTCCTTTGCTGAGGAAGGGCCTGTTCTCTCCTGATTCACAAAGGCCATGACTGGATGATGTCCAAGGGGCATTTTCTTTCCAGCGTGAAAGGCGCTGTTTCTTGGCTGACTTGAACCTGCAGCCCCTCTCACAGTTCCATTCTGATACCCTGAGCTTTTGCTGGAGACTGGCAGCCACCTCTGATGTCACACGTTTGACTTTCCGTCGGCGCCTGAGAGGTCGACAAGGTGCATTCTCTGTAAAGGAGTCTGACTCATGCCACAGGTGCTGCTTGCTCCTCAGGGTGGCACTAAGAGCTGGGTGTCGTTTGACCACTGCCATGTCATCAGAGTCACTGAAATTAGCTGTCAGCACCTCACGGCAATCCTTGATAGCTTCATCCAAGCTGGACTCTGAGGCCTCACTGTAGCAGCAGGCATGCTCTGCCTGATGCGTGAAGTCTGAGCGTCGCTTACGACCCCGTCTCTTGCGGAGCTGACGCCGCTGCTGCCGTGGGCTTAGTGCCATCTCTTCCCATAGCTTATCCAGTTTATTTTGTTCTGAAGTCTGCTCTAAGGCTGAGGCCAAGTCATGCACCAGTTCATCCATTGGCAATGCCTGCGAAAAATGACAACAAACAATTAGCACCAGACAAAAACACTGCTACCAACATATCACTGGACTGCAGTATGCAATAGCCTTTGTAACATTAACCAGGTTAGACACTTACTTTAGAGTTGCCTGGGAGGACCCAATGCAGGACAACTGCCACTTCTTGGGCTAACACCCACTTCTTCTTTTTGCAAGGGTTAAATCCCTCTTCTAGGCATGGTGGCACAGAGCTTACTACTGCAGCAGGTGAGTCAAGTGCTCTGTGTCTGAAAAGGCCTTAAGGTTGCATCTTTTGTGTTGAAGCAGCATGCTCTATTACACATCCTAAGGGTATGAAAGCCTGCAACTAGTTTGCTACCTCCAGTAGGTAAGCCACAGAGAAGGATTAAGCCTGCTCGACAAACAGATTGCATCTTCCAAAAGGGAGACAAACAGCAAAGCTGACAGTGAAACAGATGGTAAAACAGGTATTTTGCAGGCCAGTATCACTTCAACAGCAAAATAACGCGCGCGGGACTCCGCGCTCCTTAGAACAGGGTGTATGAGACCGAGCCCAAACTCTTACTGCAGAAAAATCCCACCCCCCTCACCTCAGGGCTGCCACTGTGCCAATCCCAAAGTCCTGGGCAAATCCCTCACCTCACAACCTCCCCCTCCCTCTCCGTGCCTTGCAGACGTGGGATTTCTCTCCTCACCGGGCTCAGAAACACCCGCACTCCCATCCCGGTGAACCACCCGCTGCCGGAGGCCGCCTCCCTTAGTCCTCAAGGACCTGGCCGCACCGACCCCGTCCTCTGCGGAGAAGCAGCTGCTTTTGCCCGACAGCCCCCAACCCCGCCGGGAACACCTGTCCTCAGCACCCCGGCCCCACTGGCTCCCGCCAGGACCCCCAACCCCACTCACCGGCCAGCGCCCCGCTCCGCCAGCCCCTCGTCAGCGCCGCTTCCGGCCTGCCCGGGCCACTTCCTCCGCCCGCCCCGCCCGCGGGGCGGGTCCGCCGGCGGGCTGGATGGGGCAATGCTGACATCGAGCCCGCCGAGCCCTGCCGGCCGCGCCGGGCTAGCGCAGCCCTGGCCCCGCGGCCGGCCCGCCTCTGAGCCCGGGTGGCCAGTGTCCGTTGCGTCTCTGTCTGTTTGCGCTGTGGTTGGTGCCGCTGGTGGAGACATTACAGATCCCTTACCCGGTAACAGGGCAGCCCTTCCCATATACTTACCCTCTAGTTGCTCGGTTATTGTATTTTATTTTTAATAAACAATAAACTCCGTACTCGAACTCCTCCATTTCACTGCTGGCTAATTGTGTATATCCTGAATTAAACCTCTCAGTGTTACTTCCCTCTCCTTAAGCCTTGCATCTCTTTTCCAGTAATTCCATTTTACATATCACCAGCAGCCATCAGAATAAAGCTCGGTGCGACCCTGCCACCATCCAGTTTTGCTTAGCATTCATTTTTATTTCTCAATTTTCATGATGTTTCTTCGGTTGTGTGGTTTTTTTGTTGGTGGTGGGGTTTTTGGGTTTTTTTGCGGGGAGGGACGGGGTTTCGTTCTTGTTGTTTTTTTGTTTGTTTTCGGTTTGTTTTGTTCGGGGGGGATTTTTTTGGAGGGTTTTGTTCGTTGTTTTTTTTTGTTTGAGGGGGGTGGGTTTTTTTGCAACTCAGGTGGCTGCACTCACATTCAAGCCGATACTGATTCGTTTTTCAAGTAATGTTTTATGAGGCAGCATACCAAAAGTTTTGTCAAAGTCCATAGCTTGCAGCATTCTCTTCACTAATTTTGTAAATCCAATCAAGAGAAAGTAATCAGATTTGTCTCAATGTGATTTGTTCTCTATAGATGTATGCTGCTGCTTATTGCTCATAAATCTCTTATCCTTTGCATTTTTACTTTTCCCCCCTCCCCCATTTCGTTTATTCCATCGTGTTGCCAGGATCACAAGTAATTCTAAAAGGGTGATAATTGCCAACTTCCTCCCTGCTCCCTCGACCCCGCCCCGCAAAAGACTTGCAAAGCGCTTGCTTTTCCTCAGTCCTCTGGCACTCTCCCTAGTTTGTCGACATACTTAAAAAATAACCGAATCCTTGAGTATGCCATTGATTCCTACACCCCAATAGGAAAAGCTTCGTTTAGCTTTACTGAGTTTTCTACATGCTGTTTATCTAACCAGTCCTTTACGTTGGTCTGAGCTGTCATGTTAACATTTTCATTACCTTTTATTTATCTGACAAATTTCCTTGGAAAGGAAATATTAAAAGAAGAAAGAGTCATTAGGTAGATAATTTTTATCCCATTTCCAACAGCTGACTTGATTAAAGTTATTTTCTGGGCACCAATTTTCCTGTAAAATTCTGTCCTTTTGTCTATTTTAACCCTTTCTGTGGCAGTAACTCACCTTACTTGCTGGCAGTATTTTGTTTTCCTTGCCAGTTTCCTATTGCCAATACATGGGTTTTCTTTTTAGTCTCAGTTCTGAGAGCAAATCCCTCCTAAAATCTAATCCTGTTTCACCGCTGCAATCCTTTTTCATGCTTCAGGATATAAAACAGCTACAAAATGTATGGGTTAGAAAGAAACTCCCCTGATGGGAAGGTTATTTTGTAAACATCCACTTCAGAGCTTCTTACCCCTTCATTTCAAGCAATCGGTACTGGCTGCCGTTCCAGGCAGGATAACAAACCAGACAAACAATTGTGTACAAGAAATCCTGTGTTCAGATGTCCTGGGGAGATGGCAGCAGATGCCCACTCTAATTTCTCATATTTTCCCCTCATTTTCCCAACTAGTTTTCTGCTGTTTCTGTAGGTCAGCAAACTGTTCTGCAACTGGTATGAATTGTACTTCACCTGTCCATTTCTTTTTTCTCATTTTCAATACTCCAACCCAAATTTCAGCAGATGTCAGCATTTGGCCTGAGTAAAGACAACAGACTGATGCACAGGGTTGATTTTCTGGGAGAGAGATAGGGCAAAAGCAAGAGACAGGATGAAAGTGCTCTTGCAATTACAAAAGTCCCAAAAACTAAGAAGATGCAGCAGAGGAGCACTGATGTATACAGGAAAACATCAGAAAACTGGGAATAGGAGTTGAAGAAACATAATGAGACAGTTGAGGTAATCTGGTTTTGAGCAGTTTATGGTGTTTCTGTCCAGTATTACAAGGTTCTCCCTGACATGGGCCAGCAACAGTAAATTTTGAATCCTTGCCTGCATTCAACTTCATCCCATGTTCCTGGCAAATTGTTTACTCCCTGTGCACTTGTAGGTTGCCTGCATGGACAATGGGAACTGGCCCATCTCTTCAGCACTAGTTTGGCTCGTGAAATGCTCCAGGGATAAAAAATGTTCAGAACTCTTATCCCGGATGGATTGTTAGCTGTCACTAGGCTTTGTAAAGACAGGGATTTTTTTTCCTGCCCAGAGACTGTGGTCACTTGTTCTGAACTGTTGCTGGGCCTGGAGGCAGGAGAGGAGGTGTTAGTGGTGAGAGATGTTTCGGAGGCAAGCAGGAGAGGAAGGTCGGCTGGATGCTGGCTGCTCATCCGGCAGTGCCTTCGCCCAGCTCCCTCTCCGGTGAGCAGCAGGAGCCGTATGGCCCAGTAGGACAGGGAGAGCAGCAGGGTCATTGCTCTACCCCAGCAAATGCTCTGCCTGGTCCCATGGCACTTCTCAGCAAAACCTTCCAGGGGTTAAAAGGAAAAAGACAGACAGAAAGGGGACAAGAGACAAAGGGAGGAATAAAGTCAAAAAATGTGCCGTGAAGCTTCTTGCAGCAAAATGCGGAGAAAGTCATTTCCAACTTCTTTCATCTCAGAGATGAAGCCACTAAATAAAAGGGCAGCGCAGAACACAAGGGCTTTTAATCTGTCTCATCTCCTTCATAATAACTGCAAATTTTCCCTGGGCTCCTGGGAGTGAGCCTCTTTCCTCTGTCTTTGCCTTATCTCCCCCCTCCATATTTCACAGCCGGCTCGGCTCCCCTCACTCGGCTGCCCCCGGCCTAGTCTCCGAAAGGCCTGTGGGAGCCGCCAGCTCCCAGGGCCTCATTGTTCCCGGCTTGGGAGGAAGCTCAGGGAGGGAATTGAAGGCAAGTCAAAGGGAAACGGCATCATCGCTGCTTCATTAATGGGAACCTTTCAGCAGAAAACATATCAGAGCGAGGTCTTTTCAGAGGCAGTAATTAGCAATTTGGAGCCTTCCCCCCTCAGGAGATGCAGCTGCGATCTAACAAGTGGGAGCAGCGCTCGCCTCCTTTTACGCTTCGTATTTATTGTTTTTCATTTTCTCCATCTTCCTCCCATTGTCCAGCCTCCTCCTCATGGCCAGATAAGGGCCCTTATTAATCACTCCCTTTTAATTCTTCATTAATGATAATAACTTTCTCTGGTGTGCAAAGAGGAGTTAATCTTTCCTGGGTATTGAGAAAGGACAGGGCTGAAAGGGAGGGAGGGAGAAGTGCACGGTGGACAAAGCTGTACTGCCATGCTTCCCTCCTGCCCCACCACCCGGAAGGAGTTTCTGAAGACTTTGGCTGCCAAGTTGTGAGTTGCCCATTGGAAAGTCTTGGGCTCTTAGTTTAGTCAAGCTGTGTGGGTGTAGTGGAATGTACCTTGTCTCAGACATCCAGCCCTTACCAGAAACAAGTATATGTGGGCCAGAGGGAGAGACCTTCTCTGCGTGTCTTTGCCAAACACTCACCAGTGTCTTGATGTGACTAACTGGCTGTGTCTACTTGTCTTGTAAGAATGCTCCCTTGGACACCTTCAAAGCCCAGTTTCCCAACACCCAACACTGTCCAAGCTTAAACAGCACCTGAATGTGGACAGAAATGGCATCTGGGAGGCTCTGCAGATGAAAAGGCCCTCCCTGGTTCCTCTTCCTGGCAGCTGGTACAGTTTGCCTTGGATTGCGCCCTGCCTTGGATTGCTCCTGTCTGGAGGTGCCAGTTCACATCTGTGGGCATCTGTGTGAGATGACTGACAGCAGGCGGGCTCAGAATGGACAGTCCAGTGACAAAAGCTGGGTGAAATTGGCAGGGAGGGGAGGAGATTCTCATGGAGGCTCTGGCTGTGTGTGTGAGGCAACAACCAGTGAATATCAGCCCCAAGAACACAGAGAGGACAGTACCACAATCCAAACATGCTTACAGAGCTCAGGCTTCTTTTCCTGGTGTTTTGTACCACTGGCTTTGTGGGAAACCCTGTTAGTAAAGGCCATGCAACTGATCTAGTGGTAGCTTTAGCGGTGGATCTAGTGGTAGCCCTTGCTGAGTAACTGGGCATACCACTATCAATTAAGAATATTTTACTATTAACAAATATGAGGAAAAAAGGGAGGAATGCCACTGTCACCAGGATAAGTGGCTTCACAACCTCACTGAGAATTGTCAGGTTGGCAGCAGTGAGAGATGCTGAGGGAAGGGAACAAACAACATGCGGAGAACCCAAGAACTTCAATGCAGGAGCTCAAGTTAATCAGTCAATTGCAGAGACAGCTCTGTGTCCTTCCCTTACACAGTGGGTCCCATCCTAGCTTTACATTCTGGTGTCATTCCATGGGTGTTGCCAAAGAAGCCAGTAACAGTTCAAATTAGTAAATCCCATGGCCCTGGAAGAATGAGTCACCACATGCTCCTTTGACAGACATTACCCCAACACCACCAGTATCGATGGTGTGCTAATCTGAGGCAGTTGTCTGGCAGTGCTGGGAGTGGGTGGAGAAACCAAACTGCCAGGGGAGTCAGGGCAGGAGCGGAGAGAGACAGGAAAAAAAAAATGAAATTTGGTGTTTTCACTTCTTTGGTGTCATTTGCAGGGCAGATATCCTGTCTGCATTCTTTTACAGACCATGGCAGTAAGTACTTTTTTCTCTACAGTCAAAGCTCCTTTCTTGGCTCAACATCAGGACTCTTGCCAAAAGCTGTGGGACAGAGCAGGTCTGTTTATTTCTGGTTACTGTTTTACAAGCATCAGCTGGTGTTTGCCTAATATGCTCTGGTTCTCAGCTGTGTTTGAGGGTGCAGTGAAACTCAGGCCTACATTTATGTTCCTCTGAGAGCAATCTCCTGCTATTGTTTGCATCTTTGGTATTCATTTAATATGGACTTTGAGGATTCCTTATAGTCCCAATAATTAGGGATAACATTTATTTCAACATTCTGTGACAGACCTGTGCTTAATTTCCAGTGTCCCTCATACACCATGGGGAGATGTCTGAAAGAACTTTCAGGCTATGAACTTGAAGTAATACCGAAAGTGGGGCTGGCCTATCTGTAAATGTTGTATTTTAATCTCACAGTGGGTCAAGCTACTCCTATTAAATGTGGGCTGGATTTTAGGTTTTATTGTTTTCCCACAGCACCTCTACATGGGGCCAAAAGACCTCACTTGCACACAGCAAATGAAAGAGGTTTTCAGGCTTAACAGCAACAAATTGATGTTGTATTTTAAAACATGAATCTTTTCTTTAGACTCACTGAATCAGAAATTCTCTGGTCTAACACTGCTCCCCTGTACTGTCAGGCCAGCAGGGTCTACCAAATCATCTCCTCCACCCGTACTGCCCCACCAGATGCTCTGCGCCTTCCGGGACTGGTGCCTGCCTTCACACATCTGGCAGTGGATGGACAAAGTCTGCATGGTAGAGACTGAGTGAGTTGAAGTGAGGGGAGCCAGAAGGTTTGTGAAACCTGGTAGGTATGAACCCTCCTGCCAGTATTGTGTGCTGAGTACTGAGTAGCAATGGAGATCCTACCTCAGTGAGGATTCACAGGGACTCCAACACCGCTAGCAGTCAGCTGAGCAATTGACCATGTGTGGGATACATGGCTGAGACTTGTGACAAGGTGCCACTCCTGCTGATATGGCCAAGTCAAACTCTTGATTGCTGTGAAGAACACACTAAATATAGGTGTGAGGCAACATAATACAAACATGATTATTACTGAGACAGGCAAGAGACAAGATGTCACATATGCAGAGTTCCTCCAGAAAGACATTTTAAAAATTAAATTGGCTTTACTTGGATTCTTCCACGGAAAAGACATTTAAATACAGCGAGAAGAATGTTAATGCTGTAACTTGGGAGCAGGAACAAAATAAAGAGATGAACAGAGGGCAAGCGAAGCAGGAATTAAAGAACCACTAAATGAATTACAGGATGGTACCAGTGATGCTGGTGAGGGCTGGAACATTGTGGATGTTAATGACGTTGGGCAGGAACTGAGTGGTAGCTTGCCCTCAGCAAGAACAAGCGGTCTTTCAAAATCTATAGGCCTCAAAGCAAGCCAGCACAGCCAAGTGTAGGGATCACCCACAAGGACAGGTGAAGCCTCGAGGAGGCTGGAATTATGTCTTTTGCCGTTATAATGATTGCAGGTTTTGCTTCCTGAAAGTCCTCTACAGACTCTCTTGTTCATCTTCCACTGTCCCTGCATCTTGTGATTATCTGCCTGTTTGTTGCAGTGAGATCAACTAGTGCAAAGAAGAAGAGCAGCAGATCTTATATAGAGCTGCAGGGCATGCCACAAGTCTACATAAAGTGGGCAGGCAGGGGTTGCCAGAAGGCCTTTCCTTATTTGAAGGGGAGGTGAAAGTGCTCTGGGTATGTGAACTGGGCTGGGTGTTTCGGCCAGGAGCACACTTGTTGACTGGCATCTGTAGGTTAGGGTGGCCAAGATGGCTTATTTTTAAACATGGAGCTATTATACATATGGGATCCATAAATGTGTAGCTTTAGAAAGCAACCAAGAGGACAGCATTTTCTGAATCACATGCAACAGCAACCAGATCCCTGCCTCAGGCTGCACTTAAGCTCTCCCTGCCCTCCAGACCAACCTACAGCTATGGCTCTCCTCCCTTATCTCCAAGTACTTGCTCCTTCCTCCTAACACTGCTTTCTTTCAGCACAGTGTATTTGCTGACTCCTTGCCTCTTGTTGCTCAAGACCCAAGTAGAACTGCTGCAAGCCCTGCCCCTTGAGCAGATCCTGCTCGCTGCCTTTCCCGGCTTTTGCCTGCTGGGTGCTGTGGCTTTCCACAGCCATTCCCAGCACGGGACCCAGGCACACCCTCCTGCTACCTCATGCTGTGGCTAGAGGAGCCTTTGGTGCTGACATTGCCTCCCTTTTGAAGGGTTGAGAGCACTTTGTGGTAAGGAACAAGGCAGCAGCATGGATCTGTGGGGAGGGGGAGGGGAGCAGTTCTGACAGTCCCCTTCGAATTATAAACATATCCTCTTTAAATACATTTCTAAGGATAACATTTGTATTACTGCGTCCTGTGGCTGCTGATAGGGCCCTGCTTATCGCCTCGGTCTCTCCTCCTTTCTCTGGGCTCTGCTGGGAAAGGTCCCTATCTGGAGCCGAGCTGGCAATCCTCCGCCAAGCAATTGTTTCAGTCCAGGGGAAAAATTAATTTCTGCCTATCGTTAATTGAGAGAATTGTGTAGAGAGCTGGAAGGGGGGCTGGCGGGGGTAGTGGGGGATGGAGTGGGGAAGAGAGAGATCGTGTTATTAACAGTGTCCCTTTCATAACCAAATACCCTGATTTCCATCAGTGAGATGAGAGGCTCATTACAGCAAGAAGGTGATTAGAGAACTTGGAGGAGCTATCAGGCTGAGCAGGAGAGTGGCAGGGAATTCGGGAGGGACTCCCAGCAGAAGGGCAGCGGCACCAGCCAACCATCCCCTCTCACCCTCATTGCCATCTCCTCCACCCCGCTTCCCCATGTCAGTCCCAGTGACCCCCTACCCACATCTGAGGAAAAAGCAATTAAGAAGTTCCGATGATCATCAGTTTTAGTGGCTGGAGAGATGCTTTATGTGGTGGCAGAGCCTGCACACTCATAAACAAAAGCCTACTGGAGCTGGCCCTTCCCTGATGGCCAAAGAAGAAGATGCACAAGTGTTGGCCTCCCTCACAGCTACACGAGGAGGTCATGCATGGCTATTCAGAGTGTCTCTCATTAGCTGATCCCTCAACAAGTGGCCTAGGACCCCTGACTGACTCACTTACAGAAACGATGTACAAGTGCAGGAAAACTACCTCAGACTGTACTTTGATTCAGCTTTTGCACCATTCTTTCCATGTGTGTCTCCTGAGATATTTCGCCTATTTTAGAGGTATCACTGCTGTGACACAGCCCACCAGCCCCCAAGCCATCTCATGTACCGTGTTTATGTCTTCATGAATTTGCTGTCCTTCAGCTCACAATCACTCTCCTGACAAATAGCTACAGAATCCCCTTGATTCCTGACATTGCTAGAAATAACTTTCCCCATCTTTGTGAAGGTAAGCAGCCTTGAAAATTCATCCTGCTCACACAAACTCTAGGGGATGGGACTAGGATAAAATGTTGAACTCCCACCTAGCATGTGAATGATTCTATGAAAAAAAATCCCATCACTTTAATTTTCATTCTCTTTTTAATATAAACATTTGGCATCCCAGACAAATTTGGAGTGGACAGGAAGATAATATTCTACTAAATTAGAGTAATATAACGTATTAGTCCCATAGTTAATATTAGTTAATGCTTTAATGATTATGATTTTTTTGTTGTTGTTAGTCTATTGCCAATGATGTACTTAAGACTGTCAAAAATCCTGGTTTGAGATGAGAAAGGGTTTTTTGGCAAGGTCCATATTGAAGAGAAAAGCTGCAGCAGAGAAGTCAAAGTGTTGACTGAGCACCAGCAGATTGAAAAAAATTATGGGGTCTGAACTCTCCTCTTCCTTTGACAAAAGCCTTTCCTCTAGGCTCAAGATGAAGGGCAGATTGTCCCACTACAGGCTCAGAAAACTCAGTTCAGGAAGATACTCACAATAAATTGATGTGAAAACAGAAATATTTCTCATCTAGATCATGCAGGAGACTGTGAAGGCTGACAGAAGTGCTCACTTTCACAGTGTATGGAGTTCTGCTTACAGTAGCACAGACAATCTCTCCCAACTCCCAAACCAGGCAGATCTCCTACCCCTTCTTAGCCTAATCCCATCTACCCGTGACCATGTGTTGAGCTTAAGTAATCTCCAGCTCTTCAGGGAGATCCAGAGAGAAGCAGACCCTCCACACAAGGCAAGGCCTCCCATTTAGCACCAAGTTTCACTGCTGACAAATAGAGGACATGTCCAGGAATATATGGTCTCCTGTAAAGCTAGCTGGAGGGCACAGTGGTCACCAAGATCCATTCAATCCTTCATTCACTTATTCCCATGAGAAAATTATTGGCAAAGAGCAGGGCCATAATAGACAGTTAAGAGTAGGTCCAGAACCAGAGTTAGAAATCTTTGAAGCCAGAATGATTTGTGAAAGTCTGTATATTTAGCCTTTTCTCTAACAAAGTATCCATTTCTTGCTGTTTTCTTGTGCAAATCACCAGCAAAATGAAAATGGAAAACAATGTTTGCAATAAATATCTTGTATGTTGA
Organism: Neopelma chrysocephalum; assembly: GCF_003984885.1. Classification (NCBI taxonomy): domain Eukaryota; kingdom Metazoa; phylum Chordata; class Aves; order Passeriformes; family Pipridae; genus Neopelma; species Neopelma chrysocephalum. Next base: position 34,279,485 of record NW_020897693.1, on the reverse strand, counting down.
AATTTGGGGCATGCCATCTTCTCATGCCATCTTCTTCTAAAGATGCTAAAGGCTTAGCCTTGAATTTCTAGTATCACCAGTCAGCTAATTAATACAGAATCTTCCTCTTGATTAATAGGTAGCTCTGGTTTAATAAAATTGTTAATAAGGCCAGCATAGGCTTCATGACAGCCCCTCAGCTAATCTGACCTCTGGCTAGAGAGGTTCTGGAGACAAACTACAATAGCACAATAGCCAGTCTGACCCAGGGACTAAGCACTCAATCCTGGGCAGTTGAACACAAATGCCCTCTCTCCAAGCCTTAAACAGCTGAGACTCCACTGAGACTGCTGTAAACTGGTAGCCTTCAGCTTTGGATAGCTGGTCTGAGCTACTGTTTTGCACTCACATAGCCCAGATTGCCTTCAAGTGGGGAAGTCTAGGCCTTGCATCTCAAACCAAAAATGATCAGGCATTTGCAAACGCCTCTGCTACTAGCTATTTTCTTCCTTAGACAGTATTCTGCCACCATCTTTGTAAGGTTTCAGCAATTAGGTCTGAGGAAGAACTTGTACAGCTGCTTCTCATCCTCTTTCTTTCACTCTCTCTCTGCAGCCCATCAGAAAATAGAAAAGGGGAGAGATGGCATGGTCAACCTCCAGCTCAACACATCCCAGGCTGTGCAGTGTCAACTTAATGACTGGAGTCAGTTTTAAAGAAGAGAGCGTAACTGAACCCCACCAAAGCATTTGGAAATATTTCAGCAAGTAAGAAAGCTCCCTCACACACACAGAGCCAGTCTCTGAAACCCTTCCTGGTGCTCACACTCCTTGGGCACTGCTGGGTGATGTAGAGGCCACAACAGTGGTTAGGTGCAGCCCTTGAAGAGAATGTGATGAGGATGATAGTGCTGAAAATGTGTTCATAGGGCAACTCTGTGCTCTCATGATCTCTGGTATCCCAGGAAATCCCAGAGCAGGGCAAGGTGTGATAGACTCTATTCTGGCATAGAGAACATGTACTTTCCAGCATATTTTCTCCAGTTTGGCCCAGACAAAGAAGTAAGATTAGCCAAACTCATGGAGCGAAAGAGAGTGTGACACCTATACAAAGAGGAACAGGCAAATAAGCAGAGAATATGAGAGAATTTCAGGAAGAGTTTGAAAAACAGAAATGTGACTACAAAGAGAGGAGAGTAAGGGTGAATTAGACAGAGAGAGATGGAGACGTGGACTGTGTTTTGAGAAAAGAGCATAGGGGGAGAAAGGAGGGGGCAAAGTCCGAGGCTCTCAGTGAGTTCAGAACAATCTCTATTCTCCACAGCACTTTCTGTTTAAAAAAATAAAAAAGGAATGATGGAGAAGGGGAGAGAGTCAGACAAGTTTAATGATGTGTGTTCAAAGCTCAGATTGGAAAAATGACAGAGAAAAGCAGCCTGTTTCGTCTCTAATAAATTGTTCTTTGCTGTAAGAGACGCCTGTCGCAGCATTAATACAGGGCCCTAATACACGGGTCAGGGTTAAGTAATTTTCTCCGGCAACTTAAGCGAATAATGAAGCTGGCAGCGGCTAGTGGCGCAGTGGGAGAGATGGCCCGGGCCACCGGCACTTTGTCTTCATTTATTATGCCAGCTCTCATGATTTGGGTACTGGCTGCAGCGACGGGAAGCCTCAGCCGAGGAGATATCGCTTCATTTCGGGAAGGTAATGAAAGCTGGGATGGGGGGAGGATAAACCAATTTGCTGGCTGACATAGGAAGGAGTGATTTGCAGACCTGGGTAAGGGAGGGGGGCTACTAAGCAAGAGGAAGCACAAGGCTAAACCAAGGGGGTGCTCAAGGCCCTTCCTTAGATAATGGCACCATGTGTTTGTGGGGAGGGCAATGGAGCAGGACCAAGCAGGAGAGGATGGTGTGGCTGTAGTGTGGCAAATGTCAGGACTTGACGGTGCGGCGAGTAGGGAAGAGCCACCAGGAAGAGCAGTGGGGGCAGCAGAGGCTGATGGAGGAGGAAGGAGCAGGAGTAGGTCCAAAGGCTGGTGGAAGTGGTTGGTGAAGTAAAGAAGTACATGTAATGGTGGGATGATGGAGGACAAGCAGAGAGCAGCCATGTGGTGGGGAGGCAGAAGCAAGAAGCAGGGTGAAAGGCAGAGCAAGGGATGTTGTCTTGGCACTGTGGGGAAGATAGACTGTCACAAGGAACTTGCCAAAGCATAGATACTCAGGAACTGAAGTACTGGAGCTCACTGAAGTTTCTCCCTGCTGAGCCCATCAGTCTTCTACTGTGGAAAAATGCAAATGAAGTAAAAGGCAGTCCTGCAGGCACATCCTTTCCAAGAAGAGGGAACTTCTGCCTCCTGCTCTTCAATCCCACCACATGGGCACAGGATACCCATCTCCAAGTGTACTTCCCCAAAGCAGATTAGCAGTGATCAATTTTGTGGCTTAATTCCCAAAACCCATCACTCTGACCAGCCTGGGCATACTATTTGCATGCTCACAGTCCCCTTTGATTACCCCTGCACTGCTGTCCTCTCTTCTCAGCCTGAGAGGATATATGCCTAGAAGTAGGATGGCATCTTAGTCTCTGCTTTAAAATACCTACATCACTCAGAGCACACCCCTACCTCCTTCAGTATCCATGCTTTCCATTCTCAAAACATTGAAGGGAAAGGAGGCAACAGAGCCCTGGCTGAGTCAAGTCTGGAACTCTTACATTTTCCTTTCCTTCCCTCCCCCTCTTCTCGATGTGGGTTAAGGATTTCCAATAAAGACCAAGTGTTGGAGGCTTAACACTGCAGTCTCTGGAGAAGCAGGCCAATTTCACACTAATCTTCCCCATGAAGGGAGAGAGCATCGGAAGCAAGAATTACATCAAAGAGAAGTTAATGCTGAGAAGCAGACGACAAAAAGGAGCTGCTTTCAGTTTCAAATGAATACACACAGCTGGATTAAGAGATCAGGCAGCTCAAAGCCTGTATCACAAGCTTTGGTACCCAGGATTTAGCCAGCAGGGAAGAGTTCTGATCTGGGTGCTCTTTTGAAAGGAGAAGAGAGTCTTTATGGAGCACTGCAGGTATTTGAGAAGAGCTGGGTAGAAGACACAGAGGCTGATCTCTTGTTCTGGCCTCCACTGACCTCTTCTAATAAATATCATGACAGACTCAGATAATGAGATAGGTTTGCACAGCCTACATAGCTCCTGAAGCCTTTTGATTAGCAAACAGTTACCCCATCATCTCCCCCTGCCCTGCACAGCCCTTCCTCTCACTTTGGTCTGGGGCATTGCAGTTGCATGGGGAGTAACCCTCCAGGCGCCGAAAAGCCCGCAGTCCTTTCCCCCATAGCAGGAGGCGTGTTCAGCTTCAAATTCAACTCGCAAAGTCAGCTGAGCTGCTGTAATATAAAACACACCCTCCAGAGGACAGGAGAGCAGAGGGTGATTGCAGTAATGTGTCTGTTGTCCCATTTTAAGTGGTGCCAAAGTAAGTCCCAGCGTGCTCCCCCTCGCTAGGAGTCTGACAGGTGTAAATCCTGCGATGAATGAAGGCACAGAGCCCTACAAAGCTGGTGTCTCTCCACGCATCTCCGCTCTGATTGACTTGTCGGCTCTCTAAGGCTGACTCTATCAGCTCCTTGCTGCCTCCAATTCCAGGCGTGATTTAGTTTGAAGATGAGAGGTGACAGTTAACATTGGTACTCGTCAGTGTAGATCAGACACAGTCACGCTGTCTTCTCCTAGCTCACTCCCTCAGCTCCTCCCCCATGCTCCCCACCCCTCTAGTGTCTCCCACTCCTATCTGTTGCTCTTATTCTCCCTGACTATCCTCATCCAGTCCCTCTGTTTATCACCATATCCTTTTGCTTCCCATCACCATTGCCAGAGCTCAACATCAGTAAATTTTCCCTTCCACTTGTCTTTTCTATTCCAGAATAAGAGACTCCTAATGCCTTCTTCAAGGAAACATCTTTTGTGCAAAGACTAGGAACAGCTGTTTTGGCTTGTCCTTTCCAGTCCCCTGTAAAGCTAAGTGAGGAATATTTAGCAAATACTCTATCTGACAAATTTAACTTATTTCTCCACTGATGGGTTGTTTGTTCGAGTTGAATTCTCTCAAGTGTATTTGCTGTTTGAAATTCACCAAATGTTTTTGAGGCATGAATCTGGGCTTGAAGACAAAAGAAAAAAGGATTTTACACTTGGCGTGTGAGATTACATCTTACTTGTTTGGTGTGGAAGAGCTATTTGTAGTCCATATGCTGTAATATACTAGATCAGCCCTACAACCCAGGTTTTCAACACAAATACTCAGATTTTCCATCTGGAACTCCTCCTCGATTTAAAATTTCCGGTTCATCAAACATTTCCTGCCAATGTCACTACCTGTAATCCTTTTAGAAAAGGAACACAAGGGAAAGGAATCCTACTTTCCATTACAGTTAATAGTTGCAAAAGATCTTGGATGTATTTACACAGCTCTTTTTAACCCAAGTAGCTTTCTACTCTGTGTCACTCATGGTCTCTCATTTCCCAATTCCATTTGGTTTCAGTCCCTAGTACTTTAAAGTGACAAGATTTCTTTAAGCCACACTAAAAAAGGCAACTGTTCCAGCATTAGCAAATAGAAGGTGACTCAGTGGACAATACACTGGTTAGGTTAGTCCTTTTCAGTTCCCAATTCCCACCCTTCTAATTTTCAATAACATCTGAGATAATTTCCAGTAAGGTATATTTTCCTCTTTTCCAGAGGATGGTCACCCATCAACACGGGCTTTACTGTAGCAGAAACTTTGCTCATAAATTTACAGGTTACTTAAGCTGGAAGCAATTGAATGGACATTTTAGGATGGGCAGAGGATACAAAATGACCTTGACAAATTGAAGAAAATGTCTGGAAGTGTCCTAGTTAGAACAGCTGGGACCAGTTCATCACTGTATGGGTGTAACCCAAAACTGTGTATTCTATAGCCTTCCATGCCATTTCCCAGAAACTGGTATCAATAGACTATTTACACCTTCTGCCCAGAGCAGCCTGACTCCTCAGGCTATAAACTAGGTGTTAAGAGGCCTGCGAGATAAGAGGGTGCCTCCCTGTCCTCACACTCTTTTGTGGAACTCCCCGCCCTGAGGGAAGTACTAAGCATTCCTGCCTGAACTGGAGAATATATAATCTTGGAGTCTTGGAACTTTTGGAACCACTCGTGGGATCCAGAGGAAGACTGCAGACCACCACTCTTCAACCAGACTGCAGATCACCGCTCTCAACCAGACTCCAGACCACGACTCTCAACCAGACTGAGACCACCACTCTCAACTGGACTGCAACCATCACTCTCGACCGGACTGCAATCACCACCCTTGACCAGACTGCAACAGCACTCTCACCAGCAGGTTTTCCCCTCTCCTTTTACTTTGGACTCAGGGGGCCCAAAGAACACCACTCTGTTCATGCCCCAGGGTGCTGGGTTATGCATTTGGGTTTTGTGGGTTAAAACCAATTGTTTGTCTGTATAATCGTACTTATTGTATTATTTTATTAAATTGTTATTCTGATTTATAATCTCTCTTTTGAGTTGAGTTCATTTCCCCTGCTGGTTTACCTTTAAACCAGCACAGGAAGAAAGGAAGCAGGGCCACCCCAGCACTACACTTAGCCATCAGGTAGGAATAACACAAACAAATGCAACTCTACAACTTAACAGTTAGTGAGAGACTTGCAGAGCCACATTGCCTCAGCTCAGAACATACCACAAGCATGGTGCACTTGGAAGTGACAAAAGAGATGGGCTAAAGCTCCCTTAGCATGTTCCCTCCAGTACATCTGAGCCTGAGTATTCAGCTTCACAATCATAGGTCTGGAGAAGAACCAGGTAGGTAGCAGCACTACAGAAATACATACATGGTGAAACTGGTTCACAAGTTGAAGACCAATCCATACGCCAAGCTGTTGTGAAAAGGCAAACAAGGTACTGGGCTGTACAAACAAGAGAACAGCCTGTAAGGCACAAGAACTAATCCTCGTCCTCTTCTTAGTGTTAATAAGGTCTGTGGTGGACTTTTGGCTCTTGTTCCTCACTGGACACTGAGGTTCAAGAAGAAAAGCAGACAAGCCGGAAGGCCACAGGAAGTTAAGCAAGAATGATCAGAGATCTAGAAAACCTAGCCTGCATGGAAAAGGCTGCAACCAGGTTTGTTTAGTCTAGAGAAAAAGAAGACTGGAAGAGATGATGGCAATCTTCAAATTCATAGCAGGCTGCTTTGAAGAGGCAAGGTCTTTGGAAAGTAGGAGAAATTGTAGCCTTAAACTGTATTAATGGAGATTTAGAAAGTTCAAAGAACTTTTTAGCTGTATATGTAGTGAAGTCTAGAAATCATCATGGCTAGGCTTCGCAAACGAAGATTTGGGAAAGTCCAGAAATAATTTGTTTAGAAAGACCTAGTTAGGTAAGCATGTGGAAGGAATCATATATTTTGGCTGGATTAGGTGAATTTTCAGCATTCCTTCCTTCTGTATTTTCTCTGAATCTGCAAACATTTTGACAACACTCTGCTAATGTGACAGAGGCTAGCCATAATCATAGTCCCTTACAGAAATAAATGCCTAGCTGCAATCCTATAGTGCAGCCACACTAGCTTATGAATGATAATAACACAAGGCACTAACTAAGTCCTGTCTATGCCTCCCAGCATGGCTTTAACAGCCACTATACATGTACCATGATATTGCTGAGAATCTGAAGGAATGTGTCCTTTCCTCTGCATGAAAGGCAAAGATGCATAATTTGGAGACTGGAGATTACCTGCTGCAGATATTGCTGAGTTTTGTGATTCTTTCTAAATTTAGGAAATTTAATGAAACATTAAGTTCTGAGGTTCAATGAGGTGTGACAGTAGTTCTGTCGAGAGCTGGCGAGAAAGACAATGTTTAGAATACACTTATCTTTAATTCAGACTGCATGAATAATATTTACTATAGATTATTCAGTGATATTTTTTCTCTAAACATAAATTATTCCTGGCCTATGGAACTTCACCAAGAAGTCCCATCTCTGCCTCTGAGAGGCAAATGGAGCAACTCTGATGTACCTATTCACCCCCAAGCATGAAGAGCTGTCATTCCCTGTACTGTCAAAAACCACTAGTCAAAAGCTCAAAGTGGCACTAGGTACAGCTGTCCACATCACTGTCCTCCAACTACAGAAGTTTAGGGGAAGACCTTAGTGATGGGGCACATCTGCCTGTTTCATGAATCTCCCTGTGACGCACTGATGACAGCCACTGTTAGAGGATGGATATTGACCACTTGCCTACTCTACAGGGGCATTCCTGCATCTCTCGATTCTGAGGGCATGACAGCGCAGTACTGTATATTCTTTACCACCTTCCCATGCATAGTCAAAGATCCTAATGCTAAACTTTGGGCTTGTCTATAGTGAGAGATGCCCATGCTATTCTGTGGCTCACCAAGACAGTTTGAGTCACTGAAGACATGGGAACTGAAAATACTTCCATGTATACTCTCAAAGGTTGGGAGCTCTCAGTCCTAGCCTAGGGAATACCCTAATGAAGTGGTTCCCAGTTACAAGGTGACCAAACTAGAAATTCAAGTTTAAGCAATAGAACCTTAGGAAGGCACAAACAGAATCCATGGGAAAACTCTAATACCCTGGAATTATCTAAGTCAGACTAGAGACAGAAACAGTGAACTCTCTTCTCACTTCTTATCCCAAAGCTCAGCAGCGCTCAGCAGCCTGACTCAGGACTATGCTCACTGCTAAGACAATTCTCAACATCATCTTAGCCTCTCCAGCCCCTATCTGCCAGATAGCATTCTTAATCTTGCCATTGTCAGTATCTAAATTATTTCTGTCATTTATATGCCTATATGATAGCTGTTCTCCTGTTCCATCCAAAGTCTTCCTCTCCAGGACGGAGATATGTAACTCTCAGTCTGTCTTCATCTACTTTTTCCTCATTATTTGCTCTGCTGAAGATCCCATCTCTACCTCGGGGCTCAAAGGGGACATTCAAGGATATAGCCTGCATCTGGGAGACTTTTTACCCAGGCAGCCCCATCTTGTCCACAAGACTCCAGATAGGGGAGTTGCAGAAGGGAATGGGCAGAGTCAGCACAGGACACTGGGTTACTGAGCCTGCCAGTTTCTCCATCAAATGACCCCCAGCAGAGCACACACACATATGATTTTTGAATGTCCAAAGGCACTCTGGTTGGTGTTGTGTTGTCAGTGTTGGGATGCAGCCGCAGAGGGAACTTAAAACATTTTTAAGTGGCCAAAAGCCTCTCCAGACAGAGGGCTGCTTCCTGATCCTGGCAGTTTTCTTTCTTTCTGCAGGCTACAAGTCCAGTTTGCGGAACAGCCTCAGCTTTACACTTTCTAGTTTCTCTCAAAAACAGAAAAAAACCCTGCCTCCCATAACCTCTCTTGCCTTGTGTCCATCCACTCCCCCTCCCTGCTCCAGCACCTCCCTCCCCACCTCCAGGCTGGGTGACGATCCATGAAAGCCCCCAGCAGTATGTCACAGGAGTGATAATTACATACCTCCGCTCGCATCATGCTGCCTGCTGCTGACCTCTCACCCCTCCTCTCTTTTAATCACCCCCTGGCATCAGTCACTCTGACAGGGCAGCGGCACGAGACACGTGACCTGTCAGCCCAGGGACATGACTTATAGGGCCCGGCTGGTGGACAAAGGGAAGGGAGATAGGCAGCATAAATCTCCAGTACGAATAAAAGAGAGTGATGGGGCACTCTGCTGGGGCCTGCATTAGCAGATTCTCGGCCTCTTGTTATTCAGCCCAGAGTTATGGTGATGAGGCAGTGGCTGAGAGTGACACGCGCTGGTCCCAATCAACCTTGCGAAACCTGCCAAGACCTAGAGCAGCCTTAATGTCACACGTAGCTGGAGAGCCTCAACAAGGTGGGCTAGGGCCAGGGGAGCAGCCAGAGCTGTCCCCAGCCACCAGAGGCATCTGACCAGCGAAAGCTTCCACGGTCAGCAAGGCACTAAGTCAAACAGAACAAGAATCCCTCTCCATCTCTACCAAGCATGGCTGCAGCAGGATTTGAACATCAGAGCACCCACCACTGGCTCAGGACACAGGCTTCTCCCTAACTGGCACATTCTCTCAAACTTACCACCAGGCCTCTGCTCACCAGCAGACTCCCCTGACACATATCTCCTTTTCACCTACTCCCTTGCACTCACCTGTTGCTTGGTAGGATGAAATCACTGGTACATCAGTCAGCTGCTCCCATTAGAGGACATCTGGAGTTTCCACCAAGGAACAGTCCTCCATCGCACCTCTGCTGTGAAAGAATTGCTCCTCATTGGACTGCAGAAACCTTTTACTTTTATAGAGGGCAAAAGGAGTGTGTTGCACTAACACCTGCTATGATGGGTATGGTAGTGGACAAAGGGCACCAGAAAGATCCATCTGGATCATCAAGTCCATTCTATGACAGTCACTACACAGGGTGTCTGCAGGTCATCTTGTTCCCCTCATCCATATATTTCTCAGGAGGGAGAGTGGCAAAGAAGAGCTGATGTCCCCAGTAGTGCTGTAACTCCCCTAGTACTTCATCTTCAGAGAAGAGAAGTCAGGAACTTTAACCCAGAAGGAGTAGAAAGGAGAAGGAAGCTCAGAGAGAAGAACTGTGGGCTTTTGAATATACTGGAGGAGAAATTAGGGAGAGGGCAACACCTGGGAGGAAGACAGGGAAATTTTAAGAATATTTTCTTTCATTTGTTTGAAAACTGAAAGTAGTATCTGAAACTGTAGCTCTTCAGCTGAAAGCCAACAACTTTGATGGCTTTCCCTTGTGCATCAGGGAATAAAGTAATGAAGTCCCTTTCCAGGTGTGAGGGTAGTTGTTCCTGACTGAACACAAGAAAGGTGAATCCTAGTAACCAGGAGGGATTTGGCTCCATAAACATCTATATCTGGGAACCACCATGTCTCAGGTGCTCAGAAATGTGAAAGTACTGGGGGTAGAGCGGGAAGGCACTGTGCAGACCTTTTACACTGGTGCTGTGTTCCCATCCTGTCCTGCACCGACAGTGGCTCCTCTAGACTTCAGGTCTCATTTGCACAGTGAAACATCAACAAAGCCAGCTCCTAATGTTGGCTGTTCACGCTGTGCGTAAGCATCACCTCTTGACTATGTCCTGCTACACTTTCCTGAGACCTACAAACTCACAGCACTGTGGCAGGGTATCTTCTCATTTATAAGACATGCCATTTGCTAAAATGAGAGGTGTGCCTAGACAGTGATGGGTGAAGGTCGGCTTATGCCTTTCCCTGAGCAAGGCCTGCTCTTGTACACCAAGATGTCCCTGCACATGTCCAAGAAGGACAGGGTTGTACAAGCCATACTGCTCAGTGCTGCTGCCACCACTAAATGAGAGGGAGAAGTGCTGAGACCTGCTCTTGGACCAAGCAGCCACACCAGCATCCTATGCATATCCTGTACCCTCCTCCTCCAGCAAGTGCCCACTGTTGCTACCCTCCTCAGGTTGCCCACCTCTGCCTGAAGCCCCCAGCCCCTGCACAACAGGAGGCAGAGATGGTTGCCTCTCACACAGAACAGACTTCATCTAGGCTGGGACCTGGAGATGAGAGTGACCAGGGCCAGACACTTCATCCTTCCTGAAGGCTTTTTCTCCACTGGCAACTTACCTCTGGGCCAAGGGGGAAGCCCTGAAGCCCCCAGCCTCCTCACCAGCAGGGTCTTACACTCTGAGACAGGAGCACACCACTCCCTACCCTCCTCCCCCACATCTGCCTTTTAACGATGATGGAAGCTGCTGTCAGCGTGCAGCGACAGTAATAAACACTCTTCTTAATAACCCAGGGTGTCCCTCTTATTAAAATGAATAGACTTCAGTGGTGAAGCCAGGCTGTCTGCCTTGCAGTCTGGTGTGGACAGCAACCCTCAAGCAGAGCAGTTCATCTGCTGTAATTACTACAGCAGCTTTGACTCCAGGACATTCCTGGCTATGGCACTGTACTGTACCCACAGGCAGAGACACGGGTGCATGGACAGACTGAGGTACCTACCAACACACAAGCACACAGAGAAATGAAGGCAGATAATTGCCTGTGTGCCTGCAAACATGTACAGTAATCTCTAAGATGCAAGGACACAGCAGAGTAGGGTTAAATGTATCCACAGCCAGGCTTTTAGACACACTAAATCCCACTGAAACCAGCAGCAGCAGCTGGTGTCACTCTTTCTGCTTCTTTCATGCATAGCAGGTATATTAACACATCTGTGCATAAACCACACTGCACTGAAAGCAGGTAAAGGAAGGCAAATGCTTGGTCTGTGGGTGAGAATCCTCTCCTCCACCAGCTCCCAATGTATCTGCTCAATTTTTCCAGTTCCCTGATGGATGAGAGGTCACAGCATAAATCTATTTCAAGTTTTACATACCAGTGCAACATCTTGAAAAGAACTGAGATGGCACATCGCTCATGTCCACCCCTTCTGGGTTTTGGATCTCAGTTAATGTACTGGTTTCTCCCCCTCGGGGAAGCTGTCCATTTCCCAAGCACCAAATTCAGAGGATCTCTGTATCCCAAACACTGACTCTCTTTCACCATGCATACTTATAGCCAAACACTGAGTTCAGGATTCACAGGACAGTGAAGGATACCATCTGACATGACTGACGTGCCAGTGGTTCTTTCATGTTTGAACTGGCTATTACACAGTGGCCTCTGTGCACACTTCCTGGCCTGGTAAAACAAAGCATCCCCCTTCTCTGCTGATGTAGTTTATGTTCTTAGCCTTTACTAAGCTGACTGGTTCTGCAAATGTGCCCAACGCTGACCTGACTGAGGCTATATGTATGTGGAAGAAAAGTTGCCCGGGAAGCATTTTCCTCCTTTTGAGCTCCCTCAAACTGAGATTATCCAAGGGAAAAATCTATCAGAAGGACAAATGAGAGTAGCACTGCTGAATCACTGCCACCAAGGTGCTACAGGTCAGTTTGGGGGTTGCCAGCAAGGCTGCTAGTCTGGGCTTTCAGAGCTGCAAGCCTGTGTCAGTGAAGAGGGCTAAGCCAGTGGACAACAGGTCAGAGGAGACTGTGGGAGCACTGATAGAGCTCTGAGGGACAGCCTGGCTTTGCAGTCTACCTCATCCTGCCAGGGCCTTATTTAAGCACAAACATTTCATCTATTTCTCACCTTAAAAAAAAGTCAGAAGAGAAGAAAATAAAGAAGAACCTTCACAAGAAGCTGAGCAAAAGAGCTGGGCAGAGCTAGGAAAAGTTGCAGCACACCCTTCACCCCTGCTACTAGTGATTTTACTCAAGGGACATGCAAGCTCAACACACAGCAGGGTTGAGATGGAAGCCACATGAAGTCCATTTGTCCACTCCCATGGCGCTTCTGGTGTGTCCCTGGTATCAGCCTGGTTACTCCTGGCCTGTACAAAACCACCCTTCAGAATGGCTGGAGGGGTCCTAATGCTGATGTATTGGCTGCACCGTGGTGATGGCTGCTGCACACCGCTACATATGGAAGAGAAAACACAGTATAGAAGCAAACTTTCCTTCCTGTGTTGAGAAAACAACTGAAGCTTCATTCACCACAGTGCTGGGCCCAGGCCGTCACATCAAAGGGAAGTGCTGGTGTCTGGAGTCACCAGGTTGTGGCTCATTGCCTGTCACCAAACAGCACATGGAAAACAAGCCACAGTGTTCAGAACAAAGTGTTTGCCATAAATGTGGATACTCCGGCCCCTTGAGGAGGTCTTGTGCTCCAGGTAGCCTGCAAATGCTACCTTGAGGATGCGGTTCACCAGTGCTGCAATGAAGTGAGATGTGGGAGAGTGGACAACCAATCATCCAAAAATCTTAGCACCAGTCGCACAATTTCCCTCCTTCCACTGCTCGCAGCATCAATATTTTGCTGCTGATGCTTTTTGCTGGAGGATTTTGCAGCATCCATCAAGCACACAGGAATTGGAGAGGCATGGGCATACAGGGGCAAGCTGAGACCCATTGCATGAGACCCATCTGTACAGCCTGTCCAGAGCATGAGGAGTCAGGAGAGGACCAGCTCTTCACCAGATCCTAGAAAGCTCAGACTATGGTCCTGGCAAATCACTTCTTGAGCCTGCCGAGGCTTGCCGAGGCTTACGGAGGGCAAAGGGCTTTTGATGCCGCCCAGCTGCAGAGCCTTGAAGTGCTGACAAGGGTGCTGGGAAGAGATGGGAGCTTGGAAGAGCTGAACAGCAGAAAGCTGATCCCAGACAGAGACGTTCTCAATCAGTTGACATCCAGAGAAACTGAGCCAGAGAGAATTCAGCCCTATGACTTTCCTGGGCTTGCATGCTCTACAGGGCTGTGACATGTCAAGAAGTAGATGAAGAAATTATTCTGAGCAAGTGTATTTTTCTCCTATTACCCTGCAGACAAGCACATACAGATAAAGAGAGACCTCTAGTGATGCTGGAGGGACTCTGCCTGGCCTCCCCCTCCGAGCATCCCTCACAGCCAGAAACAATTGCTCTGACTCGTGCAGTAATGGCCTTTCTCCTGAGTGGGAGAAAAACACGTGTTGATCACAAGAATATCTGCTCATCCATGGAGGAGGTGAAGGGATGGTATTCAGAACAGGGGAACGATTATGCCAGACTGGAGGGGTTCAGAAAAACTGACAAACGAAAGTGAAATGGGCTCAGGTCTTGCCCACAACCTGCCTCTCTAGTTGCAGCTGTCTGAGCTCCAGGGTGGTCCTGGGATCAGGTATATGATTCAGCATGTGGAAAGTGGGTAATTGGCAGTGCTAGGAAATGATGTGCAGTTTGGCTGCAATTTGGAACATGTACCTGAAATTTACATTCAGGCAGAGAGTTCAGCAGCTGCCAGCTCAGTGTGGCGAGAGGAAGGCACAAGGAACAGCAGCGTCCTAGCTGAGCCCAGCCATACCAGGAGATGCCTCTGGTATCCCCCTTGCACAACCCTGACAGTTGCAGTATCTTGCACTCAGCTGCAGGAAGGAGTAGTTTTGGCTCTTGCTGAATTCAGCCTCAAAACCCCCCAGTGTCCAGGTGTGAACAGAAAGGATGATGGACCGGGCATAAGGGCATGCTCATGACAAGCATCCAACACCCTGCACAGAGAGAAGGCAGGCTGTTCACCTTCCCAACTCTTTGTACCAGGGGCTGGACACAGAGCCAAGAAAAGTTTTTCTACTCAGACACAATAGTAGTACATTAAATTTTCCATGTATGAAAAGAGTTTGAAGAGAAACATGAGGAGAAGAGGCAAACACAGGGGCAGACTTGGCTATGGCAGAGGCACAGCGATTGTGCTGTGCGATGTCAAAAACCAGACACATATACCTGTCCTGTTGTTCTCAAACCCATGGTGAGAAAAGAACTCCTGCCAGCCAGAAGAGAAGGCCTCCCTTCCCTGCTCCTGCCACCTTCTCTGCAGCTCTGAGCTGCGATTACTCAATTAGCAGCTCCTGTAGTACCTTCCTTCCACTCAGCAGTCTCTCCATTTGCCCAGCCAGCATGTAAATCAAAAAGCAGCAGCTCTTTCCCTGGGCTTTCTTTTTCTTGTGCTATCCCAAACCTTGCTGACCTCCTAGTGGGTGAGGGGCAGTCATATTTTGCTGGAATGTTTTATTTTCTGTGCTGCATGAAGAGTAATCGTGGAGGGGAGGGAGAGCACGAGAAAGCATGTACACTGCCAGCCAGGCCAATGTCCTTGTCCCACAAGGTTATGGATCCATTTTAGCTCAAATAATAATAATAGAGCCTCACAGAAGCAAGGGATTCATAAAACAAAACACGAGCCAGGCATTTGGCAGCAGCTGCCCACAGAGTGGGAAACACACATTCAAGTTTGGAGGTACACAAACACAGGGATTTCAAGGAGGTGTCAGGGTTAGTGTGTGCATGCATGTGTACACACATGTATTATGCAGAGATACCTGCCACAAGCCCGCTTTCTCTTCCCCTGCATAATTCATTGATAGTATTTCAGATACTCAGTGCATCAGAATGCAGAGGTGCATTCAGACTGAAGAGCACATCTGACCCAAACGAGAGCAAGTGGCAGGTGAGAACAGCCTATATGGTGACCTCCCCCTCCACCCTGCTGCATCCCACTATGCTTCCCAGCACAGCACAAATGCAGCTTTCTGATAGCTGCATGGGATGTTTGCACTGAACATTTCTCTTCCCTGCTTAGAGGACAAACATGAGCACAGAACAACAAACCAGCTTACACCTGAAACAGAAGAGCCTCCTCTGCGAGAATTCAGGAAACTTTGGGGATTTGCAAGCGTTCTGATGAAATCCCAATAGGCATGTGAATATTTCCAAGTGATAAATAAGGCCCTGAGGACCAAATTCAAAACTTTTCAAGAAAAACAACACTGGTACACTTCCTTTTGCTTCACATATAGTGAGCTCTAATAACAATTACTACTTCTTTCTTGTAACAGGCATGCATGACACTTTCCTGACTGCAGAGGACATCTCACTTGCTCATTTCTAATATATCTGAACAGACACATTTAGATCAAATGCAAAGAGAGCTGGGCTGAGTTAAGACTACCTGGTTCTTTCAAGGAGTCAATTACTTAACATACTATGGGTTAGTCAAAAAAAGTACTGAATAGGTTAGAAATCCAGCCACTGTTGTTGAAAGATAAGATCTGTTTCTTCCTGATAGGTGTTCTTGCATTAAAAAGCCCTAGAGTTAACTGAGGAAGCTGAAGGCAAGATCTGAGCAGTCAGGGGGGATTTCTGTGTTTACTGGTCAGAGTGAAAAGCACTACTGACCAATGTCCACAGCAGCCTAGACTGTAAGTGACTTCTGCCAATCAGCACCTCCAGGCTAGAGGTAACAAACTGGAAGAGCAAAAAGGAATGGAAACCAAGGACAAGTCCAAAATTCTTTTTAAAAAGAAAGCCAGCCATCCTTAGCTGACTAGAAGCCTCTGAATAAAATTGTGAGTCCATTACTTGGCCTTCCAAAAAAAAAAAAATTCATCATCTTGTAGAGGTTGCTGCTGAAGCTAAGCCGTGACAAGTTCTGGCACCGGATCACAGCCAAGGGTGATCCCAGCTGAGGCAGTGTCTTCACTGGCCAAGGCACAGTCCTAAGCAAGCACCTAAGCAAAGGTGCAGACATGGCAAAGTAGTGAACCAGGCCCAGGGTACATACAGGGAGTCCCATCAGGAGTGACAAGAGACAGGCCTGGACACTGCTGCGGTATAGGCCTGAGGTCAGGAGATGAGGCCAGAGACAGGATTAGAGAGAAACAGACCCACAGCACAGCTCAGGAAGGCAAGGAGTAGCCCAGGCTGAGCTTAAATGGAGCCCCTGGGCAGAGGGTGTGGGTGGGGTTCCTAGATGAGATCCGGGCAATTAAGGCCTGTCAGGACCCTGACAGTTTTGATTAATGTACAGATCCCCTCCACATGGGGCAGGATCATCCACACAAGGAGTTTATGTGCAATTGCCCTGCTGCTCTAGCTGGCCCTGAGTGCCAGCCTTCCTTACACGCTCCTGTAACATCTGTCTGCCTGCACACATGATGGGGAACATGTGTTCAACATTCCTCAGGAGAGGATTTAGCACCATCTAGGCAACAGCATTAGGAGAAAAAAAAAAAGCAACCGCCCCCCCCAAAAAGTAAACCCCACCAATTCCCTCAAACTGAATTAAAAATAATGCAAATACATTTCTATTTCTCCTGAAGAATAAAAACAAAAGGGGTTTGTAATGGGAATACCTCTTACTGTAGTGCATAACTAGCCTGTAGGAGTTGCCAATTGTATGTGGAGGATGTAAGCCCAGAAGAGGCTCCGACACTCATGAGGCTTAGGGAAACACTCACAGTTACAGCAGGCAGGATTTTAAAGACAATATGTAATTTGTGAACCTTCCTGTTCAAGGACATATGGCAACTGCTATACACCTTGGAAGGAGGAAAACAGTAACCTCTGGGTGGCTTAGACCCTAATTGTCCATTATAGCATTTCTTGGCCTTTTTTTTCCTAAGTCTCTTCAATTTTGGCCATCCTGAGCACTTAGGACAAAAGTTCGTTCTCTCTGTCTGGGCAATTCCGATGCTAAGGGAGTGCTTTTTTCCCCAGCACTCCAAAAGGTGCTGCAGGATCAAGAAATAAAGTGTATTTTCTGTCCTGAGGAATGAGCTGTGCAAACAGAAGAGAGCATGAAAGCAGGCAGGCAGCTGGGTACAGTGATCAGCAGAGAGGGCAAGGGCAGCACAGGGGCTTGTAAATATGTTTTGCTGTTACTTTGGAATGGCAAAGACACATCCTTGTAGGAGCAAAACCCTACAGATTGCTTTATTACTTTCAGTCCAATGAAATTAGCTGGGGTGGAGGGAAAAGTGGGGCAAACAGCAGGCAGGAACAGCAGGGATGGAGGGTCCATACCATGAGGTTGTCCTGTGCTTAAGACTGCACAGACCTCTATCCCAAACCTACCAAGCTGGGTGATGCCTTGGAAGCTCAGTGTGGCCAGACAAACAGGCGGTCTGTCCTCCCAGCTGCAGCAGTCCTGCTGGTGCCTGGATGGAGACCCAGCAGCAGGGCCTCTTTGGCTCAATGCAGGAAGCTGCATGGAGCCTCCAGCTCCTGCTGCTGCTTCACAGCATTGAGACCCCACAGAGCCCCATGCCTCTCCCTGCTCTTCCCTGGTCCATCCTGCTCCCTTCCCTGGCGTCGAGAGCAATGAGAGCCTGTGCTTGCCCCATCCATATGCCCCATGGGATTGGAAGGAAGCAGCAAGGTGACTGCCATGCCCATAGGCACATTGGTCACTTATTCTCATACTGCATTTAGTGATTTATATATTTGATGTAGGAGCCTTTGCATGCTCCCCCCACCCCTTGTCTCCTTTCACCATCTGTCTGTTCGTTGAGAAATCTGTTCCAGCTGACCTCAAGCTGACCAGCGCTTCCCTCTTCCCTGTATCCTGCCATGGGCTCCTCCAGACGTTCCCAGCTCAGCTTATGGGCTTTTAGCTGACTATGCAAATGTCACCCAGCCAGCTGGTGTCTGCCTCCCAGAAACACATGTTCAAAGGCCCCCTGGACAGCCAGGGGGGAGATGGGGCAGGTCCCTGTGCCCCGGCCCGAGGGCTGTGCAGAGAAAGTTACTTAGGCAGGAATTATTCAACAAACAGATGGGAGAAGGGAAGGAAGGTTGGGGAACACAGAAAAAAAGAGCATGGTGCATCTGTGTCAGCGTGTGTAGGTGTGAGTGCATGGGAGTCCCAGGCAAGTGTGTGGGAAGTGCAAATGAAATCCCTGTGTGAGGATGGGTGGTGATGGAAGGGGTGTGTAGGAGAGATGTACAGATCAGGGGAGGATGTTGCTGATAGTTTTACGGCCTTCTCCTCCTAATGATATTTACTGCAGCATGCAAAAGGAGCTCTAACAGAACAGCATAAAGGAGACGCAGCTGTCAGAGGGCCAAACAGCAGGTCCATGAAAACAGCCCCCCAAGAGCATTACTAAAGCAAGGCAAGGCCTGGAGGGCTCATTTCTTCTTCAAGATCTCTGACTTCCCTCTTTGCCTAACACATGACTATTCACCTAAGCTCTATAGGTCTCCACTGAGGAAGAGTGTGAAGATGCCAAAACTGGAGCTGAGGATTTGGGGAGGGATTTGGGACTGAACCAAGGAGAGAAGAGAGTAGCAGAGTATTGCCACAGCACCCTACTATGGCTGATAACACTTTAGGACATACATTTCCAGCCAAAAGGCCATGCATATGCAACAGTGCAGCTCACCTGGGTGTCTTTGCAGGGCACAGGCTGTGGCACAGTCATTTTCTGAAGTGCTGGCAAGGAACAGGATTAACATGGTGATGCCTGCTAGGTTTTTGCCATGCATGAGGTGAGAGGAAGGCTTGGAGAGAAAAGGCAAAAGCATCCACAGTTCCCTTTATGAACCACCTCAGCCAATTATTGACATCTTCAGCAGCTCTGCTGCTGCACCCAAAGGCTAGCACAGCCTTAGTTTTCAGGCAGAAAGGAAAGGTTGGGTGGCTCCACATAGTTACACGAGGCTTGGACACTCTTTCCACCAAGCTGAGAATTTCCTTTCCTTTACCTCTTTCAGATGCTCTCCCTCATCTGACCTCAGGTGTCTAGGTAGTTATTTCTGGGTACTTACTGATAACATTTGAACAGGGGGACACCAAGTCACATTTAGCTTTCTGTAGGCTAAATAAAAATAAGGATATTTGCACTTAAAATTTAACAAGATTCTTCCCTGTAATAGCAATTAAAACTAGAAGAAGCAAGGTACTTCTCCCTAACCTAAATTTCTCCTGTCACAACTACTGCTCTAGCCCTCTGATAAGGACCCCTTGGGCTCCCTGGGAGAAGGCAGGATGGCAGATCCAGATGTAGCTGACAGATGATGCTCTTCCTGGCCATAGGCAAGAACTGTGAAATGGTGAGCTGCCAGGAGCAGCTGAAGGAAGAAAGGCAGAGTGCATGTACAAGGAAAACCATGAGGTTACAGCATCAATACAGAGCATAGTGGGGCTGCTGGACATTGGAGACATCTCCTTTGTATCCTGACCACAGGTGACAATGAAGCCTGTCCCTGAGTCAAGCAGTAACATGTGCTCCTTTGCACTGAGATTAACAGGACACCAATAAAGGTAAACACAGCTGATTTTGTTCCCCAAAATGGACTTGAAATCTAGGGTAAAGAGACCAGCTATTCAAGGATGGAATTGACTGTTTCTACTTGTGTTCATCTCATCTCATCTGGATTTAGAGTAGCTCCCAGGTTGTCATTGGATTTTCAAAAGACCAAAGTGGAATATGTAAATGGAAATTGACATGCCTTAGGTGTGTGTTTGATGTGGTTGGGTTCGGCACAAGAAATAAAAGTGGTGCTGGGTTTTTTTCCTGAAGAAGAAATCTGGGTTATATTTGCCCTATGGCAAGGCTCAACAGAAGCAAAGCTAGGGGAAATCACAGGGCAGATCAGCAGCCTATATGATCAAAGAACCAGATCTTCTTGTTTCACATATGCTAGATGCTGTGTCATAGGTCACATAGGTCACTATAATCCTAGAGATTATAGTGGAGATACCTGACAGGCTTAGTTCCTTCAGGATCAGGGGTTTGGGCTAAAGGGAACAAGGCAGTCCTTTATTATTATTGCCTGATGCAGTTTTCAGAGCAGAGACTTGTGAGTGCACGCTTTGGGCACTGTAAGCTAATGTCCCTGGAGAGTTTGAAGCTGAGAGAGAAGATCATCACCAACCTGCTGTGGCCTCTCTGAGGCCTTCAACCCAACCTCCATGGCAAGCACAGCAGAAGCACACCATGACAAGATGCTAGGAACATGAGATAAACAGGCATACCAGCTTGGTCCGAAGGGCCATGCAACCCACTAGCCTGCTCTAACAGGGCGACTGGGAGCAGCACTGACTGCAGGGCAAGCAATGTTGTATTTAACGTGAATAAAGGAGAGACTGCATCCCACTTCTTCCAGGGTCAAACAAGCAACAGCTAAGCGCAGCACGAAGCCAAAAAGAGCAGAAGTTACCTGCATTCAGTGTGCACCTACATTTTGCTCACAGTCTTTGATAGGATCTTTGTGCCTTGTACTGCAGCCCCCTCCTGAGCATCTCTGCAACACTGTTGTTGCTACATGGCTTTTCCCCAGTAACTCCAATATCCTGAGTTCAGAAGTCACCCATCAAACAGGTCAAGAAGGAGACCACAAGGCTGTATCTACACCAGTGAATTTACTAGGGCACAGGCTTTAGCACTGGGCACACTGAATATGGGCACACTCCTGGCAGAGTGCTGGTCCCCACCAGCTTGTGCTCTCTCAGGCACAGCCTGGCTGCAGTTTTTGTGGGGGCAGCACAGGCAACACTCCATTCCCCAGAGGAGAACACAGAAGGCCTTGTTGTGCTGTGGTAGGACATTTGGGATGTTTCAGCATGAGCCATGCCCTACAGCTTGCATTTGCTTGAATATACCTATATCAGCCTAACTGCAGAAGCCCACTGAAGGATACCAAAGGGAGCCCATTTCAATGGGAAACTCAGAAATTGTAAACCAGTGGAATGCCCTCTGATGCCCAGGGCTGAACCAGACCCACTAGGCAAGAGCCAGCACCTGGTGCCATAAATCCTCAGCCTAACCTTAAGACCAGAACTTGAGCATCCAGTTTATCACGAACCCAGGGAGCCGTTCTCTCTTTCTGGCTGCCAGCAAGCAGTACCGGATTGGCCTCACGAGCAGCTCTGAGCTGTAGTGTGAGGGAGCCAGCAGCCCTCCCACCACCCAGCCCAGGTGAACGGGGTGCGGGGTTCCCACCAGGCTCCCCCATCTCTGTGGGAAGGCTGCGAGGCAGAGCAGACGAGGAGGGGGAGTGGGCTGCGTCTCATCTCTCCTCTTCCTTTGTATGTACCTCCTGGTACGATTATTAAACGCAAATTACAAAAGATGTGACCCAAACGATCTTTATTTCTTCTTTCACCGAGTGGTGCCTGCAGGGTCCTGATTCTGAATTCCGTTTCAATTACTGATGCCATTTTAACACAAAGCGGCTTCTGTCTGCAATTACCGGCACTGACGGCGGCGCAGAGGCAGCTCCAGTGGCAGAACACAAAGAGTGGCATCTTTCGCTGCTTAGAAACT
Source organism: Neopelma chrysocephalum (assembly GCF_003984885.1). Lineage (NCBI taxonomy): Eukaryota > Metazoa > Chordata > Aves > Passeriformes > Pipridae > Neopelma > Neopelma chrysocephalum. The sequence continues at coordinate 34,257,804 of NW_020897693.1, read as the reverse complement.
TTCATTTGCCGTGATTAAAGGCAGCAGACGCGGGAGTTGTCTGTCTGCAGACGCACGCGGTGCGGCACGCTCCTTCCCGGCACAGTCCCCAAGAAACCAGCCCTCAGCACTCACCTCCACGAATCACTCAGGAGCACTTTAACTGATGTTCCAGCCGATATTAAGTAGGCAAACTGACTGAGTTAACCCATCATGCTTTAGCTTAGCAAGCAAACTCTGTGCTTTTACCGCTGGTAAAACCGAGCAGCCTGAGCTGCAGAGCAGAGACGCCAGTACAGGCTGGGGCACAGGGCGATGCTAAGATGAGTGTCTTCCTGTTACACTGGCAAGCTAAAGCACTGGTAAAAAATTTACAAAATACACTCTCTTCACTCATAGCTGAAATGTAGACTCCTGTAAATATGAAGCTAGGAAGTCCTACGTATATTACTACCACAAATTAACAGAGGGATAGATGAATCCCAGAGCCAAATGAAACTGGTAACAGGATACACGCACATCTGCTGGAGTTGGTAATTACCTAAGACAAGAAGGGTTGACATCTGAAATCCATGGGGCTTGGACAATACCTTGCACCTTGTTGCAAAACCGTCAGCTCCATCCACACAGTTCTCAAGCAAAATTCACAGCAACTGCAGTTTGACAGCTGAAGTCGGGCACGACGGAATCCAAAGAGTACATTTCTGTGCAGCAGCTGCACGTCGCTCCCTGTGGCTGTATCTGAAAGCCCCTGCTCTGCCTCAGGCTGGGCAGCGCCTGCATACTGACCCACCGACAGCCACACGTATGCCCCCAGATCACCCAGGCCCACGGTCAGGCAGGCAGACCCCATCTCTCCTTTGCCTCATCATCCAGGTTATTTTTTGCTGCTGCTTCTTCAGTATATGCAGCTGTGCCTCTTTGTCCTTCAGCCTTCTCCACAAGCTCATCTTGCTTGTGCATGAGCCTCAAGCTTATTCTCATCTTTTAGACCCTTTCCTTCCTTTCTGTCCAGCCTCCACCAATGACACCTGCTTTGTGTCCCTTTGCTCCCATTCCCCACACCATCCATAACGTACCAAGCATTTTCCATGTTTCCATGTGCTCTTTAATGCCACTGCTCTTGATGGAGCTTCCACAGACCCAGGAAGAAACTGATGGCAGGTACTGCTGGCTGGTGAGACCTGTTGTTCACAGTTATTTTGTTACACAGTTTGCCCTTTCCTATTCCTTGACAAGTGGTTTATTTTTTTCAGGTGTACATTGTTTGCACATCAGTGTACAGCACCAAGCCCACGTGAGCATGGCAGCAACATGTGCAGTGTGAGTGGACAGCAGGGGCAATGCTGCTTCCCAGGGAAGGCCATGCTGTGGCTCAGCAGTAAGGGGTCTGAGGCGTCTGAGGTGCCTCAGCTGGGTTGGTGCAGACATGGGGGAACACCAGCCAAGGGGGCCCCAGCTTTCAGAGGTGACACAGCGCTCGGCCAGAGCTGCCAGCTCAGGAACAAGGGGACCCTCAGGAAGACACTGTCATCCTTCCCCTTTAAAGCCCTCCTTGAGCTTGCATGAATGCAATAGCTTTTGAGACTCTTGGCCACAAAATATGACTTAAATAGGTGGTGTGTCAGTCAGGCAGGTGGTCCATACCCCTTTGTTGCACAACCCCCATTTTCCAACAAGTCCCTGGGGCCCCTTGGGCTGCATAGCCCCATGGGGAGTGAAACAAGGACATTAAATCCCACAACCCCAACTGACAGCACTGGAAAGGTCTTTACCCCAGCAGTGGCTGGTGTCCAACTCTGGCTGGATTTCCCAATCCCACCCTCTGGCAGGGCAGCCCATTTTGTGTGTGCTTGGACAAGCCACTGTCCCCAGAAGGCAGCAGAGAGTGAGGAGAGCTCAATTTACAGCCATGGTTATTGAGTGGTGTGTGAGTCGTTTGTCACGCTGAGCCCTGGCACCTTGTTCTACCTGTGTTGTGCGTGTTTTATTGGTGTTGAGCAGAGGGAGGCCGGAGCAGAGGGGAGTCTGGGAGGAAAGGCACTCAAGTGAAAAATGAACTGAGCCAAACAGGATTGAGAGAGAGAGAGAGAGACATGTAGGGGAAGGGGGTGAAGGGGCCAGATTATAAAACACAAGACAAATGTCCCCACTGGTAGCAGCGTTAGGGAGAGAGGGAGAGGAAAGAAATGAGGGGGAGCAGGGGAGGAGAAAGAAAGAGAGAATAAAGAAACTGTCTTGTGGCCACTACTGTCCTAGTGGGATCAGGGATGCACATGTAGTCAGAAAAATTATTCTCAGTTTAACAAAGCAAGAAGAGGGGGCGGGAATGGAGGAAAGCTACAGATCCAAATAGAAAGTGCCCCGGGGTCTCCAATCTGCTGGGTTTAAAGAAAAAAATCATTTTCCTTCATCCCCCTCCTTCCTCCACTGGGGAGCTGGCTCCTTCCCCGTCCCCCCAGCCACCACCACCAAAAGGAATGGGACCAGGGAGAGAGCAGAAGGTCTGTTTAGAATTTCACGTCCCTTCCATCCTGCTCCCTCAGTGCTAAACTTTCAAGACAAAAATCATAAAACGAGGTGCTTTGTTGGAGCGGCAGATTCAGAGATCTTCCTGTTAGGAACAAGAAAGAGAAGAGAGAGACAGAGACTGAGACAGAGAGATAGTTAGATGGAGGGCTGGCTTTGTGCTTGCAACAAGCCACTAAAGGTGCATTTTTAATTAAATTTATACAAAATGTGTCAGTTTTATCTCTATGTTTCAAACCTGACTCTTTTCTATCAAAGTAAAGTATTGATCTTCACTGCCCTGAAGCTACCTGACTGAATTAAACAGAATAAATAGAAGAAGGACTGAAAGGGCTTAGAAACAACTGCAGAGAGGCGAATGTTTAATGGCTCCACAGTCATTTGCTGCAATTAAAAAACAAAACCGTTTAGAGGGGCTGTTAACACCTTGAAGTCTGAAAATCCTCACTTCAAAAAAGCCCCAAAACAGCTTCCAGGCAAAACATTTTAATTGCCATAAATACTTCCAACCTCAGCCATCACTGGTGTGTTTGCACGTTGTACAGATAGACAAACAGATCCCTGGGCCCAACAAGACAGAACCTGCTCAGCTGGTGAGGTACAGGTATGCTCTATATGGCACAGAGACACCTCCAGCCAAGGAAAGGTGTGTATCCACCATGACCCAGATATACATCCACTTTATGTAAGCAAAAAACCCATTTATCTGAGAAGTTAAGGATAAATGTTTCAGAACTACACAAGTATTCCAGGGCCATTTGCCTAATGTGACGTTGCCTATACTGAACAATATTCTCCAAACTGGTCATACTCAATTGCATGCCACACAAGTAGGCACCTTACAGAGCTCTCTCTCTGCCTGTCTCATGTCACAAGAAGCTGTGTGACACAGTGCCATAACCAGTTCCACTTGATTAAGAACTGTGTTGGGGCTGGGGTACCCTGTGACAAGAGCCTACAGCCCCTGGAACAGGCGGGACCCACAATTTAGTTAAAGGCTCTGGACCATCATATGACTTCAAAAAACAACAAACCAACCAACCAACCTCCCCACTCCATATTTGCTTGATTAATCTTAAGGCAGCATGGTACTGTATGACTTACCAAAGCCTTTCTGAATGGCCCGTGCATCTCTCAGCATGGAGATTTCCCATGCCTATTTTGTGGTCATCTTTTGCTGAACTCAGCAGAACTTGATTCTGGGGACTCCATAGAGAGAGACATCAGTAGGTTGAAGAGCCCTATTGGCTTCAGACTTCCAGAGTTTGCACTGGAAAATAGTCAGGCACATTCACAACTCATACTGTTCACTGGCTATTTCTGGGACAAGGGGAGCAGCCTTATGGTGGGAAGCTGTTTTTGCAGGAGATGATTACAGCTTCCTATCTCAGCAGGGGTACTACCAGGTGGGCGGTGCCCTGTGCTGTTCCTGTGGAAGATGTTTTGTACAGAGGCTGTGAAGTTTTACTTTGTGTTTATGAAAATCTGGAAGGAGATCTATAGCCTGAAACCAGCTTTTGGTTGAAAAACAAAACAAACAAATATATTGATCTTGTGCATCATTTCAGTTAGTGAAGTAATGTGGCTGCGACACTGGATGGATGCTTGGAGGAGCTGGATTCAGTTCCTAACTATGTTACAGTCCCATCGTGGGACCCTGGAGAACTTGCATTATCAGCCTACAGTTGTGGTCCCTATGTATGAAATGAAGAGCATCCAATCCCCTTCACACATGGACAGACAGAGTCTTAAGTCTTGGGCACCGTGTGTTTGAAAGCCGTGAAAGTGAATAACAGTGTCTCCATGGGGCATAGAGCAATACAAAGGGGCAATACTAGAGATGGCTTTTAAAGAGCCAGCTCAGACCCCTAAAGAGGATTTACAGCACTCAGTGGGGCAAGTCCAGGCTGCTCCTTGCCTCTCTGGGTTAGATGGGGTTTGCTATCTGGACTAGCTTTGAGTAAGCTCAGGTATAGCTACAACAGCCTGAACTATTATCACCCATTTATCAGACTGATTCACCAAGCCATACAGCCATCTGTACATGCAACCCCTCTGGCCACAGGGAGCCACAAGCTTACCTCCAGTTTGGCTTTGGAGCTCAAAGAACTGAGAAGGTTGTTTCACTTGGATCAAATTCTTTGGCAATTTCCCAAGGCACTTTTCTGGCTTTGTGAGTAGTTCTGCTGATCGGGGTAACGAGCAGAGCAAGACTTCAGCCTGTCACATGGACTGCAAGTCTATCTCTTTTGAATGATTCAAAATGTCCCACAACACCAAAAACGGTGCCCCTCATCATTTCAGGGCCAAAAAACATCCTGAGAATTTTCCTTACTTGGGTCTAAAGGAGGAATGATTTCTGTTGAAGGAGCAGGGTCAGATAATAAAAGCTCTGATCAGTTATTAGTGTGTCAGTTTAGGCAAGTGAACTCTGCATTTTCTCATCTTTCAAACATTTTGTTCAACATTAAATAATGATGAAGAGATTTCCTGTAAGCAACAGGACATTTCACACAGAAGCAATAGCACAAATGTCACCATACACAATTCTTGCCTATGATTGTTACAGAGTCACATTTTTAAAGGATCTGTGAAGCCATGTGCATACGTTTGTATTGTGGCAGCTCCCTCACCAACATCTGAACTGCAGGTTAACGCTCATACCAGTTAGCTGCAATATTCACAAGCAACAGAAGCAGAGGGACAGAAGCCAGCACGGCTCTGCCTGACAGGATTTCAGAGCTACACTCTCACTTGAGCATCAGGAAGTTCTGCCCTATACCCTTCCTGGGCCTGCAGCTTCTCAGGGGTGAAACAGCCCTATAAATCTGAGCCAGTTGCCATATTCTGTAGCAGAGGGTACATACGCATTCAGTCAACCTGCAACTTGTGCATCTGAAATGAACCATTTGGGAATCAAAGAATATGCCATTTTAGCGCTAAGGTTGAATACTCCTGCTGCTTATGGCCAAGCTCCTGCTGCTGCACTTCAGAGCATTTTGTTATGTTACGGACCCCTGATTAACACTTTCTAAGCATTTCAGCCCACACTCCAGTCACTTCGCAGATTGCTATGAATGCAGATTTGAGTTTATGGGTTCATAAAAGTGTGAATTAGCACAACAATTTTCTCCCAGCCTATTTGCACAGCCCCTCCTTGAGCGACCTGTCCCTTCAGACAACACAAATATTTCAGCTCAAGCAAACTGCCCGGTGAGGCATTTTTAATAGACTAGAGGGAGATCTGTATCCCCAGGAAGCAATGCCTGTGGGAGCACAGAGCAGGTGCATCACTGTGAAGATCAGCACTTCCATTTTTTGACAGCACAATAAAGCACTGAGAAACAAACTCCTCCAGCCCCTGTAGGAACTGCAGTGATCCCAGCAGCCCTGGCAGTGCCACTTGTACAGGCTCTGAGCCCGGCATTGCTATTGCCACCCCTGCTAAGCAGAGAGAGGTGAGGAGACCTCCCTCGACTGTCTTGCACTGGGGCAGTGTAGTCACACAACCCTACATCAATACACTGGGCCAGATACAGAAACCCCAAAATGAGCACCTCACAATGCCCCAGGGCTGTGTTTCTCCTCACAACACATGTGCCTTAATCTCTTCCAGCCTCTACTCCAACATCTCATATCTTTGGGCTGTGGAAAACACTGTCACCCAGTAATCTGCTTCTTTTCCTGCTCTCTCCATATCACTGGTGTGATCAGTCCTATCTCTGCGTGGAGGAGGGGCTGGCTGACCAAATTTCTTTAATTAAAAGAAAAAGGATCAGGTTTATTTCAGATAAGCAGGCAGGATTAAAATAGACAGAAAGAATAGACAAGGGGCAGCTGTCAGCACTCCAGCTGATCCAGTGTGATTATTAATAACGATAAGCAGGAGAAGAAGGCTAATAAAAGGATAATGAAGTGGTCCTGAAAGTGACAGGAGATTGAGCCTGATAACAGAGCCCATGGCCTGGAGCTGTTCAGGCCCTAGTGAGGTCTGCACAGAACAATCTGCTGGGGCATACTCAGGTAGTAGGGCACTAGGTGGAAAGGTTTCATCTCCCCAGGGACCGTGGCAGAGAGATTAATGGGCTCAGGAGCTCTGGATGTCCATGTCACGCAGCATTCATGACTGAATCAGTCAATCAGGATGCTTCCCAGGCTGTGACTGCAAGGAGTGCAGGTCATCTCCCAGATAAAATATGGTTCTGGGAGGACTGGTCTCACCAGGGCAGCCAACTGTGTATCCCCCATGTGCCCTACCTTGGCCCTCAGTCAGCACCGCACCATCCCAGCACAGCCTGGGACTGGGGTGCCACATTTCAAAAGGAAGGGCAAGTGGGAGAAGCTGCAGATGTGTGGGGGCAGTTGCTGGGAGAGCACAGAAGCAGCGTGAGGCATCTCTGCCCTGTCTAGAAATCAGCCACCACTCCGGTTTCTCCTGGCTCTGTCAGGTCTCCAGGTCAGGAAAGTGCCTCGTATCTCAGGCAGTCATCCAAAAAGGTGGAAGAATGCGGCTGCAGAAAGAGCAGCCTGTGGAGGGTTGGCTCTGGGTGCCCTTTCCCAAGGGAAAGCTCACATGCAGATCATGAAGCACAGACAAAAGACTGCCACAACCTGGAAACAATACAGTGCACCCACCTGTACTAGCTGGATATAGCTCCTGGCAGTGGTCTGGGTCAGTCAAGGGGAAATAAGGTGTGGAAAATTATTTCCCAGGAGCCATTAAACAGAGAATGACATCCCACCTAACAGCAAATACAACCTCTGTCCTCTCTGTCGAAGAGAATCAAATCATCTGTAGAGATGCAGTGGGAAGGAAAGAAGAGGGAAACCAAGGACTCAGAACCTCACAGCAAGCCACAGAACAAGTCAGATGGCTGGTGAAGGGAGGACTCAGTCAGGGAATGCTGTGGGAGGAATAAAGGATGTTTGGGACAAACTGGATTAGTTTCCATTCAAATTGGTCTCTTTTTTATCGAAACACCCCCTGCTCCCTCCCAAGTCTAGAGCATGTCTCCTTCTTCAGAGCAAGAAATACTGTGACCTGGGCTGTGCCATCCCACTCAGGCCAGCAGGCAGGCAGGGGCTGAGCGTGTGTTCTGCCAGAGCAGCCCTGCCACCCCCCTGTTCAGCCACAGGCAGCACCGCACAAGGCCCGAGAGAGGAGCTGGGAATACAGGCTCTGGCTCACACTGCCTGGCACTGCACTTCCACCACTCCAGGTCACCACGGCAGATGTTGGGAGCATATGCCATGAATTAATTCCACTTTCCATGAGATGCTTTGAAAAGAGGAATGGCAGTGCCTTTCCAACTTATTAACATAGGAGCTCCCCCCCCACCTCCCATCACTTTGTCACACTTAATAAAACAACAAGACAGAGCCCCTTTAAGAAGTTCTTTAATGGAAAGTTGCTGGCTTTGGCTTTCTTTCAGCTTTTATTTCCTACATTTTTTCCAGTGCTGCCTAGCTGTCTCAGCCTAATATTCCCCAGTCACTGACAAACTGCACTCTAGTAAGACATTTTCACCAAGAAAGTCTATAAATATCACATATATTATTACAACCAAAACCAGAGATTCCTAAAACTGATAGATTTAGTTTTTCCTTTATGCCTTTCTTTTACTTTATCTGTGATGAGGCTTGCCATATGCCCAGTATTGCTCTATTGAGCGCTGAGTCTGCCAGAGACTATCTGCAGGTAGATATTTACACCCATCCGGAATCCCAGCAAGTCCCTGGGCAGACACCCCAGATCAGCTCACTGAGCTAAATATGCTGTTGACACACACACACTTGACAGGTTTATAGCTCTTCCTCAGCAATGTATGAACAGAGCAGAACAAAGAATAAGCAGGACACAAGACTATCTGCACTGAATTGTCATCTTTGAAATGAAGATAGAAAACACTCCCCAGGTATATGAAAGCTTTGTTTGAATTGTGAACCTGAGGTTCTTCGTTTCTAATCCTGATTTTGCCAAAGATTCATTGTGCAGCCCTGGGCACACCACTGCACCTTGCTTTACCCCTCTGTGACACAGCGTCTGTGGAGACCAACAAGGAATTACTGTCTATGCCTCAGCTAGGCACAGCCCAGAAGGCTGATCAGAGTTCCTAGGAACTGGACGCGCTGTTTTGAAAACTGCTCTTGCTTCTCACCTCACCTGAGGCTCAACCAGAGCTACACCTTTGCAGGCTACACCTGCCATTTCCTCCTTCGCATGCTCTTTCCATGCGACTTGTCAGAAATGAAGATTCCTGAGGCAGCTTTGTCACAGCGAATACGCACTGGTGCACCAGTGAGCCAAGAGCTGGCCTGGGCATGCAAAAGCAGCTCATCATTTCTTTTTAACAAGGACAGTAAAAGGCATGTCCTCTGACAGCACCAGGACTTGAGAAAGTCTCAAGTCTCGGTCATCCTCCCAGCACTGCAACCAAAACACAGCTGTGGAAGGAAGGTGGGTGGGAACAGCTTGCTGAAGAAAGGCCAGAAGCCAGACACCCACCTCCCCTTCTCCAGCTGGGGAAGGAATTGAAGAGACATGGAAAGAAGTCTCAGTCTATTAAGTATATTGAAGGAAATTAAAGAGACAACTTGATCACTGTGCACATAAATACTGAAGCAAGGAGAAAATACCTGACAGCATGGCTTGATTGGAAAGGTGAAAGCAAGCAGTCTCAGGGAACAGAAGATGAAACTCAAAAACTGAGTCTAGAAATAAAGCAGATTTTAAGCCATAAGGGCAATCATCTATTAAAAACTAACCAGGAGTTTCAAATATACTGTCTGCCTTTCTAAAAGACAGGCAAGGCTCAGCCACTGGACTCTGCCATGGCCTATATTATAGCAGGTCAGAATGATCAAAGCTACCTCTTCCTGCCTTAAAATAGATGAGGCTGTCACTTTTCTCAAGCCCTTCTCTCAAACTCTTGCTAGGGTATTTGCTGGGCTCCCAAGGTCCCAGACTGGGCACAGACCTGGCCCACACACACCTGCCTCCCACCACAGAGTATCCCCACCCAGGGCCCCCAGCCAGAGGGGTGTAGCCAACGGCACCCATTTTTTTTCTCTCTCAGAGTGGCTTGTTGGGTTTCTCTGATTTACTGAAGTATTTTAGTTTCCTGAATTTAATTTTTTTTTCCTGGAATGTAGGAAGCATTCTAAATTCTCTTTGGCCAAGAACCATAGGTGTCACAGAAAAATAGATGCTAGCAGAGCTGGGAAGTTTCTGCTTGTACCAAAACAGGTTTCTCTGCTCAGAGAAAGACATTTGGATTGACCTCCATACACTGGCCTCCCTTCCATCTCACCTAGTTTTCTCGTTACAGGAGAGATTTCTTGGCTGTAAAAAGCTTAGTGTGTCCTTAAGACAGATAAGCCTCCATCATTTTTGTGGCCCCAGACTGGGACCCCCCTGCTTCTCCCTTGTTGGTAGAGTTGTCTGGTTTATCAACTCTGATCTGAAATTCTGCAGAGTACTGAATTCACAGTGAGTTATTTGACCTGTCCTGCTGTCACAAAAATGGAAATGCCATACTCTATTAGACTGACCAAACAAGCCAAGAAGAACAGCACAGCAAGCTTCCTCCCAAGCACCTGCACTGGCCCCCCAAAGTATACAGCAAGATTCTCCAATGGGACAAGGCTTTGAAGGACATTGGCTTAGGAAGTAATGTTACTGTTTCCTGGAAATAATGACCACAGTTCTATGGGGACAAGGTATTAACAGCTAAATGGGTTTTTCTTTAGATGAAAATAAGAGTGAGTCACTTGGTTCCAAGGAGACATCCACCAGGGAGTTACCTTGTTTGAGAGCATCAGGCTCCATTCTTTCACACACATGGAATAAACAGGTTTTTCTTTGCAAACTACCTATTGCCTGAAGCGATCTCCATTCAGGCTGTGGTTTCATGTGATTGCAAAAGCTAAATGGGGTTATGCCTGGTCAGAATTTAGCAGGGAAACTTCAGGGTAAAAAGAGGTGCTGTAAGAAGTGGTGTCGGCAGTTTAACAGGTGATGCTTCCTGAGTCAACACAGAGGTAATGTTCCAGCAAAGGGGTTAAATTAGCAGGGAAAGGCTGGAGGCTGCTGGATGAAATGTAAACCAGATATCCTGACAATTTGTGGTGTCTGTTGTAAGGAAGATGGTAACCTTGATGTCCTAGTGTATTGGGTCTGGCTGAGATAGAGTTAATTTCCCCCATAAGCTTCTCTGATAGCCATCACTGCAAACCACACTCCATTGGTAGATGGTCCACTCCAGAGAGGCTGGGTTTCCATAGAGGAAAGATCAACCACTGCAGTTATCTGTAAAGCTGCTATTGAGGTGGAGCGACTGTTCATAAGTTAATATTTTATTGTGTTTAGAATTCTTCAACTCTTTTGAGAACAAAGATTCTTATTACAAAATACCCGATGCTTCTCGTGAGACAGTTTTTCTGTAAAGCAAGGTCCTATTTATTTTCATGTCTGAAGTAAGGTCTCAAATACAAACAAGTGAATAGAAAATTGAAGTGCTAAACTATTTACAGGGGATGCATGTATGAGATGTCTGTTCTGCCAGTACTCTATGGCAGACTGAGGTGGTCCTCTCTCTCAGACTGTCCCAGGTCCCACTCAGTCACTAGTTCTGAGGACACCTCTGTGAAGAGATGGTCCCAATCCCAGCTGACATCATCCTACCAAGAGGAAAAAGACAAACATGCTGAAATGTTACTGGTGACACCCAAAGTTGTCTGAACAATGCCAGACATTCAGTGAAGAGAGAAAGTAACTGCCCTGACCAGGGAAGTCACAGATTCAGTTGGCTCGAACAGGAATACTAGCCAAAATGAAATGTGAATTCCTGCTACAATTTAAAAATGTTGACAGAATTATTTGTGTCCCAAAATTCCATAAAGGACAGATTTTTTGATACTTGTTAACATTAGATACACCCTGGCAGGTCATAAAGAGGAGCCATAAAAATCTTCCACCCTTCTGCTGAAGCATATGCAGTTCAAAGCTGCAGAAATCCATTGTTGCAAGTCCTGAGCTCCTGCCCACCCAGTTGTATTGAGGTTGTTTTGTCCTGCTTTAAAACCCCTCTGCCCAACCCCCAAATGCTTTCTGCCTTTGTCCCTCTGTACTGTTCTGTAGAACCACCTGTAGCTCATGGTGGCTACCAAAGGACAATACACAACACAGCACTGTTTCTGCAGGGATCTGTGACAGTACTAGGCCCTTCACATTTTCCTTACTAGCTCCTTCATGTTGCAGGTGGCCAATCATAGTGATGCCATAAACTCACACTGAGAAAGCACTATATATCTTTAAAATCATCTGCTGGGGAAACGAAACCTTTTACAGCTTGGACAAGCTCTCTCTTCTCCACCCCACCAACAAAGGCTTACTATTACAGTCTGAGACACACAAGAAGCTTTTACTTTGTTGGCGTTTCCACAAAAGAAAGACTCACCTCTTGTAGTTCATGCTCTGGAGCCAAAACTTTGGTGAGGAGCTTCAGGTCTACCTCCCCATCCTATGAACACACACAGAGTCAGTCTTACAGACATTGAGAAAGCAGACACCTTCATTTAACCAGATAGGTCTTGCTAGAGATCAGCACATTTGCCTCATAAGGATCACATACTCTGTCCAGAACAACAGCAGGAGCCTCATCTGAGCAGCAGATACCATAACACATTATTTACAGACACAAACAAGCACAAAAGTCACAATGCAGAGAGGAACAAACTTACAGGCAGACTGCAAGCAGTTTGGATTGTAAAATGCTGTGTATTTTGTGCAGCTGAGTATCATAGTGGAGGATGACGGGCTCCTGGAAGGAGAGGGAGTCACACTGGTCAACCCATAGCAACATTCACTTACCAGAGTCTGAAAGGCAGCATAGTTCATTAAATCTTTGTCCAGGTCTTGGTAGGTCAGCACTCGGTTCACCTGCACACTGCAACCAGAAAGGGTCAAAGAACAAGCTTCAGTCAGTGTGGAAGCACATGTGAGGAAAAGGGTGGCACAAACAATAGCCTGGTGACACCCACCTTGAGTGTCCACATCACCCCTGTAGACTTCTGAGATGGATGTACCCAGACAATACAACATCTCAGTCAGCAAATGGACAGTCATTGACAAATCTGTGTATCAGGTTGTACACATGCATAAAAATAGAATGTGGAACAACCATGAACTCCCTCAGAGAAACCAGATGCCAAAAAGAAGATCCATAGACTAGCTGCAATGGTTAGAAGGAGGACTGTAGTGAGCCTTCAAACAGCCCCAGCACCATAGCAAAGGAGGCTCTGAGAGCAACACCATATAAGCTACAGAATAGAAGGGACTTAGTGATTTTCATGTCTGAGCTGAGTCAGAGCTATCAAATACGACATCTTAAAACATGGTGTAAGGGGGTGATATACTGTCGTACCACACTTGCCTTCACTATAGAAAAGACCTATATTAATTGAATTTATTTGTGTTTGTCCATGAAAATCACTTCTCTTTTCTATAGTAGGAAAACCATGAATACAAGAGGATCAGACAGCATTATCAAAAAAAAAAGAGAAAAAGAAATGAGCTCTAGTGAGAGACACAGTAATTTTAAACTTATTACTATAAAGTGTCAATTACTTTTGTTAATAGCTATATAATTACAATGATTACTCCACACTTGTGAGAGAGGCATCTGTGGCCAGGAGTAAGATATCCCATCCTTCCCAATCAGGGTCAACAGAAATCCCAGTCTGTGATCTTGGCAATAGACCCAACAGAGAAGATTTTTCTCATATGTTTAAGACAAAACCCCAAAAACTTTCATTCTTAAAAACTTTCTGGTCTCCCTTCAGCTAACCCCAAGGCTACTCTGATAGCACCTTCAAACAACAGGACTGTACTTTGCAAATTAACTATGCACTTGATTAAGAAGGATATCCTGTGGAGGGCAAAGCAACCTACGACCAGGCGTAATCAAAATGTGTGTGGAGGCATTCGAGGTTATACAGGCAACCTTAAATCAAGTAATTCCTCACTTTTGAGAGTTTAATTTTGCAATATCAAATATGTTATTCTAATGTAGGTTTTTTATAAAGGGAGAGAATATGCAGTACTTGCTTTTCTGCATAATAGGAAACAAGAAGTTTGCGCTGTTCAGCTTGGAGCCTTGCTGCCACAAAACACAGCACCAAATCCTGCTGAATGGCACTGCTGCCAACATCCAGAGGCATAAAATGGGTTTAATTTCACTAGCCAGTTTGCACAGCTGATGAGAGCCTCAAGAGCACCTGGCAGTGCTCTTACCTGGGGGGAGCTGCCACTTGCATGGCCAGGTCTTCCTCCTGGACTTCCTCCAAATCAGGGATCACAGGAATGTCTGCAACAAGAGAAAGCAGCACCAGTAAGCGGGGAGTGTTGTGCTCTGCTCTCCTCTCACTGAAGACAAAGGTTCCCTTGCTTCACAGATATGAAGCAGCCTGTTCCTTATTAAAGGAAAATGCAAAGGAGTTATTTAGCAATAATTAAAAATATATTGCTTAATATTAAAACAAGGTAATAAAAGTTTGAAGCCTGGGGTCACAAGAAGTCTTCCAAGAGGAGCAGTACGGGTAGGACTCTACAGGCCATGGACTATGCATTTGAACACAACCGTGAAACCGAAAGAAGCTGCTTGCACTAAACCCTGCTGCCTACTTGCCATCATCAGCTGGCAGGAATTTGCTTGTTATGTGTTATCATTTGCTCAGCCATCAGTCACCAAGACTCTGTTAGAAATGAAATGTGGGGCAGAAACTGAGAGAAGCTATGTAAAACTGCATGTTGAAGAAACTGCTAGTGGGGTCTCAGGTTGTGTAGACCTGTGACTTTCCTGATAGCTGAGGAAGGAAGTGCTAGTGGTCTAGCAGATATAAACACCAAGGAAAATGCATCTAGTTGCATTGTCACAAACCTCTTCATGATTTCCAGTGTGACACTGGAATGGGTGAAGGTCACTGGGTATTCCCAGCACAAGGACTGTGGCTACTCCAGCTAAAAAGGATGCTACAAACAAAAGAATTGAGGAAGAAGAACTGAGTTTACACTGAGTCCTGCTAAAGGAGTAAGGCTCTGAGAGCGTTGTATGGTTTGTGATTTTACAAAGTATTATAAAAAGTTAGACAGTAAAAAAGGAGAGGAAGAGAAGGGAAACTAACTGGAGGCACAAAACAAGAACAGAGTACCCCAACACAGAGCATCTTTAGAGACTCAAGGCCACAAAGGCTCTCCAGAGACCCTGAGCCCTCAGACCATGCAGAAGCTGGTGGTTTGGCTCAGGGAAGAGGTTTCACTTGCCTAGTGTAGAGGCAGAGCTGGCTCCTTCAGTGCCGGAGTGAGCAGGCTGCTCCCGGCTCTGCCAACAGTGTGGCCATGCTACTGCTGGATGGCAGCAGGCAGCTGGGCCTGGCTTTGCCACTTTTTTCAGCCCAGGCTGAGATGAATATTCAGGAGCTGGAGAGACATTCCCACCTATGGTGCTGAGGGCTCTGGGCAGAGTCTTCCTGAGAAGTCCCTGGTCCAGCCGCCTGTCAGAGCTGCACAGGCTCTCAGCTGCCCTCCCTTGCTGAACGTCCATCATGTTCCCCCACTCGCTGGCCAGGAGGCAGCCCTGACCCAGCTGCAGCAGGGTATGGGTCAGCCTGGGCCTTGGCGCGGTGGCCATCCAGAGCTGGCCACCCAGTGGGATTTCTCACTAATTGGCTGCCTGGTGGAAGGCTGAGCGGGACAGGGGCTGTCGCAAGAGCCTGGCCACGGCAAAAGGAGTGACAGCTTGGCTGGCCTCAGCAGAGCTGTGCCTTCTAGCTCCCCAGCCGCCCAAGGAGCAGGTGCCTGCGAAGCAGCTCTCCAACTGCAGCAAACTTCCCAAAGACATTTAAAGGGAAACTGCAGCAACAGCCCCCCAGGCTGTGTCTGAGATGGAGGAGGCATGTGCAAGAAAGGCATCGCTGGGCATTTCGGGCAGATCTCTCCTCTGGTTGGAGGGACAATACCTGGTAGAAGCTGCTATCCTGCTGGCTCTTCCCTGCAGGGGCTCTCAGCTCTTAGTAAAACTTGTAGCAAAATGCATTTATGGGACAAAAATATCACCATGATTGACCAGTTGAGGCAGCCGGTAAAACCTGCTCAGCGATAATGTGGAAGAAAGCCCCTGTATATAAGCAAGAAATACCAAGGAGGGAACAGACTGGTGAGACTGGTCCAAGGCAGGGAATGAAGCTCTGTGCAGATGTGCCCTGTTAAGTCCAGGCAAACGAGCAAGGGAATGAGAAACCACATAACCTCTCCTGAGCTAATTTATCCTTTTCATCAGGAGACTATGAATCTTTCTCAGCAAACACAACTAAATTAAGAACTACCTGGGAACAGAGCTGTCTTCACCCATCAAGCACATTCCCTGTAGCAGGAGAAAGTCAGATCCTTATCCTCTTTTGACAGCAGAAATCTGAATTTCTTCACTCAGTTCTCATTTTGGCAGCTATTTCTGGAGTCTCCTCTTCCCAGTTCTGTTTTTGGTTTTGTTGATCTCTTTTTGCACTAGACAAAGCTGTAAACTTAGGGCCTGGTCAGTGGTGTCCCCTCTGTTTTGCAGGTTCCCAAATACTCCTGGGTTCTCCAGTGCTGATTTTGTCTCATTGCCACTGAATTCCATGGAGAGATTTCTAAACCCCTTGCAGAGCGTGACCTCCACTCTATATTAGCAAAATCTAAGTGATCACGTAGAAATTCTTTCCAAAAGAAATTCAAGGTTCTGATATTTTATAGACACTTTAAAAATATTTCACACATAACACCTGCAAATGCTCTGGGGGCTCCTGCCAGCCCCTCCAACAAAGGCCACCGCATGCTTGTTCTTACTGCAAAGTGTGGATGCCTTGCCCATTTCTAGGCAGAAGCAGTGCCCTTTAGGATTGTCAAGCTGACAGGAAACAGAATGGAAATGTGACAAATTTTAAGAAAATATCAGCTCCCTGTGATAACTGCTATCAGTGGCAAATCAGCCCTGAATATTTGGGTCTTTATTTCACTTTTTACTCATAATTTCCTCTTCCCTCTGCCAATTTCCATAGTGCCACTTCTCCACAATCCCTCTTCCTTCTCTCTCTGTACAGTTTGCAAAGTGTCTCAGTTCTCAGTTTATCACCAAGGACTCAACCTTTCCCCTCACTCAGTCTCCAGCTGCCTAATTGTTTTTGTTGCTCTTCTTGGGATCAGATCTTTTTTCCCTGCAAGCTGTGGTAACACAGCCAAGTCATGGCCTATGTCAGCTGCAAGGCAAGGAAGCACACGGGCTATTGTGCTGCAAGAGAGTAGGCATAGGCTGTACTTTTAGTATTGCCATTCGCTGCAGTGAGGCTTTACATATAACATTAGTAAATGCAGAAATGTTCGTGGGACCATGTCCTCCCAGTCTTGTGCTGCATTTTTCCAAAAACAAGGTTATATTACAAACCCCCACTCTGTGTGCTTTGCTCTGTGATCCACATTTTAACTCTCGTGTTCAGTGTGGGGGCTTCAGATAATTTTCCATAAACCTGTGTTTTTGGTGCTGAACCTTGACACATACTTTACTAGCCAGGCTCTCATGCTCATGTAGGCAAACCTTAGAAATAACTGCACAAAAGGACACATCAGGTCACTACAATGAAGTGAACAAATGGCCTGCGCAATGATGAGTGAGCACCACGATGACACAATGGTGAGTGCTAGATGACAAATGCAAACTCCCTTCCACCTCCCAGATGATGGTGAATAAGGGTGAACAAAGAATGAAACCAAAGTGACTGTATTCATAGAGAAGTTATGGTGGGGCAGGAGACATCAGTACCAAATGTTGGCTAACTGGGGAGTTAAGTCACTGCACCAAATTGATTGTCTCAGAACATTTAAGTTCCAGCATGTAAGTAAGAACAATGTTTTTACTGCAATAGTTAAACTGAGCTAGGTCTTACACAAAAAGAGCTTCATGACTAAATTATGGCAAAGCACCAATTACATAAGGCAGAAGTGTGTGAATGGTAGGAGGAAAAGATGGAGGGGAAAGACTGAGGGTAACCCATGCTACATGCAGATAGTCAAACAATAGGCAAGGAACAGCAGCTTTTCAAGTCATAAAGAAAGGAGGGCTTTATATGTTCATATTAAAGTATATGCAGTAATCATCATCTTTTTTGCCTCTTAGCAAATAACACTGACAGGCAAAGGTAACAACCACAGAATGCAACAAGCAGGAGGTGGGAGAACCTGCACCAACCTAATACCCAGCTGCTCCTGCAAGTTGGTGAATTGCACTTTCCCTCCCAAGCAGGGCTGATTTTTGATTTAGTAGCAACACCTGCCGGCCGGGTCTCTTAAAATCCTGCAAACTCATAGCAAGATCTGGTCCTTGTCCCAAAGAACTAAGTTCTCTGTTAGATACAAGACAGCATAAATGGGGACAGACAGAATCTGTTCCAGGTCAGGCAATAAATCAGTAGCTAAGATGGATCTAGAAACGATATCCCAGGTCAGGCCTGCAGTTAGTCAGCAGCATGGTTGCTGCTTCCTTCCTAACTGCTTTAAGTCTCCTGAGCCAACATCCTGACACCAAAAAAACCCCCCAAAAAAACCCCAAAAACCAAAACACCAAAAAAACCCCACTTCATCTCACATTGTCTGATTCACTTCCCCCAACCAGATGAGTGTTTCAAAGACCAATTCAGAATGGACACTCTTGTGGTGGGACTGTGTTGCCCTCCCTGTCCACACACCACCATATCCAGAAAACAGAAGGAGTGGCTTCTGGATCTGGCAGTCCCCTGTAACCAAGCAGGTATAAGAATGAAACTAACTTTAGTTTAAGTTGCTTGCTCATAAAATGTAAAACTGAAATTATTACAGTATCTCTGCTGCTGTAAAACTTTGTTTTACTGAATGCTGTTACCTTCTGCATCACGTTTGGGGAATTTTAAACAGGCAAATGGAAGGTCTGATTGAAGATGAAGTTAAGTGAAAGAAATTGGTCTCATTTAGCACATGACAGGATTCATCTGTGTTCCAAGTCCACTGAGGTAGCATCATGGGCGTTTCATATTCATGAGCTGCTGCGACACTGTGTCCCTTCATTTACAAAGCACCGTGTTCAGCAAATTCTGTCCCTGTGGACACTGTGTGCATTTCATGGTCTTGTCAGAGAGACATCAAACACTTCAGTAACCAAACACCAGAAAATGGCTTTAATTAGTGCATCTCAATGCAATAAATATTTTTTCTCTCTAAGTGGAAAAATGGAAAATTAAAAAAAAAAATAAAGAAAAAATTGAAAGCAACAGGCAAAAAAATCTTCAAAAAACCATAAAGAACAAGGGACACAGACAGCTTCTGCTGAACACACAAACAAGCTTGAAGCCTCTTGGAAGGTTTCTCAGGAGAGCAGCAGGCAATTGGAGAGGATAAAGAACACTTCTTTGGATGCTTGGACATTAATTTCATAGGGATGCCTTTCCCTGACTGAAGTTGCCCTACTAGTAGGCCAACACAGAACAGCGTACCTGCCTGATCAGCCAACAGGGAGATGAAAACTGTAGATTGAAAAGCAGGCAGTACCACAGCTACCAGGGCACTGCCTAAAAAGCTGAGACATGCAGAAGATAACCTGAGTGTCCCATGTCCCAAAGCATCCTTCTCAGAAGAGAATGGTAACAGCACAATCTGGCCAAGCTGATGGGAAAAGTCACCCTGTGAGCACATGCCAGAGGATTCACAGAATCTAGGGAAGGTCATGCAGCAGACTCAGTACTGACCCCACAGCCTTGCCTTAAAAGATCATGTGTTTGCCTTGCATAATATTGCATCTCAGCTAGATGGATGACTGGCTGGGGGGTCAGGTGGGCCATGAGACACTCTACTTGCTTCGATATTGTAGTGCTTTCATGGACTACCTGGTGTGGCATCGCTTCTTCCACACCTGACAGCTTGCTGGGAACAGGCATCAGGCATATCTGCTAGTTCCCAAGCCTGCTACTGACACAAAGGCTCTGCCCAGTTTAAATCTCTATGAAGTGTGAGGAGAGATGGGGCATGGAACAGCCCTGTCAGATGAGTCGCTGGGCTCAGTGCAGGGCTTCACAAGCAGTAATACATGGCTTGTATAGTGCAAGAAGTAGGAGCAGACACTGATGGCCTTAAAGGTGAGGAACCTCTTAATGCATGGGTTTGTTCACCAGCAGCAGAAGACAGGAGAAACTGGAGGCCAGGCCCAAGACCTAGAGTCCACCACATTCCCGAGGTTATCAGCATTTAGAGTGACAACACAGCTCTTAGCCTTACCAAAAGCCACTTGACAGAGCACTATGCCTGCCTTCCTTCCCAGTAACATATGTTCTCCTCTTTTCCTCTGTTCTTTTGCAGTATTCCCCTGCTGAAATATACTCAGCAGGTAGTGGGGCAGCAGATGAGAAGGCATGAGGTGCCCTGAGAGGGTCTGGTGAACTCAGAAACACAAAACCCTCTTCAGCAATGCTGGAGATGAGAGATTTTGCATTAGAACATTACTGGGGCAGGGAAAGCAGCTTCTCAGGATGCTCCTGTGGAAGCATGTTCAGGAGCAGGCATCTGATTCTATTTCATCCTCTTCATGTTACGCTGCAAAAACAAGACAAACTACATTTCTTTTGTGCTAAATCCTTAGGTTTTTTATTTTTTCTTATATATATTTATTAAAAAATGCCTCTTTGATCGGCAGCACCCATGACACTTTCACATCCAGAGACTCCTCAGAAGCCTCCTTCCCTCCACACAAGGCCACCACTGCTGACAGCCAGACAGGTTTGATCAGAGCCACTAAGAATCGGATTTTCATAAGACAGATGAGGAATCTTACTGCTGCTCTCTCTCATATCAGATGAGAAACTGAGGAGGAGGGGGGACTAGTCCTGAGGGAATGACACTACAATCAAGGGTATGCGGTTCTCTCTCTGTCCCTCCACTGCTGCAATTTTCAAAGGAGTTTGCCTCAGGCAATTTTAAATGATGGTGTCTCAATTCTGTAATCATCTTTCAAGAGCTTTTTCTTAAAGGGTATTTTAGGTAAACCTAGTCCGTCAATTACACTTACGGACTCAGCAATCACAGACCCAATATGACTGTGTATCAGCCATATCGCAGAATTTAGCAATGGAAGATGCTCCCAGACTGTGATTTTCAGCCCCCAACAAGCTGTGCGCTCCCATGTAACTAAGGTGTCCACTGCCCCTAGGCCAGTGGTCTGCTGCTTCAAATAGAACTTCAGACAATCTCTTGGGACATATTCTCTGCTCTCCCCTGACCACTGTGGCTGTCAGGAGGGAGCTTTCTTTGAACACCAGAGGCTCTCTATCACAACACCAGCAGTTACTGGAGGAGTTCAAACTGGCCTGGACCAACAGTTCAGTGGAAACCATCAGGTTGGGTGGAGTCTGCCCTTCAGTGACCTTGCACAGAGACTCGGGGTAGTACATAGGAAGAGCAGCCAAAGGGAGGACTGTGGTGTGCTGACAGAGCCACACACAAAGTCACAATGCAAAATCCCAGAAACTCAACAATCACTGACCCTCTCTGCCCCAGAACTCTCTATTCAGCCCATTCACACCACTTCCAAAACACTATATTTTTCATTCTGTCTCCATTTCACTGATGCTCAGAACTTTTCCACCATTTAGCTCTCCCCAAATCACTCCATCACTGCCTTCTGAGCCTATGAAGTACCCATTGGCCATAACCTTGACTGTTCCTGCAAATTCTGCCTTCTCTTACCCTCATGCTTAGCCAATGCAGCTGTCCTTGCAGCTCATGGTCCCTGGGATCCAGTAGCACTTGGTGTGCTCTGTAAAAACAGCAGCTTACCGGGTAACTGGCAAAATTTATCAGGAATGATAGAGCCAATCATAACCCTCACTGTGCTCTATTCTCAGCTCTGTTTGGAGCAATATTATGATTGGTGCATATTCTCATGCAGCTCAAGAGGTGTTGGATATTATACGGTTGTGAATATCTCCCACCTGATGGACAGACCTCATTCCCCAGAAGGATGTGGGGACCACAGCATATGCCCACTTCCCCCTCTGTTGTTCACAGAGTCTGGACTCCCATCCTGTTCAAATGGAAAGGAGCTGCTGGCACATGCCAGAAGGGTAAGAAGTCCTTCCAGAGGTTTAACATTGCATAGAGAGGTCTAATAGTCAGCTCTGCTTCCCTGAGGAGGCTTCCCAGCAGGCAGGAAGGGGGTTTGCCTTGAGGGCAAAGAACTAGTGACTGTCTCCCAGCAGCCTTCCTCACCTGCAGGTCAGGTTTGGCTTGTCTGTGTAACATAGTCAGGCTTTCATTTCAATCAGCTGTCTCATTCACACACTTTAAAATATCGGCTTTAAAATATCAAGTTGTTGTTCCTATAGACAGAGAATCACACATCTCATACCAGTCTCTCAAGAAAAACCCTGTTCTAGGAGCTATGCATCCAAGCGTAACAGAGAGAAGGTGGAAAGGGACTTCTGAAGATGGGGCAATAGTCTATGTGAGAAGAATAGCCGGGAGAGAAATTACAACCTCAGCTAACAAGCCCCTGTAGAGTGCTGAGGAGGAAAATCCAAGGGCAAAGTAGTGAGGAGAAAGAAGTCTGGGGGAGTGCAACTCAGCAGTGCAGAACTGGTGGACAAGAAAGGAACAACAAAGAAAGTTCTCCACAGAAGGATAAAGCTGATTGCTGTGTGGGGGGTGGAATGCCAGCATTTCTTGCCCCAACAGGAAACAGCCCTTTGTAGCTGCATGCCAGAAAGAGACACGCAAGCAGAGTAAAGCCCTCTATACCCTGATGGAGAAAGGAGCAAAGGGAAGGCCTTCAATGTGAGCTTGGTTGTCCTGTCTTCCCTCCCACCTCATGAGAAAGAATAGTCTGCACTTGGCAGAAGCTCCTGGCTACTACAGAAAACGAAGCAGTGCTCTGCAGATAGCACATACCGAATTCCACCAATAGTCTCACATTTCCCATCTCATGCAGCTTCCCTGCCGTACAGAACTCAAGTCACTGCTGCTCATTTCCCCAGTTGACATGGACAGAAAATTGAGCAATTACCCTTAAACTCCTCTCTCTCAGTTTGCCCAGATTGCTACATACAAAGCATTAAGCCTCCAACTGCCCCTGGCCAAAAGTGACTCAACTAGGCCTGTCCTTTAGGAATTAAACACTTCTACGTTGCTTGTGGAGGTTTATTATTCCTCAAGTTGTGATGCATTAAATCCTGCTAAAGCAGGTTTCCCACCACGCAGAGGACCTGGCCCCCCATGACAAAGTCTAGTGGGACACATATCCACCTAACAAAGGTGCGTTATCCATTTGCTGTGCCTGTGTAGTAGCATGTACCAGCATGTGTTCAGGAGGATGGGCACTAAGTTCACAGGGGTGCTGTAGGAAATCAACCTAGCTAGCAACTAGACGTTCCAGAGCTACTTTTGGAGAGATGCTGAACTTTTTCAAAACAGTCTTTTCAACTTGGGGGTTTTACAGGAGCAAATGGTGCTTTTAGTCAAACAGGAGTCTTTGCTTTCCTAAAACTCAATACTGGCGCTTCTTTAAAGGGGCTCTCTTGTCCTGGACAAGCCTTTATGAAAGAAAAATATAAAATAGAGAAAATGAATTCTGAGCATGACCTGAGCCAAGGTACTTCACTGCTAGTATCTCAGTATTTTGTATTGTGCAGTATGGATGACTTGCGTCTTCTGGGTTTCCCTCTGCAACTGTAATGAATGGCTGAAACTCCAGATTGTTCCATGCATGTCCCTGTCTGGCCCACCCACTTACAGTCTCCCATATTATTTCAGTCTTTCCACACAGCCCGAGAAGTGTTTGTCCTCTCCCAAACTCCCACAGAGATGAGGAATCAGATGCTATTTCATATACAGGCCAGGAGCAGTGAAAGAATTCTACTTTTGTTTCTGAAACTACAAGGCATATCAAACCCAAAAGCCTCCACTTGGCTCTACAACCTTCCCTCTATTCTCCACATGCCAAACTGCGCTCTCCCTAGGCCCTAGGCTTTTTTAACACTTTCTCAAATGGACTCCAAATTCTGAGCCTCTGGGGGTTAGTGATGCATAAGCAATCACAACTGAGCACATTTCAAATTCACAAGAACACCTTTTTAAGGGCATATAGTTTTGTCCTTCATTCTTCTAATGAAAAGGTTGGATGGGGGACGAACAATGTTAATGGAATGGTACAGCTCAGCTTTCTAATAGGTTAAAGGAAGGCAATCCAAATGTATTGGTTGACAGCAGCAATCATTACACAACTGCGCCTGTTCATATTAAGGTGTACAAGCTAACACATTATGCAGCACAAAATAACCGTGACCCATCCTTGGGGATCCATACACCAATGTCTTGATTTTTGTATGTTTAGAATCTAAGCTTTACTGTTACAGTTAAGGACACAAACTCAAGTGCAGTTCTATGCAAAGTGGAGGCTGATACAGCTCAATTTACTGCACAGACACAGCCAGTGCATGCTACTCCCTGCCTTCTTCACTAGACAGTTAGTTGTATCTCTCTGCTTATTAAAAAAAAAGTAATTTTATTCAGGTTCTGCAGTTTGTTTATTTGTCACTTCTCTACACTGCAATTGCTGAGCCCACATGGAAAACTCCTCTCCCAGAACAGCTTGCTTAATCTCCCTGTAGGAATAGGACCACAAGCCTGCAATGCACTGATCCATTTAGAGATTTTCCATATGCAAATAAGACCCACAACCCAGTGTATTTCACTGTACCAGAAACTGCCTGGGTAGGAACCATATCAGGTTAGTAGGCTCTTTCTTCTAACGCAGATTTAATCCAAAGCTGAACTCTAGTTTGCAAACAATCCAAATCCAACTGTTAACCATAGGTTAGGCACAGATAAATATCTGAAGCATATTAGGATTCAACACATCTTCAGACCACACTGTGCATCAATTCTATTCTATCTTTATTATCCAAGGTCTTGGAGTGCTGAAAGTCACATGCTGCAAACAAACATTTGGCAAGCATTTTTATGCCTGCTTAGCAAAGACAGTTTCTATACTCTGAGTACATGACCACAGTTCAACAAAAAGGACAGCACATATGCAAACAGTCAAAGAGCTGTTCAGAACAGACTATCAGTCTCAGTGACATACGCTGAAATTTAAGAAGCCCGAGAAACCTCCCAGGGGGAAAATTTAGTCTGTTCTGAAGATGCCAATGCTATAAAGGTGCCACTTATGGCAATCATGTGTTGCAATGCTTAATCTGTCTGGAAGACCCAAATAAGTCTTCATTTAATCTCATTAAGCATCCTGATGTCTGATCCTTTGTGACTCCAGGTAATTCTTCTGATGCTTAATGATATTTTACAGATGCAACTTTTTATACACTGTATAAGATTCCTAGTCCTTGAAAACTGAGGTAGCTCCAGAGACTTAAAGAATTTCTATGCTCTCCACAGTTCTCTAGTGCTCACCTTGAAATTCATACTGTGGATTTTTCCTGAGATTTTTCTTGACTCATCCAGTCCTAGAAGAGCAGGTGATATACACTATAAAGAAAACTAGTGCTAAGTCAGTAGATTTCACAGCAGCCTGTATAGTGATGGGTTGGGATTACCCACCAGTTCTTATGTTTAGTTTATGATCCTGGGTTAGGGTAAACAGATTTTTTAAATTAAGAATTCCATTAAGACAGAGACCCTGGGAGAGTGGTGCAGGCACTTGTCTTGTTGGGAACAAGACAAGGATGTTGTCATAAAACAGGTGAGACGCTTTATGCAGAGCATACTATCACCTAACTTGGGACAGCACTGAATCCCTTCCCCACTCTTAACCTTTTAACTTTTAATGCTTTTAGCTCTCTTTTTGCCCCAGTCCACTATTTTCCATGTGGAGGCAATCATAGAGAGAAATGTCCTCGACACTTTCCATCTTTCCAAGGGTCTTTTATAATTCTGTGTCCATGAAGAGCCAGAGTTAGACTACAGGTTCACTTCCTCATCTTCCTTCTCCATCTCCTCTAATTTCTCCCTAATTCAGCAGGTGGGGAGACCCAGGCAACTCCCACATTTGTTTACCCTCAGAGTGGTTCATTTCTTCGCAATTTCTTACAGGATGCCTCTGCTACTTTAGTGGAGAGCCCCCACACATGCATGAAGGCACTTCTTGTAGTCAGGTAAGTGATACCTTACCTCCTCCATCATCTGATGCCTCCAGGCTCTGCTGTCTGAGACGATGGCTGCAGCAAAACACATGAAAGAATTTCAATTGCAAACCCAGAAAAGCATCTTGTTGTGCCCCCTTCCTTCCCACCAAGCCTCATGGCCTGTCAAGGGGAGAGTTCCCAGATATGCTTAAACAGCAGACTGACCTTCCATACCCCTCATTGCTGGGCTCAGCAGAAATCTCAGCTTAAGCAACATGCCTTGTACCTAAGACAAACCTCTAGGCTGCAGACAGTAGGGCCTGGGGTGGGTTTGGGAGGAAAGCAGTTGCTTTTTAATTTTCTTTCTTTCTGTTATATGGGAGTGACAGAGCCATCACCTACTCCACATCCCGGGAACTACAGAATGACCAGCCCTGCCCCCTCCCAGGACACATGGCATGAATTCATGACAGGCTCTGCACACTTCCAAAGTTTCAGATCTTGGAGTTCTGGTGCTTAGTGGCATGTGCCCCTTCTCTGTGAGATCAAATAAGAAAGTTGTGGAAGAAGTCTCAGCAACAATGGAAACTTACTCTTCTACTTCTTCTGCATGCTTTCTTCCTGACCTGTAAGATGAGAAAGGCCTATGCTTAGAAAAGGCTAGAGAAAATTAAAAAACTGCACCTTTCCCTACATAACTGTTATTGTGCAAAACAGTTTTCTGCACCAGGTCTGATATAACACACTGAGTGACCACTAAACCAGCGTATCAAAAAGTCCCTGAGTGAAACAGATTGACGAAGAACCATGTGGATCCCAAAAGACAGCCATGGCCAAATACAGCAAGAACCACACTCCTTGTTTTTTTAGCTTCTCAGACACTCTTTCACCCCCTCTGCCATCAGTTGCAGGTAAAGCTTGCCTTACCTGAGTAGAGAGGTTGATGCTTTAAGGAGTGAAGAAGGTGCTATACTTTGTCTACCCACAAGGTAGGTTCTTCCTTCCCCTGGTTATACATAAAGATTTTCTGGTTGCCTTTTAGGTTAGGAGTCCCACCCGAGTTGGCCAAGTTCAGGTCAGACATGCAGTTGCTGCAGAAAATTAGGGCTGATCTGGCTGAGTTAACAGGAGTTCATAATAATAACATGGGGGGGAGGCACTAGCAAATGGCAGCTCCCTTGCTCTCCACCCCAGCAAGCCCAGAAGTAATTCAGTCCCGATTAGGAACGCTTGTTCAATATTCAAAATGTAAAACATGGAGGTTGCTGAACCAGCACTTTGAAAAGTTAATTAAATGCCAGGTTTCTTTTTAGCAGATACTCCATCACTCACTGATTGCTTTGGCCATTTTGGAGAGTGAAGTTTCATCTCTATGTGTTGGGAATAAATATTCTCCTCTCTGCTGAAGTCAGGGTGCTATGACAAAGAATAAATGGGGCTCTCCCCTACCACATGCACTGTCCCAGGACACACCAAAATGTAAGAGAAGTTGCTTCACTGCCTTGCACTGTTCCTTTCAAAGCAATTCTGTGACATGGAACAGGCCTCTCCTCATCTGCTCTCTGCTCTAGCAAGTTACAGTCTTCATCAGCTCTCCTATGAATAATCTATTCTTCTAAGAGCAAGGAGCAGGGCACAGAGGATGTCTAGCTATAAGAAGAAGAGGTATAAGGAGAAGAAAGTCCTTTGTCTCCACTGCTCTCCCTGGAGCTTGCAGTCTGTAAGAAGTTAAAAATTACACTGAACTGGTGATCTAAGCCCAGTAATATCCACTGCTATAATCAGAACTGCAGGACTGTGGGTGACATCTGCATCTGGGCTTTCAGCTGTATCTGAACCCTCTGTTCAGAGGCAGAAATGCAATAGAGCTGGGGAGTTTAGGAAAGAGCTCTTCCAGCAAGGACGAACTGTTCAGCTCCATCCTTCTCCTCAGTGGTAGTACAAAGCACTTTTTGTGAACCCCCGATACCATGGAGAAAGAAGGAGATGGCTTCAGAGAGGCCACCATCAGCTCTCACTGGAGTTTGTACTCTGAAAAGACAGAGGTGGAAAGATGATGCAAGATTTCTCCAATTTTATCCCTTCCTTATGCCTTCACAGAACTGATTCCCACACACTGCCTTCATAGCCTTGCCTTCAGTGAGCTGAAACATCCCGAATTATGGCATTGCACAGCCTTGCACAGTGAGATGATTTCCTGGGGGTTAAATCTAACCTTTTCTTAGCATGATCCCATTATTCTTGATTATTGTCCAACCCCAAATAACACTCTCTTCCTCAGTACTCACACTTCTTACATCTTTACTCATGTCCTGTCTCCAGGCAGGAGTGAAACACACCACATGTTTATACTTCCCATGAGAAGGTCACTCCTGCTATCCCTGTAAGCAATTTCTGTTTCTTTTTCCTAAGCTCCCTGTCATACCAGATATCCAGGTGGTCCACAGGGAAGGCAGTCATATGTTAGTCCCAGAGGCAGAGACTACTTCGCTCATGTTTTAAGACTTAAGCTTTCTCAACTTTTCTTTGTGTTAGGAAAGGACTTACTCAGGACAATAAACAAATACCTAATTATGAAACAGCTGCACTATATTGGAAAAAAATAGTAATTTGGGGAACAAATTAATCAGCTGGGAGGGGGGAATAGTAGTGACCCCTTTAATCCCAGAGCCCAGATGTTAGAACACTCTCTTGTCAAACAAGACCATTCCTTTCCTCTCTCTAGGGCAAGTAAAAGCCCCGTGGTCAGCCCCCCCCAGGAGAACACCTTAGTCCCTTTGCCACAGGGCCTGACAGTGGCAGTGGGTGATGCAAGTCTCTCATGCTGACAGTGCTGTGGTTTATACAGAGCATTTAAATACCAATTACACTAGAGCAGGAACAAAAAATTACTTATTTTGTTTAGGGGAGATTTCTGCTTCCAGTCACCTGTACTAGATACGTTTGTTAATATATGAATTGGAATAGCATTATTTGATGAAACTGGCATTTCAAACCAGCTGATAAGCTCACGGGTAGAAAACTATCCCAGAAATATAGTATGAAGCTTCTGGAGCACAGGAAGGAATTGCATGTTTTATACTCCCTGTGGCCTTAATGATTGAGCTATTGAGCAAAAAAGATACCAGGCAGCCTACTATTTCCTTAATTTTTTATAAGGTTTCTTTTCATTTTGTTTGATGCCAAATTACTTTTTAATTCCTTGTTTCAGATTGCAGAAAAAAAATCACACAACATTTTTGGTTTGTTCCTGACTAGTCTTTTGCTTTTTTGGCCAAATTGCAATACCTAAATTTACCTAACAGAGTGACCATAAAAGAAAAGAAAAGATTTGTCTTGTGTCCTAAGGTTAAAAATCTTGAAGGCAGTAAGAGAAATCGGTCTTCAAAAGGTGCCCCAAATCCAACTCTGTCCATTCCATAAACTTAGCGGAGGGCTAAGCTATACATGGAGATAGTATTCCTGCAAAACCAGTCACCTGCTTGTCTCTTTGCTCTCCAGGTACTACGTGAAGCCTCACAGGATTTCTTCATGAAGCCATCGTATTGCTTTAAGCATTGTGAGCACCTCTTCTTGAGAACACTTTCAGCTTACCAATGCCAATTGCAACACACTGAGACCAACATTTCATCCTTCAGGAATATAAGGCCTGGGTACACAGCACCCTCTTCATTCACCTCATGGTCACAGCTTTCTAGTGATGAGTGAAAGCAGACATGGAATAAATCCAACTGTAAACTCAAGCCAGCATACACAGATTTCCTACTCTTTTCTCATATTCTCAGCAACTCGAAGTGCACTGCCCTGCTTTGTCTGCTGCAGCAGCAGGTACAGCCCAGGGAGGGCAGCAACAAGTACCTACAAAATGAGCAATTGAATACAAACTACAGGTACACTCACTCAAGCAAGGACAAACAAAACAGTATAATCCTGGGAGCAGTGCTCAGAAATGCATTCTCAGTACCATACACCAGCCATCCCCAGCTTTTGTGAGGCAGTGATACCACTCATTTCTTCTCATAAATGCATTTTTCTGGAGTGCCAAAGAACGTGGACCAACTTCATCACCTGTACAGATCCGTTTAAACTCCCTTTCCCCGTGAGACTGTCAGTGCTTCCAAACATAACCATAATCCAAGAATATTCCCTACAGCTTCGGCCAGCTGCTTACCCCCTCTCTATTTCAGGGTGTTGAATAGTTTGGAAATCGGGCAGAAGACCCTGACAGACTTTGTGTAACCCCATGGTATGTAACTCCTAGTACAGAATACCTATTTCTCTCTTAACTCTGTCTGGGGGCAGATCATCTGCTCTCATTCTTGACTGTGGTCTTTGTTCAGTTCTGGCCAGGAGGAATCCTTCCTCCACATTAATGAGAAGGGGTTAAACCTCAAAATCAAGGCTTTACCCCCCCACACACCCTTAATGTACAGCTGCACCCTAATGTACAGCTGAGCTGCTTCCAAGCTGCCTGCAACTTCAATGCTGAAGGGTGAAAGGCAGTTCTAACGTAGACATAATCTCTGTTAAACTGTTTCTTTCTCATTTAATGGACTACCACGGAGATCTAAATGGAGATAAAGTAGCAGGGCTCAGAGAACAGCCAGGATGCTATCTTTATGCAGCATGACAATGTGCAGTGGTTAATTAGACGTCATTAACCTATTTTAGCAGAGGACATAACTGGGATGAATGGGGGAAAATGTCCTTGAAATCTTTTAATGTCCACAGCTCATGAGAGCTTCAGACACACTTGCGTCCTGCACCGAGCCACCGCCAGCCTCCAAGGAGGTCACTGCGCTGGAACCGAGGTTCTCTGCCGCGGCCCGGGATGGTGCAGCAGCGCAGCTAAGGAAAAGGGAACCAATTATGACAGCTTGTTTAAACGAACACGGGGGCGGCTGGACAGGAACGCCCGGTACGGCACGGAGGAGCAGAGAGAGCGGGAGCTCGGGCAGCCCCCCGGCCGGCCCGACGTTGCCCTCCCGGCCCGGCGCACCCCGCCCGCCCGAGGCCGAGCAGCGGCCGCCGCCGCCGTGCCCGCGCTCCTCGGGCCCGCTGCCGGCCCGCGACCGCCCTCTGCCGGGCACCGAGCAGGGGCTGCGGCCCGGCCGCCGCCAGCGCGGAGGGAGCCGAGCGCCGTGGTCGGCTGTCACCGACTGCGAGCCGTCACAGCCGCCACCTGCCACCTGCGGGCTGTCCCGGGGCGGGACGGACCCTCGCAGGGGCCGCGAGTCCAGGCCTAGGGGTATTTTCGTCATTTTACAGGGCAGCAGGGGGAGAAATTCATCTGCCCGTGTGTGTTACTGTATTTCCTGGCATGTCTCAACCATTCTCTTTTGAATCACGTGGAATCAGAAAGCCTTCTTGCTAAAAGAATGAAATGGGGGGGGGGAGAGGAAGAGAACGTCGTGATGTTCAGACGTTTTGTTTGGAGAGAGCAGGGCGATCAAAGTGTGGGCAGAGATGGGCTGGGTGCGCGGGAAGCAAGTCACCAGCCAGCATCCTGCCTCATGCTTCCATCCAACACTATACCCAGTTCAACGACGAAATGCTTGACTCAGCCTGCCTTTTGCCTCTAGCGCAAAGACTGTAATTCAGGTCTAGGCCTCAGGGAGGAGGGGGAAAAAAGATTACAAAGGACACTGTAGTCTCTTGCTCAAGTATTTCTTTAGTGCCCATCACTACAGTGAGTGGGTGGTGAGCTAGGAGTTGCAGCTTGTTCAATAGCTTAAGGCACAACTAAGTTACACATCCAATATGACGCACAAGTGCTAACTGATCAGTTCTGCAGGCTCTCCAAGAGTGGATCACTGCTTGTTTGCTGAGGCACAGGAAAAGAAACACTCAGCAAGACTGTATGTAAACTAGAACTGCTGCCTGTGCTGGAAAATAGGACCACAAGGTGTCTTCTCAGCTATTCCACTGCACCTTTCTTGCGGGTCTGATCAGTTGTTTAAGTTTCCACCTCCTCTCACTGGACTCTGGCATCCTGGAAAAGCCAGATCTTCCTTGATTAAATTAGGGAGTTTAATCTTCATATCTACAATCAAGGCAAGTTTTGCCATTTATTTCAGCAGAGTGAAGATGACTATGAGCCTTTATTTTTATCATAGGATGTCACCTCACAGTTCTCCACTTCCAAGCCCTGGGGTGCATGGCTATCTCTATCTCCATAACAAGGTTTTGAGCAGACACATTTTTTAAACTGTAATGGTCCCACTTGCTGCCCCTCACAGGGTCCCTGGGCTGCCCAGACCACATGCTGAACACACTGCCCCTGAACATGGCCCTGAGTAGGAAGGATGAAGCAATGAACAGGCGTACTCTGTGGGACAGGATCTGACAGAGACAGCAGCTAGCAGGCTCCATCTGAAACGGGCTTGTGAGGCACTTAATCAGTCTCTAGCTGAAGTGTTTTTGTTTCTCCTCAGGTCCTAATACGTGGGCTTACTTAACAGAAACAACAAAAGACAAAAGCTCTGGCAAACAGGACTTTTAGGAACAAAGTACAAGCTGACAGAGTGCTCACGGGGGTCACTGAACCTCAGCCTACTCACTGCATCATTCTCAAAACAGATGTTCCCAGGGTTCCCCCACTTGCTCACTGGTAGGCTTGCTGACCGGCAGAGCTGTTCAGAGCTCCCACTGAGCAACAGAAAAAAACAACACGACTCAATACAAATTCCTGCTGTGTGGGAAAACAGCGCTGCAGTTTCTAGAGGTATCCACCATACATCTTTGGTCCCTGAGAACAGGGGCTCCTATCCAAGTGATCATGTCCTCAGTCTCCAGTAAGCACAAGGGCCAACTCTCACACCAAAAGACTCTTGAGGTTACAGTTTCCATTTAAATGGAAAAGCACACTTCTAATTGTCATGGTTACAAGAAAGGACTGCTAGGAGACAGAACTAGAATGCAAGAAAAAGTATCTAAGGTTGTTTGGGTTTTTTTTTCAAATCTCACAATAAAGAACAAACTCATGATTCTGAAGTCCAAAGACCTTTCACTCATCACTGAAAACATTTACATGGAAAACGCTAGAAAGAACTAGGTGTTTATTACTGAATGGCACCTTGTGCTGTCATCTGAGAGCAACAGCTTCTGAAAGGAGATATTTTAAAAACCTGGAACAAGAACTTGAGAATAGTGGAGGGGTTATATGGGGAGGGGAGCTGAGGGAGGGGGAAATAGGGCCAAGCAAGTAGATCAGGTCATCTTAGGTCTCTTTCCGCAGGTAAACTGCATTAAGCTAGACTTCACAACCGCTTTAGAGGTGACCTACAATGGCCAGAAAACGTTTTAGCCTTGGCTTTGACAGATACAAAAGGGTTGCAAGCTGCATGTGTTCTTCAAGAAGATTTTGCTTTTTTCAAACTAGAAATATTTGGGACAGCAATGATAGTATCCTCTGAATTTGCTGGTAAATTTCTTGGAGATGCAGAGAACTAAGGAATGAAGATGCTTTGTCCTCAATCAGAAAAAAAATCAAAGAGACTTCACCCTGAGCATATTCTGCCACCTCAGCAGCTTACATGGACTGTTACCAAAAATGTCACACTCCTGTTCTGTTCTGTTTTTGTCAGGCTGGCTTCATTTTCTAGGGGAGCCAGAAGCTGCAATCCTACTAGTCCATCCATTGCCCAGTATCTTTCTAGAAAAAGAAGTCAAAGAAAACTTCACTAACTGGGAACAAAATAAAAACAAATCCAAGTTAAAAATAAGAAGAAAAGGAAAAAGAAAAAAAAAGAAAAAAGTAAAAGAAAAGGCTTCTTCCAGGCTCCTCTGGCACTGCAAAGACAGAAATGGGCACAAGTCTAACATTTTCCCTTTGCAGGAAACCCTTGCAAGTCACACTAAGCTGGTTTAAAAAGAAAAAAAATCCCCCATAACAGCCAGGGCACTGAGGAATTCTCAGGTGACTCTTCTGTCTTTTAGGGACTTTTCTTTTTCTGCCAGTTATCTTTACTGAGCCTAAACAGAAACACCAAGGAGAGCTCACCCCAGCAATAACATGAAGGGACAAGAGGACAGGAGCTTGTTAGCATTCCTGGAACATCCAGCCTATTAAAAAAAAGGAAAAAGAAAAAAGAAAAAGGGGGGAGGGCAGGGACAGAGAGGAAAAAACCGACTCTGGGCCTGCACATTGCAGTTTACCACCATCTTGATGTCCTTGATGCGTGCCGATGGCATGGAGGTGGCTGGCACTGGATCAGCCCAAGAGAAGGAATGAGAGGCCAATGGAGATTTATGTGAAGAGAGTGAGATGGACAAGGTAAAATTGTCAGGAGGAGTTGTTAGAAAGTAAAATATATTGTGACAATTCCACTCCTGCCGTTCATCAATAAACTGACAGATCATTTAGTGTCAATTAGGAGTGATAGATGGACAAGTCCCCATGATCCTGGGCCAAAATTAATGGCTGGGAGGGAGAGGGTGATTGAAAATGACGGCTGACATTGAGAGGAAAGTCCTGAAGGTCCCCAAGGGGCCATTACTTGCCTCATTCCCTTGCAGATCAATGCAGGGACAAACCCAAAAACAGACACTTCAAGACAAAACTTAAATCAGACTTCCTTTTCTTTCTTCTCCTTCTAAGTTGTGCCCCCTCACTTGGCAGCCTAGATCCTCTGTGCCCATACTCTTCACATCACTGAGAACATCCACAGATGGCTGCAAGATGCAGAGTGAGGCTAACATCTCCTGTGCAGCCAGATGTCTGGCTCCCCGCCTTACATGGCAGTGTCACAGGGAAGCCCAGTCTGAGATTCACCTCAACACTGCTGGACTTGGAGTAGAGGGCAGAAGCAATGACAACCTTGTGCCAGATGGAGAAACTCATGAGCACTTTACTACTCCCAGCTGCAACACAGGAATGACTGGAGTTTCTAAAACCAGGCACTCTCAGGGGTCATTTCTTATAGATAGAACACAAGACAGTTTAAACCCATATTTTTGAAACAGGAGGTTTTTAACTTTACTTACCTCTAGAGACCTTGAATCATAAAACCCCTTAATCTCTTAAATAACTTTCCTCCAGCCCCAGGGTGCAATCTCACCATTACCCACCCTCCAGAGCCCTAAATGGTATCTACACAGGGGCTCAGTTACCCTGCTCTAAAGGTCACCCCAACTGCATCCTCTTCCTTCCTTCAGGCCCTTAACATTCACCTTCTTTGTAAATGCGTTCCTGGACACTGTACCACTACTTCTGTCCAAAAATATTCAGCATGGTTGTTTTCCTAAACAAGCCTTGAATATTTCAACTCTGTGTGACCTACCAGTCAGAAAAGGGGAAATTTCAGTTGTAGCTGAAGCACCTGTTGCTAAACTGCCACCATCAATGTAGAAGAAAGGAGTACATTTGCAGGCACTGGAAGGGACTTCCTACTGAAAACAGCACTTGTGTTTGCTTGCAGGGCCACCTGAAATGAGCTGTGTTTATTCCAGAACAACCCTAGCAGCTGTCTGCAAAGCTGCAGAAATTTTAGGGGGCTCATTGCAAGACCAAAGGGATCAAGCACCCAGGTACACAGAAAGAGTCCCAAGAAGCAAAGAAATAAAGATACTACTAGAGAGGAAACTGAAGAATTCTATCAGTCAAGTCAGAGATATGAGATCAGAAGAAGTTGGAACTAAATGGATCCTGGAAGCACTCCTCCTTTATCAAATCCTCACCAGTATGCAAAACCCTTTTCCTTTTCCCACTGGCAGGGACTTTGTGTTTCTTTCTTTTGATGTGTGAGATAACCTGATAATAAACCTCTGCTTTGCTTGTCACAAGTGTCAACACTGACGTCATTAGGGACATCAGCACAGTGTTCAGAATGGCACTTGGGCTCCATCCAGTGGTTAGAGAGCTGCTTCTGTAGCAAAACCCAGCTGTAATTACTGATATCTCAGCAGGATACAAGGCCCCAAGTGGCTGCCTAAGTTCTTGGTTGGTCCCCTTTCCACTAATATTGGCGCTAGAATGACCCTGTCAGTATGGAAAATGAATTTTCTGTCACTACTTTGCACCATTTATTTGCTGATTGCAAAGGACCAGTCTGGGAGTTTGCTCAGGCACTTACCTGCAGTCTTCATCATTATCCAGATTTATCAAATGGGACTCCTACAATATCAGCAGTTCTACAGATGTACTAAGAGTCCAAAGTAATCTTTCCATGCACAGCTTTTAAAAACTTGAGTAAAAGAGCATTTTGATAGTTCTCGGCAATTTAAATATCTAACACTTGTAAATGCTATGGGTACTCATAATAAAACACTTTATCTCACTTGCACACCATCTGTGATAATTAATTTAAAAAATAATTATAGGTTGGAAAACTTTAAGGGCCCTCCTCATCTTCCTATCTTGCAAAAGTCTGAGAGAGCAGCATCGGCAAGATGGTGAGAAGATTTGCAGGTTTACCTAAGCATGACAAGACCTGGGCAGGTAAGGGACAAAGAGGGAGAAGGAAAGGTAGAAAAACAGAAAAACAGGTTGCAAGCTACATTCTCTAACATGTGCCGAATGGAAACAAAAAAAAAAACATTTTTAAGTGATCATTTCACATTGATAAGACTCTGAACTAAATGGCTATAAAATCATTGCACAAGTGGTTGCAGTATCGCATCTGACTCACAATGTATTTTACACAACACAGAAAATCTAACTGTACCCACTCTGCTCATCCTTCCTTTCTAAGTAAACAAAAAAAAAATCAGATTTTAACATTGTCAGTTCTGAAAATCTAATTACTTCTAACAGAAAAATTCCCAAGTGTAGGCTCAGTTACACTGGCATAAAAGTGCTTAAATCTACATCAGATGTATCAACAGAAGCATGTTATTCTAACTACATCTACACTAGTGAAATTGGAGCAAGTTAACTTGATGGGCTTCCAAACTGAGTCAAATTGGTTGAAAAGCTGTGGGGAGATAGAGCCTGAGAAAACAGAAACAACACAGCTACAGCAACATTGGTATGACATCAGCCAATGACTCAGACTTTTCACATGAAGGCTTTACCCTGGGATATGTCACAAAGACAGCCCTACAGGGCAGCATCTCAGACTTTTTTAAGGGAGAGAAGAGAGATCAGCTTTGGGAGAATACACAACTGAAGGAAAGACAGGGGAACTAGTTGTACAAAATCCTCATACCTCATATGACTGAAGAAGTCAGAACAAACTTCCCCTCCATAAAATTTGTTCAATAAAAACTCTTAATACAAATGAAAAGAACACTGTCAGATATGACACGGTATCATATGCATGACAGAGCAAGGGACACATCTTGATCTCATGTCCCATTGTGCAGAGTCTCACAAGCAGAAAGGTCTGCAACCCTACAGAATCTCCTGTTCTGCTTCTTCAGCTGAATTGCATCCAACATCATAGAAGCATTTACTCCAGACACCTACAATGTCTGTAAAACATGCAGTTGAGATCTGGGGAAGCACCACTGATAGCTATTGCTGCAAATCTACTGGATAAGGCTAATAAGGCTAATGTCAAACAATGGAAAACATGGTAAAGTAGCACATGGCACAGTGCTGTTACATTAGGAACCTGTACACTGTCCTTCAGGGCACATTAGACACAGCCCTGAATAGGTATTACCTCCAGTCCAGTCCTTTGCCTACCCAACAGTTACAGAACTTATTTTTCCTGAACAATGAAATTCACCTTCGTTCTCTGCTGTCACATTTCCATAAAGCTTCTGCTTGGTCCTACAAAGATCCAGGATCATTGGTGGCACCTTTTTTAATACCCTGAGGTGGATTCAACTTTGCAATGGCAACTTCTAGCTGAAGGCAGCCTATGAAAAATAACCATTATCAGGGTTAAACTGGAGAGGAACAGGAGTTCAGGCTGAAATCTTTATTCCTTTGCTTTATTTCAGTCTCCAGATTATTTATTTTTCAGAGACAAACACAGTGACAATTTTCCCAGAAAAGTACTGTTTTCCAGAAAGGCTACCCCAGAATACAGACCACCTTTCTCACCTCCCAAGAAATAGTGACTGTGTAACAGATTTCTGGATGTCCTCATCCATTCTCAGAGTTCCAAAAAAGAAAATACATAACTTTTCATAAATCAGAGTGCCTCCGAAGTATATATTAAGGCATATACACTCTTATTAAAGGCCTTTAAATACACAAGCAATCTCACACCACTCCATGGCTGAGCCCTTCAGCTCTGTGAATATGAAATACAACATCAGTATAATTTCATAGCTCGGAAAACAACAAATGGTTTGAAAGCAAGTAATCTCCTCCCAGTCTGAACTGTCCTTTAGTTTTCATACCTGTTCTATTACCATGTGCAGATATTTCCTTTGCCTTAGGTGTCCTTCATAAGCATTAGGCTTCTCAACATATACTCTACAATTTGTATATTTTTTTCCTCCTATCTCTTCTTGATGACCATTTCTATCCACCTCCATTATACCATAACCCCATACACACATAAACATTGACAAATTTCACCTTTACTGTCAAGGTTGATCACTAAATCCTGATGTGTTCATTGCACTCTTGTCAGTGGGGCGCTGTCATGTGTCACTCTCTTGGAAAGAATGGAACCAGTCAAACCCCCCCACCTCAGCTCCTGTATTTAACATGCTTATTATGTTCTTGACTCCTTCCAGGTACTGTATCAGGTAAGGAACACACTGCCTATGGCAAACAGTGACACATACACAGTTCTGAGCCTCGCCAAGTCAATTAACCAATGGAACCAAGCAAGAGCAATAATTCAAACAGCTCGAAGGAGCTACATTGGTATTGGAGACAGAGGCCACATAAAAGACCCACAAAAACTGTTCCAATATCTCTGACAGCAAAGTCCAGCTAGTGATG
The DNA here is from genome assembly GCF_003984885.1 of Neopelma chrysocephalum. NCBI lineage: Eukaryota > Metazoa > Chordata > Aves > Passeriformes > Pipridae > Neopelma > Neopelma chrysocephalum. Next base: position 34,219,265 of record NW_020897693.1, on the reverse strand, counting down.
TTCACTTAATCCACACCTAATCCCCTCTTAATAATGAAAGAGGTGAGGACTCACTTGATAGGTGCCAGTACAGGATCATCTGCCCAGCCTCCTTGCCGGCGTGGAGGTTTAGGTGGTGGACCCTTTAATAAAGAGAAGAGACACATTACAGACAGCTCCAGTCAAGGCAAAGTCAAGCCAATTGAGACACCAGGTCCACATATACTAATGTAATACTTTACCAGATAATAGATAGATGGAGAGATAGTGTTTAAAATGCTGTTTATTCATAAAATAAAAGGAGGACATATATTACAGGACAGGTTTTTAAGCATCACTGTAAGCAAAAGTTGCATCATCCTAATCAGGATCTTGACAAATTTCAGGTCTATGTGCCTTTGACTTGTCCAGGACACACAGTACAGTACCAGACTGATCCACAGAGGATGTGCTCTCCTGGCAAAATAGGGTTCACTGGGAACTTGTTCGTTAGTGTTGCCCACATATCAGTGGGAGGTATTATGTTACATCTTTCCTAGGGTACCAGACAGCATTTTTTAGACATCTTGTTTTAGATGAGGAATTGTTCCTAAAAAGTATGCTTTTGTCCACTGCCTAGAATAGGAGAATAGATGCCAAGTTCAGATACACTGAGCCATATCAAACACTTCCAAAGTTAGTTGGGATGAATCCCACCACTGAAATCTAAAGGGGAAGTTCATCTGGAGCTTAAAGACACTCCCTGTTATTTTCTTGCATTGTCTTGTGTGGTACTCTGCCACATGGCAAGAGAAAATGGAAATTCAGCTTGGGGCTTATGATGGGAATTTTGCAAATGAGGCCATGAATTCCCACCATGTGGGAGCTGCCCATTGCCTTTACAGTTTTGGATTCAGTTCCCTCAGCCTGAGGCACCTTGTACAGTAGTGACTTCAGTGTTTGGCACGACAGGCAGTGGTGAAAGCAGAGAGGCAAGGTGAGCCCAGTTTATATAGCTCCCAATTGATGGTGCCCAGTGAGGGAAGGCAGATTACAGGGACCGGTGAAGGGACCATCATGAGAAAGGATGATTTGGTAAAAGATGTCCCAAAACAGAAAAAAAATGGTAATTGCAAAGGAATGGCGAGGGGACAGGTGGCTCCCACAGCTTTTATTAAGAAAGTGAATGAGTGGGATGACTCCTGAGGATTTTAGACTTCAGAGAGAACTCTGCATGTGTGGTGGGGTCAACCCTGAGTCACAGCCAGATCACCTCTTGCCACACACAAGGAAGGAGTTGAGCTAGCCCCTGATGGTAGGGGTCTCCCATGTTTATTTCTTGAAGTAGAAGCATTGTTTGTGAGTGTGGGAAATTAAGAGACCCTGCCAGGGGCAGCCACTGCCTGCTGCAGGGAGGGAGCATGACCCTGCATAGCTCCCTGATAGGAGCAAAAATAGTCATCCTCCAAAAATAAACAGGGAGCAGGAATGAGGCAGGAGCTGCAGTCCCAAAATACCAACTTTCTTCAGCAAAGGGAGCACAGGAGGGCAGAGGGACAGGCAGGGAGCGTGAAATGCAGGAAACAGCCTCCTTATATGGGCTCATCCGTAGGGGACAGAGCTCAGTCGACTGGAATGACCGTGTCACAGAATGTGAAGCCTTCAGGGGCCCAAGTGAATGGAGTTTTCTGATCTTTAAATGATTCCCCCAGATTCTTAAGATGCCAAACCAGAGAAGAGGCTACAGTGCCAAAAAAGGAGCATTTTGAATTCAGTTGATCTGGACACACCCAGAGCCCAGGAAAAAGGGGGAAAACACACCACATATGGGTGTGCATGCCCACATAAACATCCCTATTCCCATTACACACACCCCTACCTCAAAAACACACTCCTTCCCACGCAGACCCTTCCCATTCAAACAACCCCTCTCCCCTCACACTATCCCTCCAATAGCCAGCAAGCCATGTTTCCAACACACAGCCTCAACTCCTCGCAAAGGTGCACAGAGATACACAAATTGCTCCAAAGATCCTGGGCCATAAGGCTGAGGGAAAATGTAGCATTTCCTGGGCATTCAAATGCACTTGCAATTTAATTTCCTCCTCATCAAAACTAGCCTTAAGATCAAAGATATCTCAAGTGGGGCACACCAGATCAGAGGGTGATGAGAATGACTGCTCCAGCCTTTGCACAGGGCATGACTCCATGGCATCTAGGGGTTTGATTCCAATGTCTTGCCAACGTTTTAACGTGTTCCCATTGATCATACACACCAGGGAACCCTGAATGTCTCTCAGGCCCTGACAAACACCTCGCACATACCTACAGGTCTTTTATTCCTCCTGCAATAAATCAGGTAATTCTTTCTGAATTGCCTACAGGAGCACTAGCAACAGGAAAGGCAATGTTAACTGTCAGCTGAGGATAAATAGCTTTTCTTTGTTAGTTGCCTGGAAAGTGCTGTAATAAGGTCACATGCCACATGTACTTTTGTCAAGTAAATAAACTTACCTTCATATACTTTCACATTTCCAAAACCTCAGCATAATTTACAACTGAGAATGCAATGCTGTGCATTGCCATAATACGGTACCAGGTAGGGACTTTGCAGCTGCAACCAAGAGCCTGAGGCAGAAAGTGGGACAAATGTCAATCCCTGAGGGATGAGAGCAGAAACAGAGGACCCTGTTCTTCTGTAATGCAGCAAATGTGCTACTGAACACACCTTTTTGATGAAAAAGACTGGGAAATTTAAATGATGAGAACTTGTTGGTACCTACTGTAATACCTTAGGCAAGATTTTTATTTATGTTCCCAAATGCAAAGCTGAGCTATACACCCAAACAGTTTGGTGTTCGAAATATTGAGATTCCACTGGCTCCTGACAACAGTGTTCTCTCTCAGCTCTTGCTGCTCAGTCTGTTTAACAGCATTAATTAATCACTTACTTGCTGTGGTTTGCCTTTCTACTTCAATTTTATCAGTTATTTATCTCCAGGAGATTTCCTCTACTTTAGTTTCTGCAAAATGCCCCCTTTTTCAAGGAAAATTGCCATGGTCTGAGTTTTTATTTTTTTCTCAGAAACTCGGTTCACCGTTTTTGTGATGGCGCTTTTCCAGTATTTCTCAGGCCACCCTCCTTACCAACACTTTCATGCTACCTCCATAATCAGTGTTTTATCTCTCCCTTTGAAAAATGACTGGCCTGAATTCCATCTCTCCTGTATTAAAGTAGAAATTCTACCTTCTTTTTTATCTGTAGTCAGGACCTTTCTTATCAGACAGATGCGGAATTCTAATTTGGCTTCCTCATTAAGGTAGAAATTTCCAGGCTACTTGTCAGATCACGTCTGAAGTTTTGAAGGTGCCAGTTGGATGTTGCTTCCCTCATGGAAGCAGCTATCCTGTGTGTCTCTGGATCCCAAAGGTCCAACAAAGTTTCTTTTAGGACTTACCACAATAGAGACAGATTATGGACATGTGGGGTCCCTCAGATTCCCAGGTGGGTCTGGAAATATGGATTAATTTACCTTCATCAACATGGCAACTCCTTTGAAACACTGAGCATTCTGTGCAGGGACGCAGGGACTCAAATGACATTGACAGCGTGTAACAGAGGACACACAATTTTTCTATCATGTAATACATCTCTTAAAATCTATAGGATCTATGTTTTCCCAATATACAAACACTGAGAGATTATATACAGTTGTCTTGTTTTTATCCAGTACTGACCATGGTGTGGATAAAAAGTATGGCCAGTCTCAAGGTTCCTCTTCTCCAGCAAGTTGCCTGAGGTTCCTCTGACTGAGGAAAAGCAAACCTCAACAAACAGGTCTGATTAATTAGTTTTGACTGCTGCCAATTAAGGAACTGTAAGTCAAATAGCCCCACTGCTTCCAAGCAGCCACGTAACACAATCTGTACTGATCTCAGAGCATATATGATATCAAAAAGGGATCAATTCCCAGATCTATGCAAGCCTGGGCTTTCTGCAAAGAACAACCCATCTCTGCTAGCTCTCTTTATCATGTCCACAGATGGTTCAAATAGTGCATCTGATTTTAATGAATACCCTCCAAGGACTTCTGCATGTCTTACTTACCTAGTAGAAAATACTGGATTTCCATTTCATCCACAAACTGTCCTTCTTCATTGTCACTGACTTTCCTTTACTAGAGAAAGTGCTATTGAGCCAGGAAAAGTGCTTGGGGGGGCTTCAAATATTCTCTGTCATCTATCAGAGCAGGTAAAGGAGCAGCTCATTGTTAAACAGCTATCAAGAATTTCTCCCCTAGAACAGTGGTCAGCTATCTAGTCAGCTCATATGTGCACCTGTGAGGAAATCTGTCACCTCTGCGGCATTTGGTTCCTTAACCTGTCTCAGGAGTTACTGCTCTCCCCTGCATGAAAACAGTGCATCAGCACACAACAATTTGATTCTCTGAGCAAGGGGTCACCAGATAGAATCCTCTCCCAACCCATAGCTACAGGGAAGTACCCCTCCAGCTTTTCCAGGCATGAACATCAAACAGTTTGCTACTACCTTGTGCTACATCCTGTCAGACATATTTCCATCCGCCTCCACCCTTCCTACTATTCTTCTGTTGCCTTCAGGTGGGTCCAGGAGCACTCAAAGCATGAAATATATGTATGGAAAAGGAAAAGCTTTAAATAAAATTATTTTTTATGAGATTGTCCCTAATCCACATCAAGGTTGCCAAGCAGGGAGGATACTACTAGAAAGGCTGGGAAATATGGCTGACTAGAAAATCTATTTCAGAAGATGTCATCAAAAAGCTACAAGATAAGCTCAGAAAGCTGAAAATAACTGCCCTGCTGGCCAGCCACTCGGGGTGCATGGGGCAGAGGCAGTGCAAGGCCTTGGGGAGCTCCAGGCCATGCACTGCTGGGGCTCACACTGGGGAAGTTGGCCTAATTAGGGAACAAAAGTTCAGCTGCATTTTTGAGATTCCTCCTGGAGAATCTGGCCAACTTCCAGATGAGAGGTCCCCAGGAACAGGCTGGGAGTCCAGCATTTCTACAAGTAACCAGAAGACCTCTGGAAAAAACCCCTGTGTAATCCCCATATAATGGAAACAGGTAAAAAACCCAGTGCTCCCTTGGATGCTGGTTCCCTTTAGCGGAGGGTGTTTATTAGCACAATGCAAGAATCCAAACAGATGACAGAAACTCTGGGACCTGGAGGGACAAATGTAGCTCAGGACTAACAAGCAAATGGGAGGGCATTCACAATGCACAAGAGCTACAGGAAATTTTGCCTCAGAGAACACTCCCAGGTTCTCAGAAATGCCAGTTGCTTCAAGAGCTATCTACTGCCAGTCCACTCTACTCCCAGTTGCATGCCTAAGGCAGCAAACTCCTGGCAACGTTCTGTACACAAAATGCAGCTAGCCCCTGGTGAAGGCTCCTCTACAAGCTGAAGATCACAGGGGAAAACAGGATGCTAGAGAAAAACAATGCAGTTGGACTGTAAGGTCTTTGGGAAAGGGAAACTTTTGTTCCAGCCACACACCAACACTCTAGATCTTACTGCAATGCAAACTGTAGATACAGAAGTGTCTATAAGAGACTGCATTACAATTATAACTTCTCAGGTCATGAACTCTCTGAACTAGTGAGGCAGGACAGTGCCTAAACCACTGTGATTATTTTTATATAAATAAGGTCCCCCAGTAGGCACCTAGCTGAGTGCAGCCAGCACTGGGCTCCTTGGTCGCACCTTTCTGAGTTTCAGGGAACATGGGGAAGAGCACTTGGAGGGTGGCTGCTGTGCAGATCCAGACGAGACAGTGGAATGAGTTTGGAGCTGTGCGAGGCTAAGAACTGGGTCAGGAAAATACCGCCTCTGATTAAAGGCCCTGATCATATCAAGCCCCAGGCCATGTCTACACCACAAGTGCAGACATACCTGCAAGCAGAATTCATGTGAGTCAGCTCAAGTCTGGAAATGGTCTTGTTTGGGGTCCTTCTGGTAACCAAGTTGGTACCTCCCCAGACAGAGTGCAGGTTGCTTCTCATCAAGGGATCTCCGCATCATTCTGCACTATACGATTGGATACAAATACACTCACTTGATCAACCCCATGGAACTGGGTAACCTAGCACAATAAGAACACTAATAGCTTTATATTTCAGATACTTAATTTTTTTTATAGTTATTCTTGCAAAAACATTCACTGAAATTAATTGTTCCTGTCTTAAGCTAAAAAGCAACAGCCCATTTTTCTACCCAAATGTTTTAAAAGCACTGGCAACTAAAACTACAGGACTTCGTTGCCCCCACTGGAAATGTCACATCTTCAAATCCTCTTTCCAATTGTTGCCTAAAAGCATGTCATCACTCATGATGAAGTAGAGCCACAGAGGTCAGCATCCACCTATATAAGAGTCAGAAATCCAAGTGCTGTCCCTCTTTTAGTCAATGAAGGACCTTGAGACTACCTATGGCATGTCTGTCAAAGCACAAACAGAGAATGAGGTCCCAGCTGGACCCATTGGGACTGGAACATATGTCTTCCCACTCAAATGTTGTTGCTTTCAGTTAGAAAGTCCTTCCCTGTGGCACCAAAATCCTTTTGGTTCCATCTGCAAAGCAGAGCAGCTTCAGGAAAAAGGACTGAGAGCCTTCTCTGACCCAGAACAGCTCATAGCTTTGTCATTATATATAATATTTTCTATGGAGGTGGGAAACATTACTTGATACATCTTTCTCAGAGGAGGAAGAGGACAATAAAATCAGTGTTTTCCAGCTTAGAAAGGAAATGGCAGGTTTAATCTTTACGTCTAAAGCATGCTGTTTCAACACCTAAATGAACACCTCAATCCCTGGAGGTCCCCGAAGGCAAGGAAAAGCCCTACTCCACTTCTGAAGGCTACAAAACACAGGATGGGGATCAGGATCACCCACTGGTAGTGCAGGAATGTGCTCCCAGAGCTCTCAGAACAGGGCCAGAACTCCACAGAGGAACAGTTTCAGACACACTGCAGTTTCCAGCTACTCTTTACCACCCTAATAGATCCACTAGCCCATCCTGAGATTACCTACATATTATGCAGGCACCCAGTAAAAGCTATGGATTTTGCTATGAAGATAAGGCATCTAAACCTGTGGATTCTGTGTTTAGGGAATACCAACACAGTTCTTCTGCATAAAGCTCTAGCCCTCCTTTCAGACAGGGACTAAAGGAAACTAGTGGAGAGACTTCTACAAGGCCCCAGAGCAAATCCATGGCAAAGCCAGGAAAAGAACCCAGCAAAATCTTGCCTCACAGCCATGTTCATACTCCTCATGCCTATTCTGCCTCTGCAAATTAACTGAAATATTAGGATACACCCTGTATTATACCATTGATCAGCCTTACAGCCTTTGGCTAAATGTCCCAGGCAGCCTTGGAAGGTGCAGCCAAATGAGTGATTCAACTGCAAAAATTCAGATCCAAGATGAGTGGTTTGCCAGGGGATGCAAAACAAGTTTCAGAGCAGTCAGATGGCTGGAGGGCAGAACTTCAGCAGGTACATTCACATCAACAGCCCAGATGCAGCTGTTTGTTGGTATTCATGCAGCCACAAAGTTATCTTCAGCACAGCAAGAGGAAAGGGACCAAATCCAGGAAGAGTTCAGATTGTAACACTCCGCATAGCCCAAAGGGAGTTCAGAGAAGGGTTATATGAGCCATCAGGGGGACGAAGGAGCCAACTTCGGACAAATGATTCAAGAAGCCAAGTATTTCAGCTTGGCCAGGCAATGACTAAGGGAGGGATATACTGCAACAAGATTTGGATCATACTTTATAATATAAAGTTCCACTAACAATCAGTTTGGAACAGACTTATGATACAATTACCAGAAGTTTGTAAGCATGTAGTATTGTAAATTGCAAGCAGCTTACTGATCAGTCAGATTTCTCAACACTCAGTTAACTATTTTATACCTTTTACAGGCTTTTACAAATGGAAAAATACTATAACGTATGACTGTGATGCTTAAGAGCATAAGCCTGAATAAAGGACAGGGGAATTATCCAAACAAGAGGGGTTTCAAAGCAGGGATCCCTTCATACTAAGGAAAATCTCCTTGCCAGGCACCATTGCATAACACCCCTGAAACAACAACAATTGCTCATGTGGAAGAGTCACATCAGTTTAGTTATTTTAATGAAGTTTAGCAGCCAGGAGCAAGAAGGCGCCCTGAGGCATGTGACCAGTCAGCATTCAACAGCAGACTTTGGGAATCCATGACTTAGGGCACTGTATGGAGGTGGAATTAGTTCCAGTAAAATGACTGTAAGGACTGGTTCCAGCGAGGGGGGGAGGAGATTATATCAATTATCAGGAAAAATTTCTATTAGGCAACCAGTCCCCAAAACTATACCCATCAGTGGGAGGTCTCTTTGCCTGATAAATGGAAAAGTGCTCTGGGCATAGTCCTGAGCCATCCATTACTGCCAAATAAACCCAGTGGATCTTTCCTACAATATCATCTCTTACACTACCAAGAGAAAACTGAGCTAATTTGAATAGTCTTGACTCCTTGTGATGACTATACCCTTCTGAGGCCAGAATTAATGAGATGGGTGATAAGGGTTTCTTTTCTGGGCTTTAAATTTCACAAATGAATCTACTATGCTATCCATACTGGGGTGGTGCCTCAGCAGGAGGAATTAAAGAGTACAGAAGAGGGTGCTTTAATTGTCTAACATATACAGAGAGCAACTCAAGGCAGGAAAAATTAGGCAACACCCATTCCACCATTATGAAGAGTGCAAGGCCCAAAGACTTTAACAGAAACAGGTAGAAGTTCTCAGGTTGTTCTGAACAGCATCACCCTGGCTTCTAATGCTAAATGAATGCTGAGATGTATTTTAGCTTTGCTGCAGGATGAGAAAGGATATGTGTATTCCTTCTCCCTGTATAACAGGAGCCTGGTAAGAAGCATTATGACATCCTAGTAACTACACATACTGGCATTCCAGACCTGGTGCAATAAAAAGAAGACTTGTAGAAAATACAAAGGCACACATCCTTGTTACTACTGGCTGGCCTTCTCCTCTGGGACACCAGCAAGACTTCATCATCCCTGAAGACGAGTTTTCATGTTATGGGAACAACCTAACCATACTGGACAGCAACCTAGGCTCAGTCAGGTTTTGTATTCTATTAACTAATTGCTGCCCTGACTATTAAATGAAAATAGAGCATCTTTCCAGTGGCCACATATACATCTGTGACCTCAAAACAAGATGCAGCAGCTGATAAAAGTAGCTGTTACAAAGATAATTAAAAACCTCTCAGCAACAGGAAAAGAGGATGCAGCAAAGGCACTGCATCTGAGGCAAACTTTGTCTTATTCTCCAATACTAGAGTACCTTTTTAAGGTAGTCTCCAGACACATAATAGGTTAGTCCTACTAGTCCCCTTCAGAGGAGCCAGCATCTACCTAGAAAGCCTCTAGTCTTACATGGTCAACCTTCTCCTCAGAGTCTTCATCCTAGAAGGATCAGGAGGGAAAAAGAGAGAAAGAAGTTAAAAGGAAGCACTATGGAAGCCTGCACAAAAAGCTTGAAGAACGACATTTCTAGCTGTCTTGCAGTACATCCTTTGCAACCTTATTCACTTGAACAAAGCACAAAATTGATCCCACCATTGTACCATTTTATATCCAGTCATTTATGCATAAACCAACTGTGATACTTAAAGCAGGAATGTTTGACTGCAATGGCAGGAAAGCCTGACAGTAGCAGACCTTGAAAAGAAACATGAGCAAGAACAGAACAGACTTAGTTCATTCTCCCTATAGAATGAAAAAACCCAAATTATTCAAGTGTGTAGGATGCCTGAAAGATTTGTATGGATAGTCACTGCAGCCATGCCAGAGACCAGAAATTATGCTGGACCAGTCATACTAGGGGTTATATACTGTAGTAGGCTGCAGCCTTTTTCAGGAGCTACTATTTCTCAAGACAACCTCAGATCCTCCCCTGAGAGCAGGAGCTGTAGCAGTTAGCATAAGACAGGCATAGCTGAGAACAGTGTTCGCTTTAGCAGATGATGTTTAGCTAACACTGTAGTATAGGGGAGTAGCTTGGTTGTGGGGTAGATGAGTAACTCAAGGAAACCAGCCTGTTAATCACTGTGAAAGCTGCAAACTGGTTGAGGACCTTTCAGATGAGCAGACTTGTCAGCACCACCAGTGGCAAAAACTGCTGTTGTCAGACACCAAATGCAAGGAGGCAATTAAGAACCCCATAAGCTCTATGCTATTCTAGAAATCACAGTGTTCAGAATCACCAAGGGAGAGTATCTAGGTATCCTAGATTGACCCGTGACCCTGCACCAGGCATACGCATAGGACAGCTGGAAAAACTCCACTAACCCACATGACTTTTCTTCTGGATGGCATCATCTCTCCTGTGGAACACAGAAGCCATGTGATTCATAAATTGCATATCTCTGATTAAAGTGGTTTGGTATCTGAGTTCACTTACTGTCTCTCTTGTCTATCTGTTCTTACAGTCTTACTAGGACAAGAGCAGAGGGAGGCTACATGCAGGTTAGGACAGCTGGAGCACAAAAGTATCCATATCAATGACCAGCACAAATGAGATCAGATTTGCCCAAATGGTAAAAACCTGTTGGAAGCATGTATCTATCAGCCAGGGACTCACTTGATCCCACATCCAAAAGCAGAAAGGCCTCTGTGGGGCCCAACACGATCTAAGCTTCTCTGGATGTACAGAGCCCGAGAGATCTAAGACTTGCTCTAGCACAGAAGAAAATCCAGCTGGACAACACATGTTGGAAAAGCATTTAAATAACTACTTCTTTGAGCAATCTTCCACGTGGATTTCACCCTCAGCAATTCATTTTTTGTACTGTTTATTCATTTGGGTTAGATAATGGAATCCTATTTAAAAGATGCCTGGATATCAGCCTAAAGAATCACTGCCAGGAGTGTTTGTAAACTGGGTGGTAGAAGTCCAGACAGCTGCTTTGCAAAATTCACCTGTGGGAACATCCTTCCAATGTACAGTGGAGATGGCCCAAGCTTTTGTCTGTCTACATTAATGTACCCTGATTAAGGTATTTTTTTACAGCACAGAAATGCTCACTTTTTAACTATCACCCAAGGACCACAGCTACATAGGCAAGCTCACAAATGCCAGGTCAGATAACAAGAGAAAAACATACTTTCAGAATTGAAAGTTCAGAGCCTCTTCCCAGGCTGTGGTGAAACATGGGGAAGAGAACCAGCAGGGAACTTGATCTGTGGGAAAACCCTGATATAAAGTGACCTTGTCCTATCTGTGTGGAGATACTCTCGACATAGTCTGGAAAACCCTCATCCTGGAGGCTGACATATTGCATATTAAAGTAGTCTCCACTCAAAGGATCTACAAAGTGCCACCAGAGACACGCTGGCAAAATCATATTGAGGTTGTAAGAGGCAGAAACCAGGGGACTCTTGAACAAGGTCCCAAGGGAATCCTGTCACCATAGGATGAAGAGAAAACAGACTGTGGAAGCCGGATAACATTACGATATTTCTGCATACAGATTTCTTATGGAACAACAAATACTTCATTCTTGTTGAGATAAGACACAGAAAAGGAAAAGTTTGCTGATATATTTTTAAAAAAGGCTTTTCCACTCAGCTTTCCAAATCAATCTCATTGAGAACTCCAAACCTGGCCAAACATCTTCTTCTGGTGGATGTCATCAAGCATTCAGGCTTTTGGGTGCAGTGATGTTAGAGCCAGGAAACAGGTTTGACTTTCATTCTACAGAAGAATGCAGAAGTCCTGTTAGGATGGGCTAGCAAAGATCTTCAACAGATCTCATTATATGATCTGTCTCTCCCATTATACAAATAACATGACCAGCTTGAGTTTCTCCCATTTTGTCAGAAACTTGATAGCATCAGAATGAGTAAACGTAACACATCAAGTCAGGGGATGGGTAAGGCCTCTGTCCCTCTGAAAACGAATGTTTGAAATCTGGAGTTCTGGCATGCAGCTAGCAGATTTATCTCTAGGAATTCCCACTTGAAGCATATTCCCCTGGGTACGCAAGAAGTGCCTGCCAATTTGCCAAGGAGTTCTGAAGGCAAGGTACATGCACAGCCTTTGCTGCACGAGGATGCATCAATTACAGCAAATAATCATGTTCCTTCTTGCCTCGCGAAATAATACATAGCGGCAGTGTTGTTAGTACTTGTACTTCTAAAAAGGCAGGAATGCTCTGCATGTCAGATGGCAGACTGTGAGCTTTGTGACCTTTTGTGAGCCCCTTGAGGAGACAGAGGTCTACATTTGAAGATAATGCAGGTACTTCCACACAGGAATGGGAATTACCAGAGGAATTACAGATTTGCTGCTGTAGTTACGAATATTATTGTGGGAGACACATACACATAACAGGCGCTGAAAAGATACTGAGATATCAGACTGTCTTCATAGAGCTTGAGGGAAGTATATTAGGCTACAAGGCACAAGACATTAGAGTTATGCCCTAGGGAAGGGAGTTTTAACAACACATTTGTGAGCAAAGACACACAGTTTGGAGTCTCTTTTGGAAGGGGGAGCCCAGGTCAAGGAGAGATCAGCAGTAACCTGATAAGATCTATGCTCCAAGTCAGATGATTTGCCTATTGACTTCAAAACAAAGATCTTTTTAACTACATTGTTCCCTCTCAAAGTGAATTTCCTTATAATAAGCCCAAATGTTGAAACATGGATAGACAGGTACTTTTTGCTTCCTTCAAGCAAGCTGGTCTGCCTGGAAAAGACTTCCTGGATGTTTCTCAGTGTCATGAGAAGACTAGAACAATAGCACAAATGGTATGTTCATACTAGAAATTTGAGCTGGGTGGAAACTGAATGGATTGGCATGGAACTAAAAAAGAAAGAGTCAAAGTGAATTAAACCATTTTTAAAACCCTGAGGAACCTCTATAGGTAGAATCACCATCCTGAATGTGAAACTGCATATGAAGTTGTGAATATGGCAAAGTTTAAAGACAAACCCCTTTGTCTTCAAAAATCAGTAATAAGAATAAAACCTCTTATGCTGAAATTAATTACATGAGGCCTACTCCACTAGTGCCAGTTCCAGAAAAAAAAAAAAGGGACTGCTTTTTAATTTGTGTTTCTTTTGGGAAGATTCCTTGAAAAGGTTTCAAGATGACCAGATGGCTGAGTGAGACATCCATTGTAACAGCTGACCCCACCACTTAAAAGCAAGCCAAGGCCAAGCTTCCAGAAAAGTAAAAGGTGATTTCCAATCTACGGTGAAGGAAAAAACAATATTAGTTCTATTAAATGCTCACTTTGGTATCAAATATGGTCATCCATGAAAAGCCTCCAATTCCTGAGCAAAGGAAAAGCTGAGGATTATTTATAGAGGATTTTGTCTCTCCTCCAGTAGCTCCAAGGTTTTCAATTAACAGAAACATTTAGCAACAAAGACCTGTCTGAAGAGAAACTATTGACACAAACGATTCTTCCTGGTGGTTCAGATCCAGTAATAACTTATTTGAATGTTGTAAGGCGTGGAAGGCCTCACCCTTCTGCTGCTGAAAAGCTCACTGCCAAATTGAACACTGTAACTATTTCTTAGTCCTCTCCAGGGGTGCCCAAGGACTGGAGTCCCTATGATCTCTCCCCAGCTGTTATAATGGCTGTGATGAGACACACCAAGCGCAACTGCAGTAACTTACAGTCAATCAGCTGTACCCTTGCATAACACCCCAGTCTCTTTCAAACCAGGGAATCAGCCCATGAACTAGGACGGCCAGGGCCAGTAAGAGAACAATCTGACAGTGAGCCACCCTAATCTGGAGGCCAACCAATGATTACACCCCCTTAAACGACCATCTGGTTTCTTTAAGACTGTTTTTACCTATGAGGCCCATGGTTATTTCTATTTCTTAAATTACGTCTTCTCCATATTCCCTCACAGAATCCATCCTAAATGCCTACAGCACATCTGAGGAGGGGAGAATGCATAGGTGGGAGATGATTCTCCATTATGCCTACTAAAAGAAAAGAGCATACTTTCTCCAGAAAAAAAAGCCTGCTCTATGAGGCATTATTGTAAGCTAAGCCATAAAAGTGTATTTTCAACAGCATCCCAGGATTTCCAAGGAATTATTCCCCCCCAGCAAACCATTTCATCACAGATGGCTGGGACACAACTACTCAGTGTAAATGGAAAGTTTTGTCACAACACAGAGGATCAGGGAGTAGCCAATCCCAAGACAGAAGGCCCCAGGGCTCTGAGCAGAGCAGCTTGGGGCACACTTGGAGCCAAGGTGGCCGGCAGGACAAATTGGGTTTGAAATTTAAAGAAGCCAAGAATATGGTATGCTGGACACTATGACTGGCACTGCAAAATGTTAAGCATCACCTCATTTAAACAAATATCACTGTTGTCAATAAGGTGGAACTCTGATGACACTTTTGTCCATCTGAAAGTATCAAGGAGCAAAATCTCTATGTAATTTCTTGAGAAGCGCTCCTTCCAGCTGGAGAGGCCTGTGGAGAAGCCATGCTAACATCCGAAAGCAAACTTCCAGGTGGAATTTGAGCATTCTGCAGCACTAAGCAAGAAAGTGAATAGAAACAGTTCTCATATTTCTGGATACAAGAGGATGTTGCCTCACTCTCCTGAGAAAGAGGGGTTCCAGACCCCCTTCTACCATTTGAAGATGTACTGATAGAACAGATTCTGAACAAAAGTTTTCCTCCAAAGAGAAGTGGAAACTGAGTTTGCACATTATTACCTACAAGACAAAGTCTCAGATGCTGCAAAGCTGGCTCCTAGCATGACCTTTGTAGCCTGTGCATGGAGGAAAAGAAAAAGAGCATCACTACACGAACTTTATAGTGACCACATCAGATACTGTACTCTGGCTCTAGCAAAAGCAAAACACATAAGTAAGGCATCTGTTTACCTGTACTCTGTCTTCCTTCCACAGATGGTGGCAAAACTGGTCACAAAATGATGTGCCTGCTCATATTTTAATTCTGGGAATCAAAATATTGGGAAGGTATGCATGCACAGGAGGGAGAGGGCCCAAGTCCTGTATGATACTATTCTCCATACTTCACACATGAGAGACCGTAGCCCTAAATATGGTCCTGGGTGAAAACTACACATCATGCAAAGAGCAACACCAGGAAAGGGACAGGGCAGTCACATGGGTCTCAACTCTAAGGACAAACTTCAAAGGACAGAGCACACTATGCAGGAAAGAAATGAAGATTCCTCCTCTGGAGACACCAGCAAGATAAATGACAGGTTCTCCTGACAGTACACCCACCTCTCCAAGAGAAGCACACGGGGAATTCTTCCTGACGAGATTTTCATCTGCCAAGAGGTCCTGGCGGGCTCGACGGCCCATCTTTAGTATCTGGAGCACAGGGAGAGATACGAAGGACCGGAGGGCACAGGGTTACTGATAAAAGCTGTTTCAGAGCAGGGGATAGAAGGCAAGGCACGGCTGTGCCGTCGCGGCATGCCCCGCAGCGAGGCGCGGTGCCCTCACATGTGGTGCAAAGGCATCACAGTCGCAGGTGTTCACTCCGCGGCCGCCTCCCGGCCCAGCGCCAGTCGCTGCTCGGACCCACCGGCCGGCGCACGGCAGCCACACCGGGCGGGCGGACTCCGGGGGCGGCCCACGTCGCCTCCCCGCCGGGTGCCCTCCCGGCCCCGCGCCCGTCCCGGACCGCGCCTAAAGGCCCCGAGCCGCGCCCGGAGAGACCGGGCCTCCCCAGGCCCGCTCACCCCGGCGACGCCCCCCCGTCGCGGCGCCTCCGCTCGCTCCGGCTCAGCCTCGGCCTCCATCCGCCGCCGCCGCCGGTGCTTCCGGCGCACAGCCCGCCCCTCCGCCCCGGCAACCGCGGGCCGGCAACCGACAGCCGGCACTGAACTGCCCCGCCGGGAGCTCCGGACAGCCACAGCAACATCCAGCGCCCTGGCAATCCTTAAACCTTGGCCTGACCACCGGTGACAGCAGTGCTGCAATACGTCTTGCGGGTACTCTGTTACCCGGTTTTAATCCCACGTGCAGTGGGGCAGGTCAGGAACAGCCTGCCACTTTGTTTTCTACAGCTTTTTGCCCGTAGACACTTTTTAAGTTCCCCGTAAGGCAAATAATCCCAGCCTTGCAGATTTGTCTCCTCACAGAGGCTTCTGCCAAGTCTCCTGATCGCTTGTGATGCTCTTCCCAGTTCTCTCTGGCTCTCTAACACTGCTTTCCAGATGGGGCAGCCAGTCTCCAGAGTGCAAGTGCAAGCAGTCCCAAGGAGCAAATATAAGCACAATGATCATTACACACGTGCCTCGCAAGCATGAGTTGTGCAGAGATTTCCATTGAGCTGCATAAAACGTCCCCAGTCTGTTTCTTGACTGGACAGATGTATAGATAAATTGTAAATAGATCTGTTTTTAGCTCCACATGTTAAATAAACATTCAGTTTTCCAGTGCTTTGTCCATTTGCTTATATTTTTTCTGGTATCTGACATTCCTCAGAATCTTCAACCATCCTCATTAACCTAAGTGATTGTCATTCATTTATTCTGCTGCTACAATAAACAACTGTACCACACCACAAACTACACTGTTAACACTTTGCCATGATGAAAATTGACTGTGTAACCCTAAACTTTTAAGCCTTCCAAGAATACCTATTACTAAAGGCACGAGATTTCACTCCATAACTGCTTAGCTTTAGTAGCAGCTCATGGTTTGGCTGAGGAACTTTCAGAAGCCTAAATAAATTGTATCAAATAATTCTCCTTTTTTCCATTCCATACTGACATGTTCAAGTTGTGCTGTGATGATCTAAGGACTAAGTGAAACAAGATTTGTGGGCAGAGGTAATAACTTTTTATTAGACCAACTGATATGGCTGGAAAAAACATACAAGAAGTGTTTCTGTGCCTGAAAGCTTGTGTGTTTTTTCCAGCTATATCAATTGGCCTAATAAAAGATATTATCTCTCTTTACAAACCTTGACATGTTTAAGGAATTCGGTAAGTGAGACATGATTTTCCTTTTTTGAAGCCAGGCTCATTGGGCTTTGTGAAAATATGATCTTCCAGATACTTTGTGCTTCTGTTTTAATTACAGATTCAAATATTCATGAAGTATAGAGGGCAGTTTTCACCTGGCCTATGCTTCACCCGTGCATATGCTTCACCCATGAAGCACGGGAATATGCACGGGAATACGGCCCTGCATTTCCCAGTTCCCACCGACTCCTACAAAGAGCTGCTGCAACAATGCAGCTACTCAGATACCAGGAGACAGAGGGTACTGTGGCTCTTGGGTTACGGTAGCCACTGCAGGATGTCCAAGTACAGGCATAAACTTACAGCTGACCGTGATCAGAAAAACAGCATCCCAAGAGGAGCATGATAGCACCCAGAGCAACGTCTGCTAAAGCTGGGGGGCATCCCTGGGGTGGGAATCCTTGGGTAGGAGTGCATTGCCAGCATTGTGGCCCCAAACAGGTAGCTGGGAGTGTGTTCCTACTGGAGGCAGGGTAGAGACAGTACCCAGTGCCATCCTGGACAGACAGATCATGAACCAGCAGGAACAGCAGGTTCACCTGTTTGGAAATGCCCCCCCTCTCCAAGCTCCACCTCACAATTTCTCCAGGTCCCCATCCCAGACACCATCCCACATCCACTTCCCAGCTCCCCTCAAGACACTCTGTGTGCTGCTTGCTGCCCACCCTAGGGACAGAAGTCTCAGGCCAATAGAGGAAGGGCACAGTCCATGTGCAGGAAAGAAAACATTTAAGCACTTGGGGAATTGAGCCTTGCCTCAGAACTTTGACTTCTGACTTAAGAGATTCTCAATGGAAGAAAAGAGCAGATGTGTAGAAAGAATGAAACCCAAAATCTGTCCTGCCTTGAGTCCCTCCGGACTCAATTTATTGAAATGGGGTTTGTTACCCACCCTGACACAGTTCTGCCTGCTTAGGGAGGGCAATGGGGATAAAGGAGTTTTCATCCATTGTTTCATGTTGTGGCTAAAATAGATCTTGCTTGCTTTAAGCATTGGGGTCACCTTTTCTGAATAGTTTAATTCTCCTCTGTCCTACTGGTGAAACCACAGGCATCATTTGACCTTGGGCCTAGAGCAGCTCCACTCAACCAACTGAGAAGGAGCCAGGTAGCAGGACAAATGTCTGGTGCTGCTGTGATTGTCCAAAGCCATTTTTTGTCCTTGCTTCCTGTCCAGTTCAGGTCTGTGGTGCCAGGGTTTCTCTTTCCCAGTGTACAGTTCCAGGTGTATTCTCAGGTCTCAGTCTGCCTTACTTGTTCAGTTTTGCTCTCACTATAAATCACACTGCTGCCACCCCCTCTCATCTGAACAGCAAGTAAGAACTACGCAAGCATTCCTTTCACGGACAAGTTCTCACATCTAAGCATGGACTCTCTCCATCTGGTTTCAACCCAAACCTGATCACACAGAATAGGACTAACAGAGTCCCCCACTAGCACTGTTTACTGTTGATTACCCCTTGACTGGACAGATGTATGAATAGAGCTTGTGTCTGGTCCTCCTACCCATGAGAAAGCCATGAGAGTCTGGGAAAGCAATCACACTTGAGCACTCCCATATGCTTCTGGTCCTAGACCACCTTTAGAGAGAGGGCACACATGTGTAGTTAAAGCTGCAGCTATGGTGGAAAGCTGACATGGTAGCACAATGACCACCTTATTCAGAGTGGCCAAAGGTTTTTGTTAAATAGCTCCCTGGCAGCAGTAAGATTTATGGGATGCAGGGCAATTCCAGTAGCAACAAGTGACACAGTGCTGCACCTTTCTTCCTCACCCAATCCTCATCTCGGGCGGCCAGCCAGATTCCTGATTTTGACATGGGCCAATTCACTAAAAACAGTAAGCTTCCACTGGGAAGCAAAGTGCTCAGCAAAAACTGTTGCTGTAGCCTGCTCCACACTAGCAGCACACTGGCAGCATGCACCTCAAAGGATTTACCTCATCTCTATGGGGTTTTGCAGGAGGGAAACAACTGCAAATATTCTATTATTTCTGTGGGCTCCAGAACAAAATCTCCTAACAATTGCAAAGCTTCAAACAAAAAGTTACTCCCTCTGGAAGGTAGAAGGGGCTTTGACAGGCAGCAAAGGCCCACACATTTGCCTGTCTTAATCTCCACGAGAACAGATGCTGTTCGGGTTACATCTGCTCCAGCTCAGACTGTCAAACCCCAGCCTAAGTTGCCAGGTGTGAAATATTTCCTATGACACTCACACGTTCAGCAGCCGTGTCAGGCTCTCCCTCAGCCTAGCTGGATTCCAGCATGTCCAAAATGTGCAATCTGTTAGTGACTGCTACTTGCAGCCACCAGTGTTGGTTCCAGTGAATGTCAGACTATGGAGATTCCACACCTCTCTCATCCCACAGAGCAACACCTGGAGCAGAAAGTGAGTGGTCCACCATACCTACACCTACCAGCACCACACCTACATCCGCTATTATTTCCAAGCAGTAAGTCCCCACTGTCAACTTGTAATAGAAAAATCTGATCGCAGCCATTAACAACATAACCTTACATTTTGTACTACTGCATTTCATCCAATTTCTACTGTGTCAGCCTTCAAATTTGCTTACACTCAGTCCTCCCCTGTATTGACAATGCCTCCCAGTTTTGGATAAGCAGCCAATTTCATTAGCACATCCATTTCAGCATGCCAAGATCATTAATACAACCTGGGCCTGGGACCAGCCTCTGGGGAACTCTCTTAATTTCTTATAATTTCTGTACTTATCTCCATCTTAACTAATAATTCACCATGTGGCACCATAGTAAATGGATTACTGAAGTCCAAAGCAATCAGTTCTACTGCATTTAGTATGACCTCCAACCTAACTGAGGGTAGAGGAGGTCCCAGTGAAGAAAAGCATCCAAAATTCATTTCAGAAGTGCCTGGGGAGCTCTAGAAACATCCATCCCAATCTACGTTAAAATGCTCCGTAGATTGTTAACGTCAGCACTCAGAATTTGCACCTTATTCCAAGTTGTGATTTGCCTGACATCATCTTAGAGCCACTAGATCTTGTTACATCTTTGTCTGCTCCATCAAGGAGCTCAAATTCCTCTTCCCCAAGCAAAGCACAAGCAAACAGTGAGCAGCCCACTCTTTTGTCTCCTCAGAGCTGCAGGGAAGGGGCTCAGCAAGCATCCAGCACTCCCAGCTGCCCCATGGATTTCCTGTCAACCTTTTCCACACTGTGAGTGAGCCACTGGCCTCTGAGCTGGCAGTGCTCTCCCTGCCCCAGGCCCCTGAACATGTAGGCGAGGAAAAGCTCCCTGCAGCTGTGCCTGGTGTTTCCAGCTGTGCTGTTGCTGGACACCACTGCTCCAGGCACAGGGGTCACATGCCCCTGGAGCCCACCCATCCCAGAGCATGAAGATCCAGGAGTTGCTTCCGCAGAGAGTTCTGCCCAGCTCCCACTTCGCCCACAGCCCCGCAGCAGCTGTCACTGCACCACTTTCCCAACACATCACCAGACCACTGGCAGTGCTTCGAGCGGCTGCCATGGTTGGGAAGGCACAAAGCTGCCACCTGGCCCCAGGAGCCTCACCGGCTCATGGGCTGCCCCTCTGCTGGCTCCAGGAGAAGCGCTGGGTAGTGGGGCCGGGAGTCCCTGCTCACCTGGGGCAGGGTCCGGGTGAGGGCAAAAGGGCTCTCGCTCGCTCCAGGGGTCGGGAAGTACTCCCTGGTGTTCAGCACAGTGGGCGCAGGCAGGGCATGAAGGAGGGAGGCGGGTGTGGCGGGTGGCCGTGGTGAGAACATGCCCTGGGAGAGGGGCCCGGGTTATGGATCGTGACCCCGGCTGGGGCCGGTGCTGTGTCTCCTGCGTGTGGTCCTGGCCCCCTCCGAGGGCAGCGGATGCCCGCAGTAGCCCCTTCCGTTCAGCGAGGGCTGCCGTGAAACAGACCCCCAGGGCTCTCTGGCCACCTGCCTTCCGGGCCGCGGGGCATCACCCTGGCCCTGCCCGCCATCGTCCCTGGGCCCGCGGGGCCACGCACAGCCGCCAGCCCCGCCGCAGCCCCCCATCCGCATCGCGGCGCCCGGGCCCCGCCGCCCGGCGCCTCCCTCCCTCCCTCCGCCGGAAAGAAACCACATCAGGAAAGTATTCGGGGTATTTTTAGCGGCTTTTAATGCGATTTCGCAGCTGGAAGCGGGAGGGGCCTCCTCGCGCCACCCGGACCACCGCGAAGAGCCCGCCCGCCGCTGCCCGCGCCCCCCAGTAGGGGGCGCCCGCGCGCCGCCGTCGGGGCGGTGCGGCGGCCACGTCGGAGGGCGCGC